>NW_006783413.1:1485468-1530725 GCF_000442215.2 Lipotes vexillifer | reverse complement strand
CCCGCGCCCCCCGCGCCCCCTGCCGCCGCCGCCCCGGCCCGAGCCCGCTGCAGCCGGCCGCCTCAGCCCTCCGGGCCACGGGCCTCTCCGGGCAGGCGCCCAGGGTGGCGGCGCCTGCGGCCGAGCGCCGGGAGCAGGTACGGGGTCCAGGAGCGGGCCAGGGGGGAGGGGCGTGGGTTGGTCTCGGGTGTGTGTGTTGGGGGGGGCGCCCAGAGGCGTGTGGTCCAGCCGCCCGGCCCCCGCGGCGGGGGTGGAGCGTTGTCCGGGTCAGGTTAGTCCGGCCCCGGAGCCCCTGTGAGCCCTGTGTCTCCGCTGCGCGGAGCGGCTCACAAAGCGTTTTCTCCCCTGGTGGGTAAACCCCCTCCCCTAGGGTGGGCAGGGCAGGACCTCTCTAGGTCTTCTCTGGGCGGCGGAGGAAACGGAGGTTTACAGGGGGAAGTGACTTGCCCAAGGTCACATAGCCGGCGAAAGTCGTAACCTGGCTGGGACCCAGGGTCACTCTGGGCTGGCGCGGGCCCGTAGCAGGGGGCGCTGGGAGGAGGAAGAGCTCCTAGCCCCGGAGAACCGAGAGAGGTTGATCGCGGAGGAGGGGGCGCTAGGCCTCGGCCCCAGGCACGCCCACCCAGCGATTTTGGGGCTGGCTTAGGAGAAAGGATCTCTTGCAGGCTGGGACGGAGGAGAGCGGCGGCTGATTTGGGGGATTCGTGGTGTCCTGGGGAGCCGCAGGGGGAGAGACTCCTGTGAGGTTGCCCTCTCTGGGAAGAGGGCTTTCTTGAGTGAGTAGGTCAGAGCTTCGGAAAGTTCTTATTGCGGGGACTATTTGGTCTCTGCCAGGCCACCTTTCCCACCACTGCACAGACTAAACCAATCCAGCTGGAATTAATAGGTGGGAGGCCTGCCTGCTTTTGTGGAGACGCCTGTAAGGTGTCTTTTTCACGAAATGGCCCGAGTTTCGTTCCTGCCCCAAACAAGTGTATATATGGCCCTAGTAAAGACATTTCTGCCTCAGAAAGCCAAATGAGGTTTCCCCAGGTGGTCTGGACCTGTCACACTTGGGGAACCCCCCAGAGAAAGCACAGCTATCCCAGGCGTGAAGGGGTAGGAAGTGAGAGGATTGGGAGAGGTCACCCACCTGCCTGGCATGGAAAAGGGCCATGTACTGCATGGGATTCCCGTTTTTCTTTCGAGTGGGTTGTTTTTATTGTGGATGCGTCTTGGAAAGGGACTTGGGGTTCTAGAGGCAACGGAGAGAGAGTAGTGTTATAGTCAATGAAGAGGGTCCTGTGGAGTTAGAAAACAGAAGCTGTAGATTGGGGGAAAAGGAGGAAATTTAGTCATTGTGGGGGAAGGGAGATGAAAGGGTTGCTTGAAGGGAGGGGGACAGTGTCTAGTGTAGAGAAAAAGATTGGGCTGTTTTAAAGAGGGAGCCAAAGGTAATGAGCTTGAAAGGAGTCTGTTAGAGGTGGATGGTATCTTACAAGGTTGAGTAATAGGTATTGGTCTGCAATCACATCATTTTCTTTGAGTAAAGACAGTAGTAAGAACTTTTACATAATGTTTTGGGTACTCCCCATCCCCCCCATTCTCTCTCAAGTTCTAAGGCTGCAGGCCCATAGTATTGTCTTGGAAGTAAGCCTTGACAAAAGAGGGAAGGGAAAGACTAATTAGCAAATGCATTAATTAGGGCTCTTTGTCCAAGATGATTCCTTGTTTAAGTCAGCTGTTTTCTTGTTGCCCTCCCGCACCTCAGCTTTCCAGTTGTGGTGGCTGTTGGCAAGGTTCTTTGGGAAGAGCTGCTCTGATTCAGACAAGATGGGTTAAATTTTTCTAAAAAACTGAGAAAAACATATTTGACAGATATATATATAAAAGTATGAAAATTTACTTGTCAAAGACTTAAAATCAGAGAAATGCAAATTGAAACATCAGTGACATGCCATTTTACACTCATCAGATTGGCAGAAATTAAATGCTGTGATAACCAAGTGTTAGTAAGGTTATGGGGAAATCACCTTTTATATACTGCTAGTGGGAATGTAAATAGATAGAGTCACTCTGGAGAGTAGCATAGTGATGTCTAGCTGAAGGAGGGCAAGCAAATCCGTTTACCTAAAATGCCCATTTCTGGGTCTATACTTTAAGAAATCTTTGCACACTTGTCCAAGACAGTAAGTACAAAAGAAGTACCGGAATGTTTATTGCTGCTTAAATGTCCACCAATAGGGAAATACATAAATTGTTAGATAGTCCCACACAATTGAATATTAGAGCACTGTGAAAAATAAACTATAGCAACATGCATTAAAATGGTTGAATCTTACAAACATAACAGGGGCTGGGAGAGTAAATAACAGAAGAATTATTAGAGAATGTTTCCACTTGCATAAAATCTGAAAACATGCAAAATAATATTGTCTGTGTCTGTGTACATATGTAGTAGTAGTATAAAAACATTCATGGTAACAACACCAAATTCAGAGTAGTGGTTATCACTCAAGAGAGTGGGTGAGGAATGGGAGTGATCAGGGGTACACAGAGGGCTTTAGTTATATGTAGTATTCTATTATTAAACCTGAATCAGATAATTGCAAATTAAGATTTGCTTATCTTGGATGTAGGGTACAGAGATATTTAAATATTTTTCAGATGTTTGAAATATTTCTCAACATGCAAAATAATTTCTTGTTTACATAGCAGAGGGTTTTTGTCCCTTAATAGTGAAACTCTAGCTACAGGATCCAGCCCAGTACAGCCTGTTAGGCATGCTGGCTGGTGATCCTTTTCTCACCCCATTCTGACCTGCAAAGCCTAGTTTTGTGATGGATGACTTTTATTTTGGAACAGCTGATAGGCACGTGGAGGATTTCCCAGTCTTTCTAAACTTTCTGGTGGACCTAGGTCAGCAGTTTGAATTTTGTCAAAATATAAGTGCTCCAGGACATTCTGATCTATCAAATGTAGGGAGGGACCCAGAAATCTGATTCTGAACATGTTCCCTAGTAGATTCTCATGCCCACTAAAGTTTGAGAACCACTGCCTTAAGGTTTCTTCTGACTCTGGGCTGTACTTCTCAGCTTTGCCCAGCCTAGTCCCCAGGCTGCCTTCTGTTGCCCCTCCTGCATGACTGGGACTAATTTGGATCCATCTGATATTTAGCTCTTTTGTAGGGCATAAAAGAGTGATCGGGTTGGAAGCCATTGCATGTTAAACCCTTCATAATCCAGGTTGTCTATTCCTCTTATTTTCATGCAGGTAGCTAAGGGGCCCACCACCCACCAGGGCTGTTTATCAGGTTTTATAAACTTTAACCACATGTATCACTGTGTATGGTTTTATAGTTAGGATAGGAGCAAAAAAGTGTCTGACTGAGAAGGAAAACTAGCAAATTGGAGAAAGTAAACCCCCAAAGGTAAATGTATGTGATCATGCCTTTCTCTGCAGATGATAGTGATTGTTTGCATGTTTTAGCTTAGCACATGCATTTGAAATTCAGCTATTTGAACCTGTAGTCAAAGATTGGGGGCTTTAGGAACAACTGATTATTCCTCTAGATAGAAGAGTTTCCTTTCTCTCAAATTTGCTAGTTTTCCGTCTTTGCTAGACCCTTTTTCCTCTGGTCCTAATATGTTTATGAATGAATTTATATTAACATGTGTGAGAATTTCTGGTAATGAAATTTGTGAAATGCTGTTTGTTGTCGGTGACGTTCTTCTTTTTGGAAACCTACTTTGGAGGTGCAGTTTTGCCCCAGGGCTGCTGATTAGGGTTGTATAGGTTGTTCTCAGCACTGGGTGCTTGTTTTGTTTTGCAAGTGGGAGTAGAAACCCATTTTGTGTTCCGCTTACCAAGATGAACACCTTGTGTGGAAACTGTGTCCCCTTAGTGGGGGCACCCTTTTCTAATCCTCACAAAGGTGCTCTGTGAACTAGCATGGCCCTGCGGCTTTGTAACTATTGGTCCAGCTGTTACCCGTCCATACTCACCACAGGCTCTGTGAAGAGGGCTAGTCACTGCTAGGCCTGAGACTCCAAGAGTTTTCTCCATGTGAGCTTTTCATGGGAAAGGGCCTACCCCTGGCTTTTCATTACCATGCTCAGTTGAACCAAAGAGTTCAGCTCAAAATTGTAAAATTTGTTATGGGTCTGGAGAAATTGTACAGAATGAACAATTGGATAAATACCATTATTTATGAAAAGACAATGAGAAAGAAATCATTAAAAAGACCAAAGCATCTGGTAAGTGAAGGAGAGAAAGTAGCTATGCGCCACATTTGCTCATGCAGTCACATAGTGCTCACTTTGAGGGGGAAATACGATACTATTTTTCTCTTCCTGTTTCCCCCTACACTAGTATTCCTGAATTTCTTAAGACCTCAGGCTTTTTAGCCAATTTTGAAAATATTTGCCCATTTGTATTTTCCATTAAGCGGTTGTTTACGCTTCCTGCTGTTTCATTTTTTCTTGGAGAGAGAGGAAGGGGGAGTGCTGAACCAAGGACAAGACTGGACTTCCTACTGCTTTTGCAAATAATGGCAGTGTGTTTTTTCAGAACAGTTGTCATGGAAGAGTGCTGTTCTGCGGGCTCAAGGGAGAGGTACAATTTGAAGTGGTTTCTATTGTCTTTTTTATTATTATTTTTAAACATGATTGAGGGTGATGGATAGAGGGTTCCATTGTGCTTTTGCTGCTGTCTTGAAGAAAAATTTTTTTAAAGAAAATGTATGTAAATAAAACTGAAAATGTTTAACAGAACTAGTCTTACGCCCATGCAAGGAAAATAAACAGTTCTCACCTATAAGCCTCACCCAAAGCAGTTTCAGGGTTTTTTTTTCTGTTCTTAGTTTAAATGGATATTAGTGCTATTCTAGGGACTGCTTGGGACAGTTAACCATGTTGGGCAGGTGGAGGAGAATGATGGGATTATACTAGAGTTTATCAGTAGCCCCCTCCAGTCATGATATGTAAAGCTGTCACTGTATTGTCTGCTTTTGTGATAAAATATGTGTAGAAATGTGGGAGAGATTGTAAGTTTTGATACAACTATTTGACCCTGTTGAAAGAAGGAAAGAAGTGGTGAAGAGGAAGAAATACATGCATGGAAGAGAGCTGCAAGCAATTAAGTAGTAGAACATTTTGTAGCACTTCGGGGCTGTACCTTGAGTTGAAAGTCACTTGTCAGTATCTGTTCTGCTTCAGCACCTTTGATTTCAGTGTTTGCAGATGGTGCTCACTGATCTTTAGTTGAAGTCTGTTTTATTGTCACAGAGCTGGAAAGCGAGCAGTTTTGAAGACTACCCTGAAGTAGTAGGGGAGGCAAAGTAAAACAAGTATTCATTTCATAATTACTTGTGCAAATAGAAGATGGGACTCTAATAATTTTAAAAAAGTATTTTCATTTGGCTTTTAGGCTATTTTATTTTTTTAAATTTTTAATAGATTCGTCTTCCTATGTAGATTTTTGCTGCCGCCTGAATACATGTTTGAGTGAGCACCTACTGGGTGCTGGTAATACCAGTACTAGCCACTGATTCATTGGGGTGATAGCTTCACTGTCAGAGAGTTCATTACCTGAAGTACTGAGAACAGCACAAAGGAGTATGTTTCAGCTACTGCTTTCTTTTCTCCCCCTTTTCATGCTCCCTTCTGTTCCCTGGCCTTTTGGGCTTGGTGGTGATCTCTCCATCTGTCAGAACAGGTCCTGTCCTTTACTCTCCTCATGGGAGGGGTGCAGAGGCTTTGTAGAACCTTTGGGCTGGACACCCACAAGTAAAACCCCTCGAACAATATTGAGCC
Organism: Lipotes vexillifer; assembly: GCF_000442215.2. NCBI lineage: Eukaryota > Metazoa > Chordata > Mammalia > Artiodactyla > Lipotidae > Lipotes > Lipotes vexillifer. The sequence goes on along the minus strand of NW_006783413.1, from coordinate 1,524,933 downwards.
AGACCCGAAGGCCTCCAGAGCGGCCCCAGCTCTTCTTCTTTCATTGCTGCCTATGTTGCCACCACCCACACTTTGCTGTGGAGCCTGGAAGGTGCCCCCCTCACCCCCAATCATACAAAGAGGCTTTGTGCTCTGAGGATGTTTTAAAGGCTGGATCACTGTAATTATAATTCCCTAAGCACAACCAAGTAATGGGGGCAGACAGGGTAAAGATGGTATCCAAGTACTTGTTGGTAGGGAGAAGTCAGGCGGGGATTAAAAGCATCTGGAGACAGTACCAAAATGGATAATGGAGCGTTGTTGGTAATGCTGACAGGAATGTGTTTAAGTGAATACATTTCAAGGTTTTAAATTCTAATACTTGCAAGATACGTGAAGCTTTAAAAAGCACAAGACAGCTGGAACTTTTTTTTTCTTGTCTAAAACTGTAACTGAAAAGTACTTTACAGTGGGACTTCCGTGGTGGCACAGTGGTTAAGAATCCGCCTGCCAGTGCAGGGGACACAGGTTGGAGCCCTGGTCCGGGAAGATCCCACATGCTGCGGAGCAGCTAAGCCTGTGTGCTAAAACTACTGAGCCTGTGCTCTAAAGCCCATGAGCCACAACTACTGAGCCCACGTGCCACAACTACTGAAGCCTGCGTGCCTAGAGCCCCTGCTCCTCAACAAGAGAAGCCACCGCAATGAGAAGCATGCACACTGCAATGAAGAGTGACCCCCACTTGCCGCAGCTGGAGAAAGCCTGTGTGCAGCAACGAAGACCCAAGACAGCCAAAAATAAATAAATAAATAATAAATAAATAAATTTTTTAAAAAAGTACTTTACAAGAAGGTATGTAGAAATCCAGGCCTACTTTGTTTTATGCTTGTGTTGCCATAATGATTGATTGCCCAAGAAAGCCAAATCATGGCGTGTTCTTACTAATCTTTTTTTTTTTTTTAGAATTTGACCTATGATATTGATTCATTATAATAATGTTGAATATAGTCATCTAAGATCACAAGGATGTATATGTTTGGCCGTGATCCATCTGAAATATGGGACAGACTAGAAAGAATATTCAGAAATCAAATATCTAGTGGACAGGATACTTGAGAAGACAGCCTCTGAGCCCCTTATGTGGTCTCTCTTCCCCCAGAGCTCCCACACTTCAGGGAGATCTCTGATGAAGCAGTTTGCTGAGTATGGAAGTACTTGAAGAAGAACCACCAGCCTGTTTTTTTTAATTTTTTTTTTTTTTTTTTTTTAAGTTTCTAAAAGTTAGCACTGACTGACATCTTGGGAAGCTGATTTCCCCCTACCACCACCAGAAAAAAATCAATGAATCTGGGGATATGTGTTTAGCCTCTTATATCAACCATCTTGTCATGATGTGATTCTAAGATCTGTTGGCAATCAATCTTCTAGTGAACACTTTTTTTTACTATGGTAACTATTAGTATATTACTTTTACTAGTGTCTCAAACGTCTTTCTTCCTTCCTGCCTCCCTTCCTCCCTCCCTCCCTCCCTCCTTCCCTTCTTTCATTCCTTCCTTCCTTCTGCTCCCTCCCTCCCTTCCTTCTTTCTTTCCTTCCTTTCTCTCTTTCCTTCCTTCCTTCCTTTCTCTGTCTCCCTTTTTTATTGACAAATAAAATTGTATGTATTTAAAGTGTGCAATGTGATGGTTTGATATTTGTGTACATGGCGAAATGATTACCATGGTCAGGTTAATTAATACATTCATCACCTCACATAACTACCCTTTTTCTTGGTGAGAATGCTTAAGATCTATTTTCTTAGCAAATTTCAAGTATACAGTACTATTAACTATAGTCACCATGCTGTACATTAGAGCCTCAGAACTTACTTATCTTATAACTGAAGGGTTGTGCCTTTTGACCAACATCTCATTTCCTCCACTCCCCAGGCCCTGGTAACCACCATTCTACTCTCTGTTTCCATGAGTTTGACTTTTATATTAAAAACCAAATTATTACTTTTATTATTTTTTTAGATTCTACATATAAATGACATCTTAAAGTATTTGTCTTTCTCTCTTTGGCTTATTTCACTTTACATTATGTCCTTCAGTTTCATCCATGTTGTTGCAAATGGCAGGATTTCCTTCTTCATGGCTGAATAATATTCCATTGTTTGTATATACCACAACTTCTTCATCCACTCATTCATCAGACGCTTAGGTTCTTTCTCTATCTTAGCTATTGTGAATAATGCTGCAATGAACATGGGAGTGCAGATATCTTGAGGAAATCTGCCTTAAATTTATCATCACATAAGAACACTGGGTCCATTACAAAGATATTGCCCAAATAATCCTTAAAAAGACTGTATCAATCTGACAGCTAAATTTTATGAGATTTAAAAATATACAAGGTTCCATTTTATCTGCTTTTAATGAAAAGTAAGGGTGATTACCCCTGTTTTAGGCAAGTATACTGCTCAGCAGTGACTTAACATTTTACCAGCTGTTGTTTGGCTACTTCATTTGCTTCATTTGTAATATATATTTCTTATAGTACATATACATGTAACCTCTGACTGTTTACTTCACTGCTCTGGTGGCCAGTAAAAGTAACAATAAAACATTTATTGAATGCCTACTATGTACCAGACACAGTGAGGATTTCAGATTTGATTCAGATATACAACAGTTTAGCAATAGACTCCGACAGTGTGTTAGTTGACCAAACAAATTTTTGGGTTTGAGAACATCAAAATTGCATAAATAGTAGTGATATGATATAATCATTATAATTAACATTGCTAAAGCACAGATCTGATCAGGTCACAAATTTAACTGGCTGCCTTGTAAGTAAAATATTTTTTGGTTTGGCATTCAAGGCCAGCATAATTGGGTCTTCATTATTCCAGTCTCTACTATTCTTCATGAATATTCTGCAGGGAAGTGTAATGCCCTGTTTCCATGTGTGTGTATCACTTTTTCACCTCTGTTCATTTTATTGTTGCTTCAGCTTTAATTTTTCCTGTCTTCTCCAAATCCTGCTTATTTTTGAATATCTAGATAATAGTGGTCACTTACTGTGTGCTTATTATGTGCAAGGCTCTGTTCTAAGTGGTTTACCTGGATTAATTCATTTAATTTTCACTACAGTCCTCTAAGGTTGATGCTTTTATCATCTTTATTGTGCAGATGAAGAGACTGGAGCACAGAGAGGTTAAATAACTTGCTAAAGATGATGCAGCTATTAAGAGTGTTATCTAGGATATGAACCCAAGCCGTCTTATTCCAGAGTCTGTATTTTTAGCCATCATGCTTTACGTCTCACTTTATAGATAGCCTAAGCAAACATAGCAGTTAAGTTTTGGTAACAAGATTGAACATAAGCAAAGGTGACTACTGTCTTAGCCACTAGAGAGAATTTGCAGTCTTCAGTTTTACCTTTGTTCCTCCTGAGAAATATACTCCTTTTAAGTTCTGAATTGTTGTGTTAGGATTATTTAATTAAATTTCTTTTTAGTCATTCATTACTTTTTCACATAATAAGGAGTAGGAGTACCTTTATTGGAGTGGGTTCACCTCAGATCAGGCATATTTAAATTGCTTCTTGGAAAATCTCCCATGTTCTGTGATTCTGAACATTGGTCTTAACTCAGTGCTTGTTTGGTCACTTAAGCAGATACAAAACTTCTCATAGAAAAATTTGGCCCTATTCAGAATCCCACCTTTTTGTGGATATGAGTACCTCCCTCTCTGAAATTAGTGTAAGAATGGATGTTAGACTTCTTTTTAGCCTTCTTAATTTCCATAATAAACCTTGATTTGTGACAAGCTAAAGCATAAACATCCCTTTATTCAGTGGTATAGAATATGAATATTTCAGGCATCAGTTGGAGAGCCTGGTGCTGTGTTGATGCTGTCTGACGTAGTAGATGATTTGAGGAAGATAATGTAGCATATTGGTTCCCAAATGAACTCCTTCAAACTTGCTTGGAATGCTTGTTGAAAATTCTGTCTTTAGGTGGCCCAAAATTGGAATCTGAGATTAAATTTTCTCAAGCAGTTATAGTGTTTCTAATATTATTTCGTTTATGTTGTGGGCTTAATAGACATTGGTGGGCCATCCATTTAGAAAATGTTCTATGGGAAAATGGGATTCTAAGGTCAAAACGAGGTACAGTAGTTTTAGACTTTTGGAACATGTCCTGTTTTTGAGTTGAGCACTGCCAACTCAGTCTTTTTCTTTGTTTATGGATAGTTGGAAAAGAAAAATGAATTCTCCACCTTTCAAATTACTAAGCAATATGAGAATTAATTCATAGGAGGAAGATAGTCTTCTATTCAGGCAGAATAAAAGCTGATTAAACCCAGATAATTGAGGAATTTCCACCCATTTACTGGTTTGCATTTCTTTAAGAACCTTAGCATCAGAACATCTCTAGTTACGGTATGTTTGGTGCTCTAATGGAAGACATTGTTGACTGTCTTTGCTGTATATGAAGAATATGAGTCATGAATTCTTGTGATCTAATTATCCAATATTAAAAACTGTGCATATATTGAAAACAGAAATTACTATTCCATGATATTTTTGAGCTTTAACTTTAAATAAAAGCCACCATTGTGTGCTTAACAACAACAACAAACAACAACAGTTAAACCCAAAACCCTACAAAGGCAACAAGTCAAAAGATTTGCCTTAAAGTGAATCTGTGTTTAATTCACGAAATTATTAATGTCCATGAGATAAAAGTAAAGTCTGAATTTGACTCTAGAATGTTTAGGTAATTCTGTTCATATTTTGAGTCTAGCTTTTGGTAGAAGAAAATCTTTAAAAAATGAACTCTGTCTCAATTGCCATAAGTGATTCTAAGAAACAATTTTGTGGGGTGGGGATAGAAATCAAACTAGTTTTACCATACCAAAATCTTTTCATAGCACTTTTGAGATGTAAACATGTTCTTTTCTTTTTTTTTCATTTTCATTTAAAAAAAATTTTTTAACATCTTTATTAGAAACATGTTTCCTTTCGAAATAGAATTGTTTGATAGAATAGTTACATTATTTTTCCTGATGCTATGTAATTAAAAACCCAAGGCCCAAATTTATCTTGTCTTGATTAAAACTTTCTTTGTATGGAAGAAAAGTTATCAAATGGAAAAGGAGCTTTAGAAATGTTGATTTTGAGATTGCTTTAAGAAGGGAGAGGCAAGTCAAGTTGGGTTTGGGCCCCACAGAATTGACTGTGCTACTTCCTGTGTCAGGAAAGCTCAGAGAGAGGGGGGCTGTGCTGCCTTGGGGCGGGGCATAAGCCTGGTAGGAACTAGAAGTGAAACTGGAAGTGCCTTAAAAAAGCAGATCGTTGTGTTAGCCCGAGTCAGGCTGCCTAAGCAGTGAGACAGTAGGATTCTCAAGCACACATGTATATGTCATTACTTTGGCAGACTTCCTGAGAAAGTCAACATGTTTGCCTGTGACTCAGGACAGACCTGAAGACTCCGTGGAGAAAAATGAGAGAAGAGCAAAGGAAGAGGGGCTTTAGGGTGCAGGTTTTGAAAGAAAATGTCAGCCTTTGAGGGAGGCAGCAGGAAGTTAAAGGTGGAATTCTGGGGACATTTTCTCCTCCCCACAAGCTATGTAGAGGTGGAGGCTGCAGGATGGAAGTGGAGGGTAGACACACTTGTAAATGTTGATTAAAATATCCTTGTTAGAGCAGAAAAGGTGTATCCCTGTGCTTTGTTTTAAAATGATGGATTCCCATTACAGTATTAGTGATACAAACAGAGGTTAGCTAGTCTTACGTAATTTTATTATGCCTGGGGTTAACATTGAAATTAACTTATTTTAAAAGAAAAATGAGAACTTATGATATAATATTGACACCTAAGAGCGGTATATTTCCAGGGTGGTTTAAAGGTAGTTATGTGCTATCTGTCACGCACAAAAGACGATACTGCTAACATGCTCTGCCTAACTAGGGCATGCAGTGGTGATGTTTTTCCCACAGTAGTGATAGATTTAAATTCAAAGAGGTTAAAAACCACTGCTCTTTTTGCTGGCCTCCCTGCTTCCCATCCCCAGAAACCACTCATAATACCCTGTGTGTGGATAGGTGCGGGTAATATGGATTGTGGTTAGGTTTATGGCTCAGAGGTAGACCGGCTTCTTAACACTTCAGTTTACTTACGCATCACCCCGGGATCTAGTTAAAAAGCAGATTCCTAGCAAGGGCACAGGTGATGGAGTAGTGGCACTCAAACTTTAGCCTGCATAATAGTCACGTGGAGGGCTGGTTAAAAGGAAGGTTACTGGGCCCCACTTCCTGAGCTTTTGATTCACTGTACTAGGGTGGGGCCTTTTAAACAAATTACTAGGCAATGCTAATGCAGCGGTTGGGGGAGTGTGGGGATATTTTGAGAACCACTGAGGTAGGGTGTAAACAACCCTGAGGAGATTCAAACTGTTCCTCTTGGTTTCTTGAGCATTATTTTATAACTGAACTGAAAATGATGAGAAAAAAAGGTTGCGGAAAGTAATAGGGTAATTAATACTGTTCATGTTGAGCAAACAACACCTCCTAAAGCAATTCTGTGTGTTTTATTGTGGTGAGTATGTGTCTGTCTAGAAAAAAGTCAGTGACAAACCCCATCAAAATGATGATAAAAAATAAAGATGATTACTTCTGGAGAAGGATCCAGGATTATGGAGGGTGGGATTTTAGCTTTCTATGTAAGTTTTTCATTTCTAATGAAGATATTTTACTTCTATTTATGTAATTAATTTTATAAAAAGGTAAAAGAAATCTGGGCCCTGTACCTTCTATTTACTTCTCCACGCCTGTCCTTCACCCATTTCCACCTGGTTCTCTGCCCCAAGGAAAGAGTTCCCAGGTCTTCTGGTTTCTGGTTGGGTTCAGCCTTAAGAGGAGATTGAAGGGAAGAAGAATGAGGTCAGAATATTTATTCTCTCTCCAGTCAGGGTAGCCGGCCTTATATTACCTGGGTTCTGGTACTCTCTGTGGCCTGTCTTTTTGGGAGCCAGAGTGATCATTGTTATGCTATAGCTAGTCCTGTTCATCCCCTGTCGTTTCTGTAGGCCTCACCTCCCAACTTTGTAATTATTACTTTTATAAATAAACCCCCTTCAGATTATTCTGAGTTTGCCATCTCTTCACTGTTGGGGTAATGACTGATGGACTCTCCATTCTTATTCCTCTCCTTACTATAATCCCAGAGGTAGTGACAGTGCTATTTAGATATGTATATCTTTCCAGACACTTTCTATACATAGCGTGGCTGTCAAATAAACAAATAAATAAAACACAAGGGATCATATTGTACTTCCTATTGTTTACATTGTTTTTTTTTAAATTATACTATATTGCAACCAGCTTTCTACATCAGTGTAATCTACCTCATTTTTAATAACTGTAATATTCCATTGTATTTGATAATGGATGTACAATTTAACCAGTTCCTTATATATTTAACATGACATTTTTAATCATATACTGAATTTTCATTAATACTTAGATCTGTTTCTCACTCTGTTCTATTGATCTGTCAGTATTCTGGCACCAGTATTATATGTTTTACTTATTGTAGTTTTATATGGATAAATGCTTTGTAGGGCATCTCCTTGTAGTTATTATTATTTTGAAAAAAGACTTTTGCCTTTCATTACATGCTTTTCCCCACCATCCAGATATATTTTTTAAAAGTTTTTGTCAGGATTACTGCGAAAATCCCATTGATACAGAGATTGGAAAAGCGTTAAATTTATGAGGTTGGAAATAGTTGATCTGATCACACTGTTAGCATCTGTCAATCTATTAACATGATTTCTTTCCTCTTTTCTTATAGTATGTACCTTAGTAGAGCTTAGTAGTGCCATAGTATGTGCCTTAGTAGGGCTTTGTAGTTTAATTCACATAATGTCAATTCCATAGTATTTTATGTTCTTCTTTTTAAAAAATTTTTATTTATTTATTTATTTATTTAGGCTGTGTTGGGTCTTTGTTGCCACATGCGGGCTTTCTCTAGTTGCGGCGAGCCGGGGCTACTGTTTGTTGCAGTGCGTGGTCTTCTCACTGCGGTGTCTTCTCTTGTTGCAGAGCATGGGCTCTAGGTGTGCAGGCTGCAGTAGTTGTGGCACCTGGGCTCAGTCGTTGTGGCTTGTGGGCTCTAGAGCGCAGGCTCAGTAGTTGTGGCGCACGGGCTTAGTTACTCCGCGGCATGTGGGATCTTCCTGGACCAGGGCTCAAACCCGTGTCCCTGCATTGGCAGGTGGATTCTTAACCACCACACCACTAGGGAAGCCCCTCTTCTTGCGTTTGACAGTGGGATGTTTTTCATCATATTTTTTGAGCTTTGCTGATGTTAGGAAAAGCTGTTGATTTTTGTATATTTATTTAAATACCTGCACATATGTGTATGTGTATAAATTTATAAAAAGTGGGACCATATTGTATATACGGTTTTGAAACTTTCTTTCTTTCCACTTTATGTCTTGGATCCCTTTCCAAGTCAGTATTTATAGACCTAGTTATTCTTTGCTAAAACCTTTATTTGACATGTGATATATTTATAAAACATGCACATCTTGTAAGTTTGCCAATCAGTGAATCATCACAATGTGAACACACTTCTGTAACCAACAGTCAGGTCAAGCAATATGATATTACAGTTACCCCAGACACCTTCCATTGTGTCCCCTACCTCATTCTTTTATAAAATTTAACAGCTTTGTTGAGATATAACTCACATATCACACAGTTCACCCATACTAAGTGTACAGTTAAGTGGCTTTTAGTATTTTGGTATATTCATAATTGTGCAGCATCACTATTGTCTAATTCCAGAATCTTTTCATTGCTCAGAAAAGAAACCCTGTACCCACTGGCAGTCAGTCTCCCATTTCCTCCCACCCCAAGCTTAGAAAACAACTACCTACTTTTCTTATAGATTTGCCTATTCTGGGCCTTCTATAGTGGAATCATACAATATACAGTCTTTTATGACTGGCTTCTTTCACTTAGCATAGTGCTTTCAGGTTCATCCATGTTGTAACATATATCAACATTTCACTCCTTTTCATGACCAAATAGTACTCAGTGTATGTATATACTACATTTTATTTATTCATCTATCAATGGACATTTGGGTTGCATTCACTTTTGGGCTAATATGAATAATGCTTCTGTGAACATTTGTGTACTAGATTTTGCATGGACATATGTTTACATTTCTTTAAGATACACACACACACACACATCACCCCAGGAGTGAAATTACTGGGTCAAATTATAACTCTGTGTTTAACCTTTTGAGGAATTGCCAAACTGTTTTCCAAGGTGGTTGTACCGTTTCATTTTACATTTCCACCAGCAATGTATGAGAGTCCTGATTTCTTCACATTATCATCAAAACCTGTTACTATCTGTCTTATCATCATCATCCTACTGGGTGTGCATTGGTAGTTCATTGTGGTTTTGATTTGCATTTCCCTAGTGGCTAATAATATTGAGCATCTTTTCATGTGTTATTGATCCATGTAGATTTTAAAAAGGCTTTTAAACTTACTCTAATTGTCAGAGGCAGAGCTAAATAGTATCTTTAGTGTCCTCATAATTTTTATACAAGCATTTCAGTACATCTATACTTCTCCACTCTTTTATTTTTTCTATATAAATATAATCTATAGTTTTATTTATCTGTGTTGTTTTTATAAATTACATATTTTCTTTTGAGAATATTTTAAATGTTTTCATGTAATTATGTAGCCAGATTTACAATAGAATTTTATTATTTTTTAAAAATTTATTATTTATTTTTGGCTGCATTGGGTCTTCGTTGCTGCGTGTGGGCTTTCTCTAGTTGCGGCGAGCGGGGGCTACTCTTCGTTGTGGTGCGCAGGCTTCTCATTGCGGTGGCTTCACTTCTTGCAGAGCACGGGCTCTAGGTGCACGGGCTTCAGTAGTTGTGGCGCGCAGGCTCAGTAGTCATGGCGCGCAGGCTTTGTTGCTCTGTGGCATGTGGGATCTTCCTGGACCAGGGATCGAACCCATTTCCCCTGCATTGGCAGGTGGATTCTTAACCAATGCGCCACCAGGGAAGTCCCTTTACAATAGAATTTTAAATTGTTTTGCTGTTGCCTTCCATTCTTCACTTGCAATAAATGTAAATCAATTCATTGGGTGAGTACTGCGAATCATTTCGTTGGGTGAGTACTGTAGTTTTCAGGATCCATGTTTTCACAGATTATGTATAAGATTACATGAGTTGATCTATATGACTTATTTAAACATTCCAAAGGTATGGTTAAGATTTCATTGATGTAATTCAGAGCTTTGTTTGCTCTAAATTCATCAGGAGTTTCAAGGTAATATTTTTCAGTCAGTTACCCTTCCAAGGAGAACAGCCTGAGGTAGGGGGTTTGCAGAGAAAAATGATATAGTCTGTTTCTTTGTGATCAGAGAGATAAATAGGGAAACCAGATGGACAGACCGGAGAGCATGGTTCCATTATTTGGAAGAATCAACTAATCCCAGAGCATCATATCTACTTGCCTTTGTTCAAATATAATATGTATATATATGTCTTCATATTTGTGTGATTCATCAGTTCCACTATTCTGTCCATGACCCCTTTTCTGAGTTATTACAAATAGTTTTTGTCCAGTGTACTTTGTCTTAGCCAAAAGTTCATATTGAAAACAGTTCATATTGAAATCTAAATGGAATTACTCCTTGAAGAGTCTATAGGGGATGGCCCACAGGATGATATTGTGAGTTTTCCAAGGCACAGGGGCCAGTATTCAATTTCATGGGCCCAGAAACTGGGCTTTTTTCTGCATGTCTACAGGTGATCAGAAGACTCATGCTGTCTAAATAACAGAAGACGTATATCCATACTGAAAGTACAAGTTTATTAATTTGCAATGTGAAAGGGCCTTTCTAATTTAAATGCAACAGATAAATATGAATGTCTGCTGTGTACTAGGCTTACTTACTGGGTATACAGTAGTGAACAGAAACAGGTAAAACCTCTGCTCTTATGATGAAGCTTGCATTCTGATGATGTGAGACAAACAATAATTAATAAATATATAATATGTCATAAAGATGGTAAGTGCTAAGAAGATAAATAGAGTAGGTAAGGAAAGATGAGCAAAGAATGAACGGAGCAAGTGCTATTTAAATCCATTGGCCAAAGAAGGCCTCTTTGTTGTGGTGACATTTGAACTGAGGCCTGAAGGAAGTGGGGAGTCAAACTGCAGGTGTAGAAGCCCTGAGGCTTCAAGGGGCAGGAGGGAATTCTGAGCGGCTAGAGGAGGAGAGTGGAAGGAGGTGGATAGTGACCTTCTAGGCCATTATGAAGACTTTCTTTTTGACTTTGTTCTGAGTGAGATGAGATCACTGAGCAGAGAATGTTGATATGATGTGACTTTCTTTTTAGCCAGGTCACTGGCAGCTGTGTTGATAATGGGCTGTAGAAGGGTAAGGATTGAAGGAGGAAAAGCCGTTAAGAGGCTGTTTTGGTTGAGCAGGAGATGAAATGATTTGCCTTCTTCTTGGTTATAGCTGGAAAGTCAGCCCTCATCATTTCTACTTCTGGAAAGTGCTTTTGCCAGGATCAACGATGGTGAGTTGATGTGGCCTGTGGTTCAGGCCACATCTCAGTACGTGTCTTACCAGAATTCTCCATGGAATTCTCCCTCTTTCTTGAATCCTTATCTCTTGACTTCTGTAATTACATAATCCTGGTTTTCCTCTCACCTTTGTGTGTACTTTTCGTTATAGCCCCTTCCCCTCAGTCGCTACAGGTTTGAGTTGCTCAGGGCTTGGTCCTGTACCCTCATCTCTTCTGTTTTCTCTTGATGATATCGTTTGTTCCCAAGGATTTCAAATATCATTTATATGCTGAGAATTCCCAAATTTATATTTTACAAGGAGCTCATATTTTACATGTCAAAAACTAAACTTATTTTCCAGCCAAAACTGAGGGGGAACTTGTCTCCCCCCCTACCCCCCATTTTCCCCCTCAGATAATGGCATCCAGTTGCTTAAACTGGGAACCTAGGAGTCATTTCTGGCACCTTTGTTTTTCTCCCACCCCCTCCCTCTACATCCTTTATCAAGTCCTTTTCAACTCACCTCCAAAATGTATCTTGTACCCTTCCATTTCTTTCCATCTTATCCATCTCACCTTTCCCCCGAACTACCACTCTAGCCTTTCATTTGGTCATCACACTTCTCTGGCTTCCCTCCCATTTTCTGTGCACGGCAGCCAGAGAGCTTTTAAAAGACTGGATCACATGGTTACTTAAAGCCATTCATTGGCTTCCTTTTGAACTTGAACTTACCCAGTTTTTCCTTTCCCTCTCACAAGCTGTTTTCTCTGCATAAACTTCTCATTCTGCCCTTTGAGTGCTCAGTTCCTACTCATCCATTAGTGCTCAGCTTTCCTCTGAGGCTTTCCTTGGCTACCCTGTCTAAAGGAGGTTCTATTTCTCTGCTCTCTTATTACATCCTGTTTTTTCCTTCATAGCACTTAAACACAGTTTACAATTACTCATTCATGGGTTTGCATATGTGGCCCAGATACTTGTCCTGTCCTTTAGCAGAAGACTTTGGTCTTCATTGTAACTGATCACAGAGAAAGTGAATTCAGAAGAGGCTGCAAATAATTTTCCATTTTGTCTTGGGTGAGTTCCCAGAAGCCCATTCTCTGATCTTCCTTCCTTTTCTATAACTTTTTTTCTTTTTTTTTTTTTTTGCCCAAGACTGGGGAGATCTTTGACAGCTTGTGTTCAAGCCTGGGTTGACTTGTTCCTGGCTTCAGCCAGTAAGGTGGTTTTGATCATTATGTTCTTCAAAACTGAACATTTATAGGATAGACCAAGACCTCCCTCTTATTTGGCCAGCTCTCCTAATATTAACTTTGGTATATTATCTGAAAGTACTTCCTTCTGACCACAAGTTTGGCATTGGGAAGAATAGAAGGAATGAAGGGGACTCGGGTTCCCCTATCCTCCCCCGCCCTTTTAGAAATTGTCTTCCCTGCTAGACTGTAAGCAGCATGAGGAGTTAATGTCTCCTGTTTTCACCATCATGATGTACCCAGGGTTTATATAGTGCGTGGCACTTAGTAGCTGCTCCGTATAGAATAAGCATGAATGGAATTAGAGCAAAAACAGGTAGTTCATCTTGTGAGAATTTCATCTCAGTGATAAGGGGCTTGATGAAAAATCTCTTCCTCTTAGCAGTAGATGCCTCTAGTATCCAGATTTGTGTCTGTCCTCTCCTTTGGGCAGAGCTGGACATGACACGAGTGGTCTTAGAACGTGTTTCTCATTGCTTATTGCCACCTTCAGGTGGCCCTGTGTTTCTTTTTTTTTTTTTTTTTTTTTTTCCCGGTCCGCGGGCGTCTCACTGTTGTGGGCTCTCCCGTTGCAGAGCACAGGCTCCGGACGCACAGGCTCAGCAGCCGTGGCTCACGGGCCCAGCTGCTACGCGGCATGTGGGATCTTCCCGGACTGGGGCACAAACCCATGTCCCCTGCATCGGCAGGCGGACTCTCAACCACTGTGCCACCAGGGAAGCCCGTGGCCGTGTGTTTCTTTATATGTTATGTGTTTATGTCACTGATTAAGCTAGTTGCTTCTCCCAGTCCATTAAGTGTTCCTGGACCTAGGAAAAACCTGTTTTCTACCACTATGTTTTACTTTACTCTCTGAATAAACCCTGTTCTTGTGGTAGGGGCTGGTGTGGGGCAGGCACTTGCACCCACACACTTTGTTGTCACTCTTTTTACATTTACTCCAGTATGTATGTGTATATGGTACCTTGACTAAAGCAATAGAAATGAAAGAAAGTTCTTTTTATTCCTGCCTCTGAATTTCCTGTTTGGTTGCTTAAGTTTTAGATTAGGTTAGTTTCTTCCTACTTACTGTCACTTACGCTAGAGAAGTAAACCATCAGTTTTTCAACTAGCACAACCTATTCTTCCTTCCTTCCTTCCTATTTATTTACTAATTTATTTATTTTGAGGTGTCATTGGTTTGTAACGTTATATACGTTTCATGTGTACATTATATTTCTACTAACCTATGTACTATAGTATGCTCACCACCAAAAGTTTAGTTTCCATCCATCATCATACAGTTGATCCCCTTTATCCATTTCACCCTCCACCCCGCTCTTTCCCCTCTGCTAAGAACAACCTGTTTTTAATATTCTCCACTACCTTCTTTGTTTGTCAGACACCTGCATGGAGTTGTGGAGAAGGTGTGCAGGTAATTAACTCTGTGTGCTTATATCAAACAATTATGCTGTGCCTATAAATGGGAGAATTGGAATTTCTAATGTAGTTATTGGTCATTACAGTTTTTAATTTTCAATATTGTTTTGTAGACAGTTGATCATGATCTTAATAAACCACAAGAAAAATGTTTTTTTAATTACATTTGTGATCTTTAATTGGAGGCATTGATTTTGGCCCTGAGTATAGTTTTCAGATTTTAAGAGGCATGATTTTGGTGAATGAATTGAATTTCTCTGCCTTTTAAGTTAAAAAAAAATTTTTTTTTTTTGCATTAAGATAAAAATTGTTCCTCTGAAGTGTTGGATAGCAATAGCCTAAAAATACATAGGTGTAAAACAGCATTTATGCTGATGTTACCAATCACTGTGGAGAATCTTGTATTCACAGATTTCCTGACTAAATAGTCCTTTCTTTATTTTCTTTTGTAAGAATACTGAAATCAGTTAAAATTCATTCTTAGCATTTTACATGGTAGTAGAAGAAGTATATGAAAATAAAAATTTCAAAAATTAACAGACCTCTAAAGTGAACAATTGTTACTGAGTGGTGGTGGAAGGAGAGGATTTTTGTGTAAGCAACATACAGTATTTAGAGTTAATGTTTTATGTGGTCTGTATGTGATGGAGTATGGCGTATGTACACATGCTCTCTAATACACACACACACACACACATATATACTTTTCCTTCCCTCCCTCCCTCCCTTCTTTCCTTCCCTCCCTCTCTCATATGCGTCCAAGGTGTTAAATATAAAATAATTCTTCATTCTCAGAAAATTCTAAGGGGATTTGTGATCACACTTATAAAATCATGATAATCGATTTTTTCTCACAATACTAAATATTCAAAGTACCAAATGAGGAAATATTCCATCCCCGATGTTTGACAAAGAGGTTTTATTTTTGGACAATAAAAGGAGTTAATATCTTAACACAGATTAGTAAATTTAACCCTAAGGGGTGGCAGTAGTAGTTGAGATAAAGTATTTTCAGGGTGGGCTTTTGCTAGTTCATGGATGCTGGAAGGCTCTTTACCTTAGGGACTCCCCCATCATGTCTCCACCCTTTCCCCATCTTTTTAGTGTGTGGCCA
This sequence comes from Lipotes vexillifer, assembly GCF_000442215.2. NCBI lineage: Eukaryota > Metazoa > Chordata > Mammalia > Artiodactyla > Lipotidae > Lipotes > Lipotes vexillifer. The sequence continues at coordinate 1,509,559 of NW_006783413.1, read as the reverse complement.
CAGAGGGCAATCTTGCTTTCTTAAAAAATACCTTGGGGGGCTTCCCTGGTGGCGCAGTGGTTGAGAGTCTGCCTGCTGATGCAGGGGACGTGGGTTTGTGCCCCGGTCCGGGAGGATTCCACGTGCCGCGGAGCGGCTGGGCCCGTGAGCCATGGCTGCTGAGCCTGTGCGTCCGGAGCCTGTGCTCCACAACGAGAGAGGCCACAACTGTGAGAGGCCCAGGTACCGCAAAACAAACAAACAAACAAACAAACAAAAATCTTGGGTTTCCGTGGTGGCACAGTGGTTAAGAATCTGCCTGCCAGTGCAGGGGACATGGGTTCAAGCCCTGGTCCGGGAAGATCCCACATGCTGCGGAGCAACTAAGCCCATGCGCCACAACAGCTGAGCTTGCGCTTTAGAACCTGTAAGCCACAACTACTGAGCCCACGTGCCACAGCTACTGAAGCCCATGTGCCTAGAGCCCCTGTTCCACAACAAGAGAAGCTACCGCAAAGAGAAGCCTGCACACAGCAACGAAGAGTAGCCCCGCTCAACGCAACCAGAGAAAAGCCTGTGTGCAGCAACGAAGACCCAACGCAGCCAAAAATAAAATAAATAAAATAAAATAAATTTAAAAAAATATCTTGATGCTATTTTGTTAAGAGACTAAATGTGGTGATAGGTTGGTGGGAAGATATAGTGGACTTAATGTATATAGTGGATATGTTTCCCAGTCTTGTGACCAGGGAACTTTTGGTCTCTCAAGATTACCACTCTGTTGAGGTTCTGCATTCCAGAAGGGTTGGTGTGAGTAAAGAGAGCAAACCTTTGTTGTTGGGCATTCTGCAGCCAGCAGTGAACTAGCTGCCTTGCCTCCACGGCCTGCAAACTTTGTTTTACTGAAAGCCGTGACGCTGATCTTTTTGATGAAGCTGTAGATCTTCTCTCCTAACACATGCATCTGTGCATATACACACAGAATTTTATGTACAGTTTTTTGCGAGTTCACAGATCTCCTAAAGTCCATTGATAAATTTTTTTTTAGGGCTGTGGACTTCAATGTGAGAACCTGTGCCTTAAAGATTAACATGAACGAGATTTACCATCAAATTTATACATAAGGATTTTAAGTTATTTTGAACAAAGACATTTAAACTATTTAAATAAATATTAACGTCTGTGTTCATTTGCAGACTTCCAGAATTCCATGGTGTGAGGTGTAGTTCTTTTGAAAGGATAGATGCATGCTATTATCTCATAACTCAGTAAAAAGGAGTTAAAAATTAAAAGATGAATTGCTGGGACTTCCCTGGTGGTGCAGTAGTTAAGAATCCGCCTGCCAATGCAGGGGACACGGGTTCGATCCCTGGTCTGGGAAGATCCCACATGCCACAGAGCTACTAAGCCCGTGCGCTGCAACTACTGAGCCTGTACTCTAGAGCCCACGAGCCACAACTACTGAAGCCTGCGGGCCTAGAGCCCGTGCTCGGCAACAAGAGAAGCCACCACAATGAAAAGCCTGCGTCGCAATGAAGACCCAACGCAGCCAACAATAAAAAAAAAAGATGAATTGCCAATTAGATGGTTTAAATTCAGTCAGAGGGAGTCTGTTTAAAGCATGTTCTGCTCTAACCTGTTACCTATATGTAGAATGTGTGGTTCTGTGAGATAGTTTTATTTTATGTTTGTTTGTTTATTTTCTTATTTTGGCTGCACCACTAGGCTTGTGGGATCTCAGCTCCCCGACCAGAGGCTGAACCTGGGCTATGAAAGTGCTGAATCCTAACCTGTAGACCATCGGGGAGCTCCCTGTTTAGTTTAAATAGGATCGATTCCTATGAGTTCAGTGTTTCCATGTTCTGGAAGAAAGCAAATACCTGTGATCAAGCTGGTCCTACCTTAAACAAGTTCACCTAGAAGAAATCAGAATTTAGGGTTTTATTGTCTTATTCCTAGAAGGACTAGTGTCCCTGAATTTAAAGAATTTGGGTAAAATTTGGCGCTCTTAATAGTTTTATCAGCTTGTATCTTATTGTATGATAATCTTGGAGCATGTGAATGTTCATGTTAGTAGTGCAAAAAGCACTTGTACTAGAAACCAGCAGTTCTGACTGTTAATATCTTTCTGCCAGTAAATAATCCTGTGACCTTGGATGGGTCACTTCATCTTCCTGGGCTTTTACTCATGTATAAAACAGGAAGATTGAACTCTTATCACTAAGATTTTCATATTTTACAATACTAAAACACATCCACCATTAAATAGGTAAACACGGTGAGTGGCCAAAACAGCCCATTCTGTTGGTCTTCATAACTGGCACAATGTGGGTGTAGCCATTCTGGACCCATGGAGGTGTGGGGCACTTGAGCTAGCTAGGAACAGAAGCAGTGGGCATTCATTAGATTCACTGAGTTCAGTAGGCTGAGAGCTGAATTGCAGGAAGAGGCCAAGAGATACCCTCAACCCAGGTGGGGAGGCAGTTTCCCTTGCAAGTCAGAGCTTAGGATAGATCATTGAAGAGAAAAACCGAGAGCTTGGCATTCAGGAAAGCAAATGTCTGTCTCCCTTGATTCTAAAGCAGCAAACATCAGAGTTTGATAATTGATGTTAATGATGATTATGTATACTGAAAAAATTTTAATTACTTTTAATGTTTTATAAAGCAGAAGAATGCATATTATACTTTGGAATAATATCAGTAAAGATGGTAGAAATAAAAATTATTTGTTAGATCAGCTAAATATCAAGAAAATTCATACAGGTGCAGCCTCTACTCCCTACTGATGCTGGAAAAGTTAAAAATTACTGAGCTGACTTTTCTGTGATCCGGTCAACTGGCAATTTATGAAAGAAAAATAGAATTAAGGAAAACAAGTACAGTTTTATTTTTTAAGAATAAATTTATTATTTTTGGCCGTGTTGGGTCTTTGTTGCTGTGCGCAGGCTTTCTCTAGTTGCAGCGAGCCGGGGGCTACTCTTCGTTGCAGTGCACGGGCTTCTCATTGCGGTGGCTTCTCATTGTGGAGCATGGGCTGTAGAGTGCACGGGCTTCAGTAGATGCGGCACGTGGGCTCAGTAGTTGTGGCTCACGGGCTTAGATGCTCCGCAGCATGTGGGATCTTCCGGGACCAGGGCTTGAACCCTGTCCCCTGCATTGGCAGGAGGATTCTTAACCACTGCACCACCAGGGAAGCCCACAAGTACAATTTTAAACTGACTTATTTGCCTACTAGCTTCCTTCCCCTGGAGATGTTTGAGAGGCTCCTTTGTATATTTGTGCTTACTATTAAAGAAACAAAAGCTTCTTAATTGAGATGAAGTCCAATATTGCATTTGCAGTTACTCAGAAATTTATTTCTACATACATGTGGGAATTGAATGCTGATAAATTTGATTTTTCACATTTGTAGCTGATGAGGTTTAGTTGGATATAACACAAAGTTTTTGTTAACTAGTTTAAATATGTAACCTTGGAAATCTGCCATATAATTACAAGATTTAAAATTAATGTATAATCGATACTTAGGTATAAAATGTCTTCCCAGGTTTTAAAAATAGCTGAAGAAAAAAATTATCTGTGCAATATTGATGTATATTTTGCTTTCTAGGGTTTAAAAATGTATGAAATCTCTGTATTTGTAATATTGTAGGCACACTTTTAATATTTGTTATAGAAAATTTCAAACATGTATAGATTTGGAGAGACTAGTATAATGAACTCCTGACCAGACCGTGACAGTTTTATTTCATCTACACTTTTACTTGCTTCCCCTATACCTACCTATCTTGGATTATTTTGGAACAAGTTCCAATCTTGGCAGCCATGACACTCTCTTGCCACCTGGTGGCAGCATACCATAGTTTGAAAGTTATTAAGGCCTTTGAGACTATAATTATAAAAAATAAACGACAGGAGAATGAGGAGCTATTGCTTAATGGTTACAGGGTTTCTGTTTGGGGTAATGAAAAAGTTTTGGAAATAGATAGTGGTGATGGTTGCACAACACTGAATAAAATCTATGCCACTGAATTATACACTAAAAAATGGTTAAAATGGTAAATTTTATGTCATGTATATTTCACTACAATAAAAAAATACAAAAGGGGGGGACAACCTCATAACAGTATATGATAGCATATAAATACATGAGGAGAATCAGTAGTATGGTTCTTGTGAAAATAACTAATATGTGTTTGTTATGCTGTCTTCTTTTTTTGGGAGAAAGACCTAGTGAGCTTCCAGAATTACCTTGAACAGCAAAACATGATAAATAAAACACAAAATTGGAACCCCTTAGATATAGCGAGGGGTCTGGAAAGCTTATTCCATCTAGTTGAGCAACTTCCTCCACTCACACCCCATTGTAGGGCCCAAAATGTTTTAAACCCTGGCAGATCTCTGAGCAGTTCCTTTATGAACCAAAACCATTATTCGTTAGAGTTAAAAGTATTTGTAGCAGAGATCCAGGTATTAGTGGGGTGTTTTAAGCAGTTTACCGTTCAGGTCTAGTTCAACGTGTGATAATCATATACTCAAAACTTTTATGGGAGGAGGGCATGGGATGTAGGCACTTTCTGGAGAACATTGCAAATGATAAGAAAACATGTTTAGTGTTCTAGATGCTTTGAGTTTCAGAGCTGGAAGGAATCTTACATTATTTAGTTCAACCTCTTCTTTTTAAAGATTTGAAAACTGAATTCCAGAGAGATTGGCTTGAACAGTGCCTCACAGCCCGTCAGTCAGTGGTAAGGCTGGGCTGTTTGTACTGTACCATCACTACTTTATAGCATGTCTAGGAGCAAGATAGTATGTATTCATTCTGCTTTTTCCCTTTTCTCATGTTCTTTTTCCTGATAATTGTGAAGTTTAGTTATCAAAACAAACCTTTGGTAACCAGAAAATTAAATCAACTAGGATATGCAGTTTTTCCGAGAAGTCTGGGAAGATTTTGCTGTATTTGATCATTTCAGTGTTGCATTTGCATAATACTTTGACACAGTTTATCACAATAAACACAAATTTAGTAGCTGCAGAGAGATGGTTTGGGGTAGTAAATCACTGGCTTCACTCATCTTTAAGACCTGTTCTGCCTTTGCTCTCCCATTAGCTCTCTTTATGCCCCAGGGCAAGTATCTTGACCTCAGTGGACCTCAGTTTTGTGCTCAGTGGAAACTGGTAGACGTAGATTTTTGGGGGGGGCGGGCCACGCCGTGCGGCTTGTGGGATCTTAGTTTCCTGACCAGGGATCAAACCCGTGCCCCCTGCAGTGGAAGCGCGAAGTTCTAACCACTGGAGCGCCAAGGAATTCCCTAGATCTGATGAGCTTTAAAGGTTCCTTTCAGCAGTGCCATCCAGAGCTGTTAAGCTGAATGTAGGCTTTAGTATTGCAATGAAGAATCACCCTCTTCCATGCTTTTAGTTAAAAAAAACTCTCAGGGTAGAAGGAGCTACTCTTGGTTGCCCGTGACAGTAATAATGCACATAGTGAAAGCAAACCCAATTTTGAAGTTCACATGAATAAATTTTTATTTAGGTCTCAATACAGTTAATAGATTTTTGAATGTGGAAATCTCAAGCTTCTTCTTGGCCTTGGTCCTAAGGTTATTGGGTTTGAAAAGAAAACAGAAAGTAAAAGGTAGTTGGTAAGACCATTTCCTTTCTGGGTTTACATTTCTGTTACTTATGCAGTAGTTGTTTTGAATCCCAAGCGTGCTAAGGGGGCTCAAAAATTCAGAGTCCAGGGCTTCCCTGATGTCCCGGAGGTTAAGAATCCGCCTGCCACTGCAAGGGACACAGGTTCGAGCCCTGATCCGGAAAGATCTCACATGCGGCGGAGCAACTAAGCGCGTACACCACAACTACTGAGCCTGCACTCTGAAGCCTCGAGCCACAACTACTGAGCCCACATGCTGCAAATTAATTACTGAAGCCTGTGAGCCTAGAGCCCATGCTCTGCAACAAGAGAAGCCACTGCAATTGGAAGCCCGTGCACAACAAGGAAGAGTAGCCCCCGCTCGCCGCAACTAGAGAAAAGCCCACATGCAGCAACAAAGACCCAACGCAGCCAAAAATAAAATAAATTTTTAAAAAATTGAAATGATTGTTTAAAAAAAAAATTCACAGTCCATGAAGTACACTTGTATTTTCTTTGCTTCTCTAAGGGCTTATTCCTTTCGTTTGTTATCTATTTTATCAGGTCATTTGTTACTTAACATTTACTAACATCCCATTACCAAATGCCCACACATCTAGGGCTTGAGGTGTGTAGATATTTATTGCTAATTTGGAATCCTTCAGAGATAGCAGAATTTTAGTTAGAAATTTGTCTTCTGAATTCAGAATCAGTATTGTGTTTTTCCGTTCAGAAATGTTTATTTAGCATCTATTATGTGCCCAGCACTGTGTTGGGCTTGGTTTAGCAAGACATTAAGTCATGGCTCTGTTGTCACGCAGCTCCTGGTGTAGCAGGAGAAGCAAAGCGTTGTGATGTGTTTTGACATGTTATGCAGAGGTCTGTGGCAGCACAGAGGAGTATCTAGATCATGCTATTCAGGCACAGTGATGAGACTGGAGTCAAAATTTCTAACCACACTTCATCACAGAGCTTAATCAGTCTAATGTGCATCATTTAAACTTTATAATGAACGGTTTTTAGATTTCACTTTTATTTTAATGCAAAGAAATAAACAGTTGTCTCCAAACCATTCCCTTATTCAAAAATTTTTTTCCAAGAAGCATAGGGGAGAACAAAAAAGCATTTCATATAAACTACTGTACTGAATTCACATTGTCCTCAGCTCTTAAGAAATTGTCAGGAAAATCCTCACTTTGTTTATGAGCCCTTTATATTAACTCCTTGCCCTAAAACTCCAGGAACAGAAAATAACCCTTCATGTGATAAAAATCAGTGCAACATTGCCAGAGCCTGTGCTTGAAGGGCCAGAATTCCTGCCTGGAGGCTGTTAGCATAGTTAGGACTTTTCAGGGCTGTTTCACAGAGAAACTCCCTGACGTGAATGAGGTCCAGTTGTGCATGTGGACCACACAGAACAGCATGTGAGTTTTTAGTGCATCACAAAGCCTGGTGGACTTTTCTATGCAAGAGCCAAAGCTTTGGGGGAAGGGGAGGAAGGAAAACAAGGACTAGTTTAGAGGCAGAATGCGTATGGGAGGACTAGACAACTGAAGTCCTAAGCATTGCACTGTGTGGGACTGGCTCTCATGTTCCACTTCAAGGTGATGTGTTTCAAGCCTGGATGAAAGGGGGAAGAATTTCAATACATCTTTTTCTAGGCTGTCACTTCAGGTGACATGTTAAAGCTGTGAGTTATTTTTGTAAAGGAACATGTTCACTGCTGGTGTTTATTGTTTTGTGACACTCCTTGAGATCAGCTGACATTCAGAAGTTCTGAGTTGAAAACCTGGATTAAGGAGTTGTAGCCTGGCTTTCATAAGAGAGCCATGTGCCGCCGTGCTTAAGGAGAGTCAATAGCTGGTTCTGTCCCTCTTACCCTCCCCAGGTCTTTCTGGTCTATGGCTTGACTTCCCTGTCTTAGCATGGACTGTTTGCTTACACTTTCTCTCATACCAACTCCATAATTTATTTGTAAGCATCTTTATACCAGTGTTGTAGCCTCCATTGCTTTGATACATATGGCAACCAGTTATCCAATCTCAAATTGTGTACACGGTCTGACAAAGGATTTCTTGATTTATAGAACTATGAATATGAAAGAGATTGGAGCAAGTGATAAATAAGTTCATTTAATTATTCAGTTAATAAGTAACCATTATTAAAAAGAAAAAAATTACTGAAAACGTTTTCTCTCAAAGTTGGGGACATGTGGCCGTGAAATCTACTTTGTATTTCTATTGTCTGTTTCCCTAACCATGTTCAGTTTCTCTGCCATGTATAAATTTTCTCAGAAAGGCTCTCATGATTAATTTCTTCCCATCTGGAATTTGTTGTTGTTCTTTGCCTCTACTTGTTGGTTCTTGTTGATAAGTTGTCTTTGAGTGTTCCTAAGTCACATCATTTGTGTGTACCCTCTCTGCCATTCTAGGGTGGGAGTATCATCATAACATGCTGTCCCATGATAAGAAAGAATGAGGTGGTCCACCCTTGTGGATGCTGAACCCTGGTGAGGCACCATGTGTCCTGGGTCAGCCAGTGTAGTTTAGGAGATTTGAGCCTTTGTGATCTAGGCAGAATTTGCTGGGGCCTAAGGGATAATGCATTAACCAGAGTGTATCATAAGTGATCTTCAGAGCTGGCTGTCAAAAGAAAGGAGAATGGTCTTAAAGCTGTATGAAATCATGCTTTGTTTTCAGGTTGATAAAGAGAAATAACAGCATTTGGGGAGGGGAGGGAGAGTATTCCTTTGTTTATTCAGATTTTACTTTTTTTTTCTTCTGAAAAGCTAAACTATACAGTTGTAGTATTTGTAAAGCCACGGTCTACGTTTGATTTTTAATCAGGGATATGCAGAAAATTTTGTTAGATTAGCAGAATTTTCTGAACCCTGAGTTTTCAAAAATGGCAGTTTACTGAAGTATTTTTGCTACAAAGTAGCTGTCAGGTTATTGTCTCTTCCAGGCCTTTATTCTATCAGTGAATTTCTAGTGAATTGAATTCTTTGGACACTTTTCAGCCTTAATTTTTAGTTGAACTTCCTGTTTATCACTATTCTTGAAATCCTTCTGCCTTTGTTTCAGTGAACTGTTCTGTCCTGATCATTCACTGTCTGTATTTTGTATTTCTTTTTAGGTGCTTTGGTGGCTTTTTCTTTGTTCATGCCTCAAATCTGCAATGGCAAACTGGCAATCTGTGGTTCAAATCTGGTTTGTTGACATGTTTTATTTGGCCCTCAAAGTGTTTTGAAAATGTTTATAGTAGTTGCCAATAATAAAAATATAATATTTTATATTAAGAATTTGAGTGTAACTTTTAGGGGGAAGTGACCTGGCTGCACTGGGTGGCCGTTCCCCTGTGGCATTGATCCTCAGAGCTGCTCCTCTGGGAGGGGCACATGTTTGCTCCAGTGCTTTGGCTCCATGCCGTGCACTTCACTCGTTTGTTGTCATCTAGCATCTGTACATTGCATTTGCAGCCCATCTTCCATGGTATATTCACCAGGTTCTCATCTGAGGCCTCTCCTCTCCTCTCCACATGCTCTCCTTGAGCACCTCTGCCTCTATCAGTCGTGAAAGCTAGGCGGACGAGTCTGTTTGCCATCTTAAGGAATGTGTTTTCAGTTCAGTGGTTATGCCTGCTTTTCAATGTTTGAATTCATTTCTTCTTTGCATTTTAATGATGTTCTTTTCGTTGCTTTCAGATCTATAAAGTTTGATAGCTTGAAACAATTTTCTGGCTATGTATGTTAATTGAGACTTTTTATCTGCTTGTAGTGATTTCCAACTGTCATTTGAGTCTACCATGTCCCAGCAACTGAGTGGTTGTCATATTGTGCATATAAACGATACAAAGATTAAATTGCTTTGTTTTTACTTTTTAATGTAAGTATATATACAGCAGCATGGTCATTTTTCTTACTCTTGCAACTTTCCTACCTTTGCTTTAATACCTTTGTGTAAACACCTGTCTTTGAGGTTTATACCATATTGCCTTTACCCCTCTTTGTGATCATCCACTAAAACTTCTGGCACAGACATTTCTCTCATCCTGTTCCCCTCAATTCATGAGAGGTTTTGTCATCTGGTTCATAGTATTGCTATCCTCACTCTAAATCTTGCCACTGCTATGCCTGTGGACAATCCATTTAATATGCTGCCCACTAGGAGCTTAAAATCTACTTGGAAATAACAAACATAGTAAGTACATAAAAACAGTAAAAGTCTTACATAAAAATAACATTTTAAGTCATTTATAGAAGAAGTGGCTAGGTCTGTGTTTGATAAATTGCTAATAAAGTTATATAAGCAGTTTTTTGAAGGGTGGAAATCTCTTTCAGCCTAGATTCATGTTTCTGCGTAGAGGGATATCATATCACTCCATGTAATTCCCTTGGCCCATCTTTGTCCAGGGAGGAATGGCTGATCTTATTGGATAATTTGGGCAAGGAACTAGTCAGGGCCTAGCTCTCAGTCCCTCTCCTCTCTCCTTTCCTGGGGAGCAAGGTGCCGGTAGCCTGTTCCTCTATGTTTTCCAGAAACTGACCTCTGTGTGGGGAAACCTGTGGTTTTCCAACTGTGACTGTGATTGGGCCGGTGAATTAGTTCTTTTTTTCTTTCTTTCTTTCTTTCTTTCTTTCTTTCTTTCTTTCTCCCTTCCTTCCTTCCTTCCTTTTTCTTTTCTTTCTTCCTTCCTTCCTTTCTTTCTTTCTTTTTCTTTTCTTTCCTTCCTTCCTTCCTTCCTTTCTTCCTTTCTTTTCTTCCTTCCTTCCTTCCTTCCTTCCTTCCTTCCTTCCTTCATTGGGTCTCCATTGCTGCACACGGGCTTTCTCTAGTTGCGGCCAGCGGGGGATACTCTTCGTTGTGGAGCACCAGCTTCTCACTGCGGTGGCTTCTCTTGTTGTGGAGCACGGGCTCTAGGTGCAGGCCTCAGTAGCTGTGGCTCACAGGCTGCAGAGCACAGGCTCAGTAGTTGTGGCACATGGGCGTAGTTGCTCCGCGGCATGTGGGATCTTCCCAGACCAGGGCTCGAACCCGTGTCCCCTGCATTGGCAGGTGGATTCTTTTTTTTTTTTTGCGGTACGCTGGCCTCTCACTGTTGTGGCCTCTCCTGTTGCGGAGCGCAGGCTCCGGATGCACAGGCTCAGTGGCCATGGCTCACGGGCGTAGCCACTCTGCAGCATGTGGGATCTTCCCAGACCGGGGCACGAACCTGTGTCCCCTGCATCGGCAGGCGGACTCTCAACCACTGCACCACCAGGAAAGCCTGGCAGGTGGATTCTTAACCACTGCGCCACCACGGAAGCCCTAGCTCAGTTCTTGGGTGAAGTTTTAGGAAGACATTGTTGCTATGCCTTTAAGTTACATTTAAAAATATGAGCTTTACCTATAATAAAGCTGACAGTTTGATCTCCATCTATTTGACTTTTCTGTCTTGTTTCTCAATTATTCCAGAAGTGGGTAGGTAGGTAGATAGCTGGGAGGAAGGGATTTTATTTAATGATCCCCTAAACCCCAGTGGTAATCATTGCTAAAATGTTCATAGGGAACATGATGCTAGCTTTTTTGAGGTTTGGGGTGAGTATTGAGAGATGGCAGAATTCAGGTAGGATTTTTAAAATGTGTTGACTTGAGAAATTCAGGCAGATGAAGATAAGTTCAAAGAACAGGAACTTGAACTCAAGTTCAAGCCGGCTTGAGCAAAAGGCTTTGGTAAGATGTTGGTAGTGATGAGACCAGGAAGATTGACCAGGGCAGATTGTATAGGACTTTGAATGCCTGATTGAGAAATTTGACTTTTTAATCTTATAAGTATCAGAAAACAATTGACAGTTCCTATGTAGAGGAATGGTAATGTTAAAGTTATATGTTAGGAAAGAGTTTTATGAATTGATGTTTCAATAAAGTATAATACATACAAGAATATATCATCATTAGTGTCTAAGAGCAGGCTAACATTCAGTGGTAACAGGTATTAGTACCACCTAATCTTCACTGTAAATCATTTTGGAAGCACAAATGATTTAATAGGAAATAATCTTTCTTGAAGGTAGTCATTCCTTAAGTAGCTGTGATTTCTTTGAACAGAAGGCTGCTTCACAGGCTGATTTAGATGGACTTAGAGTCATCTTTTAGCGTTAGAATTAACTTCCCAAAGCAAGCCTTTTTGAAGGAGGTGTACAAGTTTTTTATTGAGGGTTATTTTTATGAATGTGTGTTGGACTGTTTGTAGTGTCTGACAAAATAAAATGAGATGAGAAGAATAGTTTTGGAATCCATCCAAGGTGATATGATGCAATGTTAAGAAAGATTTGGCAGAGTAACCCTGAACAGGTAAAAAGCCTGCTAAATGAAATTACATAAATTACATCTTTACTTAGCAGCTGACATTCATGGAGAGTTTGGCTATGTGTCATATGGATGGCTGAGGCCACAATAGGTGCCTACCAATGTGGGCAGAGACCATTTTGTAACCCCAACAATACTGTATGAAATAGAGAAGGGTGCTCGTTTTTTCTTTCTCATAATTTCTTCTACCACTTTCTCCTCTACCCACACCAGCACCCCATTTCCCCACTTCCTAGCCACTATCGTGGTTAAAGGAGCCATGCCCAGCTTTGCCTGGGCTGTGTTAGATTGGCTGGCAGATGGAACCAAAAATAAGTCTGCTCATGGTGGGGTGTCAGACCATGAGCTACTTTAGGAAAAACATGTTTTGGGTAGAGAGGTTCAATCAGTATCTGGGGTTATATAAGTGCTTTGTACGAGTAATTTTCATTTTAATTATACAGGTAATACCTTTTTCTCTTTTGTTATTAGTTTGCAGTTATGCAAGTAGTGCTTGTAATTGAAGATGCAAACAATATAAAATATGTAAATACCCCCAGTCCCATTATCCTTTTCAAGGATAATTATTGTTAACAGTTGGTATATATTCCCAGATAAATTGGACCTTATTGTATTTATTGTTATGCAGCTTGCTTTTTTTCACTTAACAATATATCTTGGTGGCCTTTCTATGTCAGTAACTTTTAGGAATGCTGTATAATAAGTAGATCATAGGAAGGAACAGCAATGATTTACTTAACCACTTTCATATTGATGGATACTGGTAAGATTTTCCTAGTTACAGACTATGCCAGACAATTTCTGGAGGTCTGGAAAAGGAGGTTGGTACTTTAACTTTTTCTTTGATATATTACAAGAATAACCACTCATTAACCCCCTTTGTGCCAGACACAGTGCTAAATTTTTTACGTACGTCGTATAAACTTTGCAACAACCTGTGTCATAGGTGTTAACACCCCTTCCCAGGTAAGGAAAAAAATTGAAGCTCATTTGCCCAAGGTCTCACAGCCCATGAATGAAAGAACAAGGGTTAAAACCCAAGCCTGTGTCATCACAAAACCTTGCTCCTTTTCCACTTCTCATTTCTAAGTCTAAATATATTATTAGCAAGTAAAAAAAAATTATTTTCTGCCAGTGATGTTGTTAGAATTAGCTTGAATATAGTTTTCATGTTCTAATTTAAAATTTACTTCTTGTTTATTTGTAGTTCTGTAGTTTTCCTCTCTGTTGCTTTTCATGCATAGCTCTATTCTGCGTAGATTTGAAATATGGCAATAGGAATTGGCCCCTGTGGCTCATTCTATCTCCTATTCTAGTTTGTGGGTTAGAGAGTAGCAGTATACTATGTAGCAGTATTCAAGGCTGAGAGAAATGTCTAATTAATAATTCTTTTTTTAAATTGAAGTATAGTTGATTTACACTGTTGTGTTAATTACTGCTGTACAGCAAAGTGATTCAGTTATATATATATTCTTTTTGTAAAAAAAAATCTTCCATCATGGTTTATCATAGGATATTGAATATAGTTCTTTGGGCTATACAGTAGGACCTTGTTGCTTATCCATCCTATACATAAAAGCTCACATCTGCTAACCCCAACCTCCCACTCCAGCCCTCCCCAACCCCATCCTCCTTGGCAACCACCAGTCTGTTCTCTGTGTCTGTGATTCTGTTTCTGTTTCATAGATAGGTTCATTTGTGTCATAGTTTATTTATTTTTATTTTTATTTTTTATCTGCACTGCACGGCATGTGGGATCCTATTTCCCCGACCAGGGATCAAACCTGCACCCCCTGCATTGGAAGTACGGAATCTTAGCCACTGGAATGCCAGGGGTCCCTGTGTCATAGTTTAGATTCCGCATATAAATGATGTCATATGGTATTTGTCATTCTGTTTCTGACTTACTTCACTTAGTATGATAATCTCTAGTTGCATCCATGTTGCTGCAAATGGCATTATTTCGTTCTTTTTTATGGCTGAGTAGTATTCCATTGTATATATGTACCACATCTTCTTTATCCATTCATCTGTCCATGGACATTTAGGTTGTTTCCATGTCTTGACTATTGTGAATAGTGCTACTACGAATATAGGGATGGACAGAAGACCTAAATAGACATTTCTCCAAAGATGAAGTACAGATGGCCAATAAGCACATGAAAAGATGCTCAACATTGCTAATTTTTTTTTAATAAATTAATTTATTTATTTTTGGCTATGTTGGGTCTTCATTGCTGTGTGCGGGCTTTCTCTAGTTGCAGCAGGCGGGGGCTACTGTTCGTTGTGGTGCACAGGCTTCTCATTGAGGTAGCTTTATTGTTGCGGAGCACGGGCTCTAGGCGCACAGGCTTCAGTAGTTGTGGCTTGTGGGCTCAGTAGTTGTGGCTTGTGGGCTCAGTAGTTGTGGCTTATGGGCTCTAGAGCTCAGGCTCAGTAGTTGTGGCGCATGGGCTTAGTTGCTCCGTGGCATGTGGGATCTTCCCGGACCAGGGCTCAAACCTGTGTCTCCTGCATTGGCAGGCAGATTCTTAACCACTGTGCCACTAAGGAAGCCCCAGCATCTCTAATTATTAGAGAAATGCAAATCAAAACTACAATGAGGTACCACTTCAGAACAGTCAGAACGGCCATCATTAAAAAGTCTTTGAATAACAAATGCTGGAGAGGGTGGAGAAAAGGGAACCCTCCTACACTGTCGGTGGGAATGTAAGTCGGTGCAGCCACTGTGGAAAACAGTATGGAGGTTCCTCAGAAAACTAAAAATAGAATTAACATATGATCCAGCAGTCCCACTCCTGGGAATATATCCAGACAAAAACTATAATTCAAAAAGATACATGCACCTAATAATAATTCTTAAGCTTCTGAGGTCTGCATTGTAAAACTTTTTACCTTGTGCATTGCTTTGCCCTCCCTCAGGCCATGGCACTCTAAGGTAGTGAGAGCAAGAGAGAGGGCATGGGGAAGATGTCAGGCCTCTTACCTAGCCAGCTGGGTAGAGGGAACTTTTTTCCTTCCAGTTAGGAATGGCATTGACACTTGCCCCACCCCCTACCTCTTTGGCTTTGTGGAAGTAAATGTATCTGAGAATGAGCGTGCTTTCCTACCTCCAGGCCTTTTGCTCAGCTCAGTGAAAGCTCTTCTCTGTACTGTACTGTATGTCCTGAAGCTCTTCCTGCTCGTAAGGGGATTGGGATGAAGTGTGGGGGGAGGAATCTTGAATACTTGATTTTAGAGTAGTGAACCTGAGAGGATCTGTTAAAAACCATTCACTTACAGTCCGAAGTAAAACTTCTTGACAAGCTATTTTAGGGTCAACCTCTGATATTTAGGCCTTGTTTCCCTTCCTAGGTTGAAAGCTGCCTGAAGATGGGGACCATATTTTTGCTGCCTTTACCCTCCTTCCAGCACCAAGCTCAGTCTGACAGCGAGTAGCATTAATTGGCTTATCACTCATCAGGTGATAAGTGAACAACACTGGATTTTAGAGTGTTGCCCTTAGAAAGGTTTGAATTCAGGTGGAAAGGATTAGTTACCCAGATGGAGGATAAATATTTTACAATTAAGGATGTGCAAATAATTTTAGGCAAGATCCAACAGTAACTGACCAAGCTTAGGTAGATTTTCCTCTGAGTTGACTTTACATACTGGCATTTATATTTGGTCTCACTAACATCATCATAGATAACCAAGAATTGATATAAGAAGATATTTTAATTGTAAGATTTGTTGAGAAGAAAAGCAGATAGTATACATATGACCCATCTGATGCTGGGTGAGAAGTGGCATCTTCGATAGTAAGATTGATGCATGAATTCTCTCACTTTTCTTGCCCTGATCAGCTGAAATGCCAGGAGAGGGAGGGAAGGGCTGGCCATGTGCTACCGCAGCCTAAGTGGACTTTTAAGTAGTCATTCCTGTCCTATTTGCTTCCTCAATGTTTAGCTGTGTAGGGGCAACCAAAAGGGAAAAAGGAAGGGCCTGACTTTTTGCTGGTGGTAGAAGCTGCTTTCTTTCAGATCTAGCAGGTCAGGAAGCAAACTTCAAAGATTAGTGACCCAGGTTGCCATGGCAAGGCTAAAAGATGGATGATTATTCATTTCTATATTATTTATTCTTATGTTCCCATTCTTTAGTGCTAATCTTATTGTGTCTGTTTCCTGCTATTGATTATGCTTCTGTAAATTAGAATATCTTCCACACATTACAGAAGGAAAAAATGGATATAAATGAATCTAAGATGATAATTCAAAATATACTATTTAAGTTTATCATTAATATTTTAATAATGGGCAGTCATGTTTCAGAAAAGGAGCTGAGTGGTTTAGCTCTTTCCAAACCGAATTGGGCTCTCTTTTCGTTTGGATCATGAGTTTAATGTCAGCTTTCCCATGGAGATCATTTAGTGCATCCCTGGATACTTTACAATGAACTTTCCCCAATTTTTTAGTTTTCTACTCACTCTTCACATTTTGGTACCTTCCTCATAAAAACAAAACAGAACACCCTGCTACCACTTAGGTGTGATAAAAACCTAATTTTAGTGGAAGATTCATCTATAAAACGTTATTACACAATTATGAGTATACCCTCAGAAGGCTATCTTTAGCATTAGGAGCTGACAGCATTATGTGGGAAGCTTAATATTTAAGTGAATTGTTTTGTGATTTTGAAACAGGTAATTTTTTTTTTTTTGAGGCAAGTCAAGAGAATTTTTGTTTTTAATTGAAGTATAGTTGATTTACAGTGTTGGGCTAACTTCTGCTGTACACAAAGTGACTCAGTTATACACATATATACATTCTTTTTTTATATTCTTTTCCATTATGGTTTACTCCAGGAGATTGGATGTAGTTCCCTGTGCTATACAGTAGGACCTTGTTGTTTATCCATTCTAAATGTCATAATTTGCATCTCCTAACCCCAGACTCCCAGTCCCTCCTTCTCCCTTCTCCCTTCCCCCTTGGCAACCACAAATCTGTTCTCTGTATCTGTGAGTCTGTTTCTGAAACAGGTTATATTTTTTAAGAAATAAAAATCTCTAAGTCCTGCTAGATAAGAAAACACAGAATTGCAAAGAACTAGATTATATTTGTTGCCTAGAAAACCCTACTCTCCTTAGGAGGGCTTATCTGTTTCTGAAATTTCTATGACTATCATTTTGATACAAACACAAAATGTGACATAATTATGTTGGAGGACTGAGTGAGATAGGAAGTGAAACAGGAGGGATGGAAGAGTTTAGTCGTCTGATAGTGGCATGACAGAAATTCAATAAATAACTCATAAAATTTGGTAGCCAAACAATAGTCATATATGCATATTATGTAGGAAAATTGAGGTCAGTACTGGAGGAAATGCCTAGAAGATTTGACGATACTTGCCTCTGGGAAGGGAGACCGGGTTGGGGGGGGGGCGGGCAGTAGAAGAGTTCTTTTTTCATCATAAACCACTTCATTCTTTTTTATTTTTTAAACTTATGTGCATGTGTTACTTTTACATGATGGCATTTCACAGAGTTGACTGGGAAATGCGTCTTTATAGAATTGGTTAAAATATAAGGTAAATGAAGGGCAGAGACCTTGTCTTATTTATCCCATGTCCCTAGGATAGACGTGACACAGTGGGGGGTTGATAAATACTTAATGAATGAAGCAATTGCAGAGATGAAATTTCTGGAGTATGAATGAGATTAGAACCTTCAGGATAGAAGACAAATGCTCTCCACTGAGCTGTAAAATACATAGAGCAAGGGGTCTTGCTTGCTTTTTGCTGTGTCTTGTACCTAGGTGTCTGGTATGGAGTAGGTGCTCAGCAGATGCTCAGGGCTCTCTTTAAAATGGACAATTCAAGAATTATAGCCTTGAGGGTGAGAAGTAAGGGTACTTCCCTCAGCTTGTGTATTGTTGCATCTATCCAGCTGAAGCATACTCCTTGCCTCACTTGGTTGATCCTTTGTTAGGCATAAAATCAGAGCTAATCAATTGCACAAAGTCTTTGTATATTCAGTAAACTCTTTTAGTAGGGCTTTCTATGTACAAAACTTGGCATTAGGCTCTATAGAGGTTATAACGATGAATAAGGCTCAGTGTCTGACTCCAAAGAAAATATAGTCCAGAAGGGGAAATCAAATTTCTATGTGTTTAACTATTATGTACAAAACATATTATGAGGCCTAAGCAACTTGTGTGGGAGAAAGGAGGAAGGCATAATTAAATCTCACAGGGGGTGGGAGGGTAGAGAGACGGATTAAAGTGCAGACCAGGGAAGGGAGGGGACTAATCAGGAAGGCTTCCTTTGCTTTCTGTTCCCCTCTCCTCCCCACCCCACCCCCACCTTTCACTCTTTTTATTTCCTTTCTGCCTTCCTTTGTTTCTGCATTTACCTAGTGCCTGCCATGAGCCAGGAAATGAGCTACCTGCCAGAATTGAAAAGATAAATTAAGGATCTTATGGACTGGTTGGAGAGACAGACATGTAACCAAAAAATTACAGTATGATGAGTGCAATGAAAGAATTCTAGCAAAAAATTAAGGAGTTAGGCAGTGTCTCACAGGAAAATCAGCAGCCTTGGTTTGAAAAGAAGTGTTATTTATAACACCATTTCTTGAATTACTATGTGCCAGGCACTGTGCTGTGAGCATTTTTATATATTTACTCTTAATAATAATCCTCAGAACAACTCTGTGAAGTAGGTGTAAGTAGATATTACTCTTCCCACTTTAGAGATGAGGAAGGCATGTGATAACGTTGAATAACATGCCTTAGACCACATATTCAGTAAATGACTGAACTATATCTAGGTCTGACTCCAAGGTTCATTCTATTCAAGAAACAACTAGAGGAATCCTTATATATTGCTGGTAGAATTGTAAAATGATACAGCCACTTTGGAAAACAGTTCCTTAAAAGGTTGAGTAGAGGTACATATGACCCAACAGTTCCACTCAAGAGAAATGAAAACAAACATCAACCCAAAAATGAATGTCATAACAGCACTATTCACAATAGTTCTGAAGTGGAAACAGCCCAAAGGTCCATCAGTTGATGAATGGTTATCCATACCCTGGAATATGTAGTCATAAAAAGGAAATGAATTGATAACATGCTATAACATGGATGAACCTTGCAAACAAACATTAAGCTAGGTGAAAGAAGTCAGTTACAAAGACCACATTTTATGATTTCATTTATATGAAATGTCCAGAATAGGCATATATACAAGTTAGATTAGTGATTGTCAGGGGCTCATAGAAGGGGAAAAGGAGGTAATGGCCTGGGGTTTATTTTTAGGGTAATGAAAATGTTCTAAAATTGATTGTGATGGTTGCACAACTTTGTGAATATACTAAAAAAAAAAACTTTTAACTTTATACTTTAAATGGATGAGTTGAATGGTATGTATTTAAAACAAAACATTGTTTAAACAAAATTGTTTAAAACAAAACATCCTGAGACTCTGAAATTGAATTTTCTGCTCTAGGTAGCTAGAAGTATCATTACTTGCAACTGATCGTCACTTAACAGAGTAAGACTGGCTTTTTCCTCGCATGTTATTTATCAACATTTACTTTACGTTAATGTCTTTTTTTTTTCAGCTGCTTGGTGTGTTAGTTGCTGCATGTGGGCTTTCTCTAGTTGCAGCAAGGGGGGCTACTCTTCGTTGTGGTGCGCCACCTTCTCATTGCGGTAGCTTCTCTTGTTGCGGAGCACAGGCTCTAGGTGCGCAGGCTTCAGTAGTTGTGGCTCGCGGGCTCTAGAGCACAGGCTCAGTAGTTGTGGTGCATGGGCTTAGTTGCTCCATGGCATGTGGGATCTTCCTGTACCAGGGATCGAACCCATGTCCCCTGCATTGGCAGGCAGATTCTTATCATTGCACCACCAGGGAAGTCCCTAATAATGTCTTAAAGTGTATTATTAGCTAATAGAGTTTGTCTAGTAAGTTTTAAGTAAGATTTCTAAAAATAGTGCAGCCTGTTTTTTAAGTTCATTTGGAGAAAGTTTGAAGCATTGAGGATAGATGTGTAAATAAAGTTGGGTTTTAACAATTGGTTGATACTTAAATCTTTGGAGCAGATATATGGAAATGGTTGGTTGTTAAAACTCGGAACCTTCCTGGCACTTTTCTTCAAAGCCGTGCCATAGACCCTGGTATCTCAGTAGCAGTTGTGAAGGCTGCTGCAAGTGATGTGATTAAAACCCAGAGAGATCATGTTGCAGAGTGTAGCAGCCCCCAGGCCAAGTATTGGATAAGACTCAATATGTTTTTGTGTCCTGCTACAAAATCAGGCACTTAAAAAAATTCTTTCTGCTAGAGTGAAAGGAAAAGAGCCCTGAAAAAACAGTAGATGGGAGCAGAACCAAAAAATTAGACTTAAGTGCTGAGAGTCTCTTTTGGACAGTAATTACAGTGACAGTTACTTATAAAGTACAGGCAAGGTCCTGGGGGTGGATTTTTAAAAAGTCTACTTGTCTGTCTTATTGTAGAATGAACAAAAAAGTAGCTGTTTGGTTTTTTTTATATTATTGATTGAGTTCAGATGCTTTTTAGTATCTGTGCCAATTATTTGGATTGTGGTGGCTGGTAGGCTAATTAAGTTTTCAAAAGACTGATTTGGAAGGGTTGTTAATACCTCAGAAAATGGGACCAGATTTCAGAATAATTAATTAAATTTATAGAATACCCACTATGTGCAAGGGCCTGTACCAGTGTCCTAAAGAATCTAAAAGCAGACTAAGACCTAGCATCTTTTATCTGAATTTTACTGTCTCCTTGCTGGAACTTACAAATCCATCTGCTGCAATGCATAATTGAATTCTCCCTTGCTAGTCTTTGGATTATCAAGGAGATTCTGTCTGAGACATGACTTCCATCTTGGGCCACTTGTGACCCTAGTTAATCACTTGACCTCCTTGGGATGTGTGGACAGTAGTTGTTCTAAACCTTGATCATCATCTCATGTACTTAACTGGTGTATAAAAAGCCCTAGGGCTCTAGGTGCATGGGCTTCAGTAGTTGTGGCTCGCAGGCTCTAGAGCGCAGACTCAGTAGTTGTGGCACTGAGGCATGAGGTTCAGTCCGTACCTGCCCAATGCTGTCCTTGAGCCAGGCCAGGCGAGTGAGTCTATGTCTCTACTCCCAGTTCTCTGTATGTGTTTGGGGGAGGATGGGATGGAGAGGAGAGAGACGTCACCTTTGAGGGGTTTCATGAACGAGCCAGGTAAGCGCTCATAGGTTGGTCTCAACTGCCTTCTCCAAGGTACTTTTGTCAGAAGCCATTACAGATTTGGACTGGAGCTTAATAACAAAAAGAATGGAGTAAAAATATCCCTGCCTACACTTAGGCTAATGGTTGCATCTTAGCAGAACATCCTAACAGTTGCCACCAAGATTATTTTGTAGACAGGGTCTCAAAGGGGATAGAAGATAATGGATAGTTAACCTCAAGAATCCTGCTCATGGTCATGGGGGTGCTGTTGGAGTTCTCTTTTTTTTTTTTTTTTTTGGCCTTGCTGTGTGGCTTGCGGCATCTTAGTTCCCCAATTGGGGATCGAACCTGTGCCCCACCTGCAGTAGAATCTAGGAGCCCTAACCACTGGACTGCCAGGGAATTCCCTCTTTTTTTTCTTTCTTCTTTTTTTTTTGAGTCTTTTTTCTTGAGTTTGTTTGTCCTATTTGGTCTAGTATTCCTAGGGATACTGGGAGCTAGCCTTGGAGCCAGGCCCTTTTTTTAATGAGCAAAAATAAGAAAAAAATTTCCTCCTGTCACCCAGGGATTACCATTGTTAGTATCATGGTGTATATTCTTCTGAACGTTTCCTTTGTATATCTGTGTACACATATACGCATTTATTTAACCATCATGAAAGCATAGTATTCATATTCTCTGTTCCGCTTTTTTTAAATCTTATTTTATTTATTTAAAAAATTTATTTATTTATTTTTATTTTCTTTTTGGCTGCGTTGGGTCTTCGTTGCTGTGCGCGGGCTTTCTCTAGTTGCGGCGAGTGGGGGCTGCTCTTCGTTGTGGGACACGGGCTTCTCATTGCGGTGGCTTCTCTTGTTGCGGAGCACGGGCTCTAGGTGCATGGGCTTCAGTAGTTGTGGCTCGCAGGCTCTAGAGCGCAGACTCAGTAGTTGTGGCACACGGGCTTAGTTGCTCCATGGCATGTGGGAACCAGGGCTCGAACCCGTGTCCCCTGCATTGGCAGGCAGATTCTTTACCACTGCGCCACCAGGGAAGCTCCGCTTATTTTTAAGTTAGCATTTTATTTCAGTAAGTTTTCATCTCATCTAATTTTACCATATTCAGATTTTTCCAATTCTCTCCCAAATATCCTTTTTAACTAGTTTATTTAAACTAATATGCAATCTGGTATGCACATTGTATCTATTTCCTTTCATTTCTTTTAATCTAGCACAGTTCCTATCTTTTCTTTTTCATTTTATAATAATAATAACACCGACTTATTGAGAACTTCTACAGAAACAACTTTTGGATGAGCTGATTGCTTCCTGTGATGTCTATCCCTTGTATTTCCTGTAAACTGCCAATTATATCCAGTAGTTTGATGGAGCCAAGGAAAGTATTTTTTTCTTGGATGCCAAACAGAGCTTATGTCTGAATTTCACAGTGTATCACATCAGAAGTCACATCTGGTTGACCCACTGTTAATGATGCTAAGATTGGCCATTGGATTAAGGTGATGGGATTAGGTCTCTTTACAGTGTAGTTAGGTTCTCCCTGCAACCATAGATAACGTGGGTAGCGTTACTTTGGCACTTTACAAACCCCCATCAACCATGCACTTAATGACTTTAGCCTAATTGGTGACCCTTGCCTGAATCAACAGTTTTATGGGGCTTGCAAAATGATGTTTTCTAATTCTGAAATTCCTTCTGTATCTGTTAGCTGGCATTCTTCTGCAATGTAGAACTGGGGCTATTCAGTTACTCTAAAAGGTAGGATAAATGCATGATTTTTTAAAAGTTGCTATTAAGGGACTCCCAGATTTTCATTGATATGTGTTTTGGTTAGCTACAGTCTTTTCTTGTTGTTGTTTTTAATGCTTAAACTGGTAAAAGTTTGGCCAGTGGGAGCCGCTGCTTTTGGTCCTGTAGAACAGGTCTCAGAAAGCATGTGGTGCTTAGGTTGGTGCTATTGCTCTCCCCATTGTCCACTTTTGTAGCTCAAAACCTTTACTTTAAATCCTCAAATCTTTGGGAATTTCCTGGCGTCCAGTGGTTAGGACTCCACGCTCTCACTGCCAAGGGCCTGGGCTCAGTGCCTGGTCAGGGAACCAAGATCCCGCAAGCTGCATGGTGTGGCCAAAAAAAACAAACGAAACCAAAAATGAGTCTAGGAGATGCTTGAGAGGGGCTCACTTCATACTTCTAGATTAACCCACTACTATTACAATGCAAACCCCCATCCTCACATGTGCACATTGAGGAATAATTCTAACAGTGCTCAAAATGCCACATTTTCATGACAACTTAAAGAGCCTAACCACTTTTAAAGAGATGTGCACATTTTGCCCAAGTCTCTGCAGTTCAGTTTTGTGGTTTAATGCCCCTCGTTTTTTATACCCAGATTTCGAGGAATATGCATATGTCTCAACAATGGTTTTCTGCTGATGTTTATCTAAGAAGATTATATGTTAATGTTTCACAAACTCAGTACAACATTTTTTTCCTTCAAAGCAATGTGCAGAAGTTTCAGTTATTGATACATTCCAATTATCCTTGAGAGAACATGACATTTGGAAAACCATGCTGCATGTCAACAAAGAGGGTGTGGGTTCTAGATGGGCCTGGCGCTAAGAGGCCTTATTACTGCATATGAAGAAATGGTGTTGTTTGACAATGTTTTAAGGATATAACATAATAGCATGATAATTTGCTACAGGTGTGTTTATTGTGTTTTAGTTCGCTTTTAGGAAAGAAGAAGAGGTAGGAGGCATGATCAGAAAGGTCTAGGATACCCAGGTCATGTGAGACCTCGTAGACCAAGGAGTAAGGACTTCGGATTTTATTTTGAGTGAGAGACGGAACAAGATTTTCAAAGGAGGAATGACATGATCTATCTGAACCTTGAAAAGGGTCATTCTACGTGGAATAGACTG
>NW_006783413.1:1455944-1485455 GCF_000442215.2 Lipotes vexillifer | reverse complement strand
GAAAGAGTGGAACTAAGACCAGTCAGGAAACCATTGCATTAGTTCAGGCTTTGGCTTGGGTAGCCACAGTGGATGATGCTGAGTAGTTATATTTCAGGCATATTTTTGAAGTGGGACCAACAGGATTTGCGAACTCATCAAATGTGGGATGTGAATTAAAGAGAGGAGTTGAGGAAGATGCCAAGGGTTTTGGCCAGAGCAGCTGGTGAATAGTTCTGCCATTTACTGAAACTGGAGGCAGGTTTAGAGGAAAAGATCAAGAGCTCAGTTTTGGACATGTTATGTTTGAGATGCTGTTTAGATATATAAATGATTTCGAATAGGTAGCAGAATATGGAAATCTGGGTTTCCTTGGGGTGGGAGGGGGGAGAGTCAGAGCTTGGAAATAAAGATTTTGGTGTCATCAGCCACGGGACTATTTGGGATAGTCTAAAGGAGTGAATATAGATAGAAAAGAGAAGTCTGAGGATCGATCCTCGGGACATTCCAGCCTTTGTAATGGGAAGACGAGAATCCAGCAAATGGGACTGAGTGGCAGTGAGTGATGTAGGGAGCTTTTGTGAGGCCAAGTGAAGAAAAGGGTTTCACGAAGGAGAGTAGGGTCAGCTGGGTCAAATGCTGCCGGTAAGATCAAGAAAGGTGAGAATTCAGAATTGACCATTAGATTTTGCAGTATAGTGGTCTCCGGGAACGTGACAAATAACGTCTCTGCTTTACCTCACTACCTTTACCCTTGTGGACTTAAAACACTATCTGATATTCTTGGCAGTTGCTCAGAAACTTCTCCACTTGCCACCGCTGTTTCAACCTCGACGTCTTTGTGTTTCCTAGTTCTAAACTATGGGCTTCATACCCCGACTTGAGCCCTCACTTTTGTTCTCTTCCCTCGATTTCACGTACTTGTCTGACTCTTCCCAAGATGTTGCACAGCTATTTTCCCTTATAATGCTCCTAATCTGGTTCTCCCTCTGGTCCCAGCACTTTCTGCTAACCATTTTGGGGGTTTGTAGCTATTTTGGGTGTGTCATGGACTCCTTTGGTAATCAGATGAAGTTTACAGGCCCCTCTCCAGAGAATACGTTTAATTGCATAAAATAAAATACATGAGATTACAAAGAAAACCAATCATACTGGAATGTAGTTATCAAAATATTAAAAACTAATTTGTGATAAAAATATATTTGTTATTATATTTAATGTATTAAATAACACATTCTAGCAGTGGGCCTAATAGCTATTGTAAATTTAAAGTAATGATAAGTGTAAGTGATATTGCAATATACCTCCAGCAACTGTATTATATGAAAATATATGTGGTTTTTATTAGAGACAAAATCGCAGGTACTGTCAATCCTAACGTGATTTGTTGTTGTATTCATAATAGAGTCGATTTTTTACATTTAGTTTCAAGTTAATGAAGATAAAGATAAAATTTTATTCCCATGTAAGTCTTGGTTAAGAACCTAGAGAGATAACTATCATGCAGGTGTGAGGAGAGCACTGAGTGCTCACCAGGTGGAGGAGCAAGCCTGGTCTGCATGGAAGCATCCTGCCACATTTCTCATGGGGAGTGGAGGATTCAGACATGGACTTTATGCCTTGAGTAGAGTGCCAGGGTAGGTTCTTGAGCAGGAATAATAACTTTATAAAATGCATTTGAAAAAATCAGAAAACTCATGGTAAACACTGTCATTTAATGTATGTTTGGCTAGATTCTTTCAATTTTCAAAAATTGGCTCCTTTATTTTAGTATAGAAGGTTTCTTCTTTTGCCTTTGTGTGATTCTTTCCCTGACTAGCTATCCAAAGGATCTGTATTTTATTCTTCAGGAGTTCAGTTTGAGTGATCTGTCTACATTCTTTTTCTTGTGGGGCAGGGACAGCTGGAGAGGGAAACTGGTGCTTTTGTGCTTTCATTTGCCTCTAGGATGCTTCTGCATTGTTTTCCAGCAAAGGGCCCTTCCCTTTGTGGCAAAGGAGTGAATTCTGATATTCAGGGGAAAAAAATCAAAGAGAGAAACCTTGCCCATTTAAAAACTGGGTTCTATTTTCTTCCTGTTGAGTTTTTTGTTTTTCTTTTTTTCTTTTTTTTGGCTGCGCAGCTTGTGGGATCTTAGTTCTCCAAGGGATCAAACCAGGGTCCCTTTGTGAAAGCACGGAGTCCTAATCACTGGACCACCAGGGAATTCCCATTACTGTTGAATTTTAAGAGTTCTTTGAATACTTTGGGGTATCAGTCCTTTATTAGATACACATTTTGCAGCTATTTTCTAGCAGCATGTGGCGTTGTCTTTTCATTTTCTTAAGTGTCTTTCACAGAGCAGAAGTTTTTAATTTTACTGAAGTCTATTTTACCATTTTTTTCTTGATGGATTATGCTTTGGTATCAAGCCAAGGTCACTTAGATTTTTTCCTGTTATCTTCTAGAAGTTTTATAGTTTTGTGTTTTACATTTAGGTCTATGATCCATTTTGAGTTAATTTTTGTGAAAGGTGTATGGTTAGTGTCTAGGTTCTTTTTTTTGTATGTGGATGTCTATTCACTTATTTTTAATACTCTCTTTTGGAAGAGATTTTTAAGTTGCTAAATAATGTATCTCAACCTTCATCTTTCCAACTACGTGGAGTCCAAGTTTTTGACAATGGTCCCAAATGGTCGTCTCCCTCATAGTTATTAGATGGTATTATGTGAACTATTTCTAACAAAGTTTCATTTTTCTTACATTGTGTCCAAGAGAAACACACATAACATGATACGTTAAATACAACGGTTTTGCATAAGAGTAAGATAAATGTCTGTTTTGGTACCTCTTTGAAAGGTATCTAAATGTATGCTTATTATAATCATCAGTTCTTAGGGTTCTTTTCACCAGTCTATCTTTAGTATTACGTGATATTAGACTAATAGGAGACTGAAAGTATAATTTTTACTAACTCCTTGAAACTCCATCTACTGAATTTTTTTTTAATAATAAAGTTTTTTTTTTTTTTTTTTTTTTGCGGTACGAGGGCCTCTCACTGTTGTGGCCTCTTGCGTTGTGCAGCACACGGTCCGGACGCGTAGGCTCAGTGGCCATGGCTCATGGGCCTAGCCGCTCCGCGGCATGTGAGATCTTCCCAGACCGAGGCACGAACCTGTGTCCCCTGCATCGGCAGGCGGACTCTCAACCACTGTGCCACCAGGGAAGCCCCTATAATTCAGATTTTGAAAAAAATTATTTTATTTTTATTTTTGGCTGCATTAGGTCTTCGTTGCTGCACGCGGGCTTTCTCTAGTTGCGCCCAGCGGGGGCTTCTCTTCGTTGTGGTGCGTGGGTGGCTTCTCTTGTTACAGAGCACGGGCTTCAGTAGTTGTGGCACTTGGGCTCAGTAGTTGTGGCTCGCAGGCTCTAGAGTGCAGGCTTAGTAGTTGTGGCACATGAACTTAGTTGCTCCGTGGCATGTGGGATCTTCCCAGACCAGGGCTCAAACCCATGTCCTCTGCATATTGGCAGGCGGATTCTTAACCACTGCGCCACCAGGGAAGCCCTCACCTACCAAATTTTTGACAGAATAGTTTATGTTGTGATTAGATTTGTCATTCTACTATCCCAGGAGATTTTAGTGTTTGGGGACATTGTCGTATATATATTCTTTCTTCCAAATTATGGTTGTTGAATATGTTAAACGATGTTAATTGTTATCAGTACCAGTGGGAACTCTGTGGTTTATATTATTCTTATCCATAATTGTAACTTTTTGGCACCTGTACCTTCCCCCATCTCATCCCTCCCAGAATTGTCACCCAGTGGCAAAAACTTGTTAAGCTTATTAATATTTCCGAGAAATAGAAATTAGATCTTTTGATGTGATCAAACTTTTTAAAATTGTTTTTTTATGCTAATACTTCGTTGATAAATTTTCTTTTATTGAATTAGTTAAGGAATCAGGCTGAGTAGATTATAGTGACACACTATATTACATATGCTGTCAGTATGATAAATATATATATAGATATATAGATATATATATACACATACACACACATATATACTGTATGCTACAACTTTATTTAGTATTTTTATTCCTGTGTTTCAGTGAGGTTGTTTAATTATTTTGATCCTTTTTATATTTTATAATCAATGTTATATAAAATGAGTTGGGAAACAACAGTTTATATTGGGAAGTTAGGAATAGTCACTGTCACTGGGATTATTGATTCTGTACATTTGAAGAAATTATCTGGTAAAGTTACCTAGTAAGGACTGTTTTTTTTTTTTTTTTTGGCCGCACTGGGAGCCTTGTAGGATCTTAGTTCACTGACTAGGGATTGAACCTGGGCTCCCGACAGTGAAAGAAGGTGCAGAGTCCTAACCACTGGACCTGCAGGGAATTCCCCTAGGACTTTTTATTCTTTGTAGTTTTTAATAATTTTCTCTGTTATAGCCAGTTATTTTCTCATTTTCTTTTTATGAATGCATGAGTAATATATGATAAAAATCTACCTTTAAAGTCTAAAAGAGTTATTTCAATAAGTGTAAAACCAAAATTTTCTTTTTTTTTTTTTTTTTTTTGGCCGCACTGGGAGCCTTGTAGGATCTTAGTTCACTGACTAGGGATTGAACCTGGGCTCCCGACAGTGAAAGAAGGTGCAGAGTCCTAACCACTGGACCTGCAGGGAATTCCCCTAGGACTTTTTATTCTTTGTAGTTTTTAATAATTTTCTCTGTTATAGCCAGTTATTTTCTCATTTTCTTTTTATGAATGCATGAGTAATATATGATAAAAATCTACCTTTAAAGTCTAAAAGAGTTATTTCAATAAGTGTAAAACCAAAATTTTTATTATTAAGAAAATGTGTCAAAGTTTAGTTGGCAGCATTCTTTCTCAAGCACATAGAATAATTGGACATCTGATTTGATGGCATTGTAAATTTTGTAATTTTATTTGTCAGTGTAATGTCCACAGGAGTGACAGGGGGATGTTTTCTTAGGTTCAACTAAACATTTGCACATTCAGACTGGTAAAACCACCATAGGTCTCACTTGGCAACATTTATTCAGAAGGATATAGGACAGAAGCTATAACTTATCAGTAAGACAGTGGGAGTCCTTGCAGCAGTTCATTCTTTCTGAAGTGATCTTCTCACAGCTTAGGTTCAAAGAGATGAGATCCACATTGTGTGGTGCAGAGAACTCCATGGGCATAGTTTCCAGGGTCTTTTGCCAGGACATGCCTAATTAGGTAACATGTCACCATACTCAGAGAAGTTCAAGAACGTGGCTTCCTACTAAGTGGCTGTTGTACTTCCAGTCCAGATGCAATTTACTTATTTGGTAATTTCTATCTTAAGAACTGTTGCCAGGTAACATAGGTGGCATGCTGTTTAATCAGGTTAACAGGGATTAACCCAAGGTTGAATTCTCATACATTGGGAGAACGGGTTTTGCTCATCTTTGGTCCACAGTCATGCATGCTGATTTTTCATTTATGCCTTCTTGTTTTAGTATCATCTTTCAGAAGGTTTTTCTTACTCCAAGATTATTTTTTAAATGTCATTTGTTTTCCTATTGGTTAGAAATGTCACTGTTGTCATAGAGCAGTTATTAGGAGATAGTTCTTCAAATTAACAAATGGTTGTGTATATTAAAAATGTACTTTTTAAAGTAATAAAAACCTATTTATAATCTTACGATTGTGTATTAGATTGTGTTATTTGTATGCTGAAAATTTATAGGGTCAATTTTTTTCTCAAAGAAACTATGTGTAGTCTGAAAAGCAGTATACTTTTTTCTAAATAGAAGTTTGCCTTATTGAAGGCTGTTGTGCTTATTTAGGTGGCCTTACTCTGAAAACTAACCACTCAGTGTAGTAGAAAGTGGTGAATTAGGGGTTTGAGTAATGGGGTTCTGGTTTCAGACCTGCAACTTCACTGACTGCTCCGTTGTGCAAGTCAGCCTCTCTGTGTTTTGTTTTGCTCAAACTGCATGAATAACAATCCCTATCCTGCCTATTTCCGAGTATTGTTGAGGATTAGATGGGATGATGGATATAAAGGCACTTTTAACTGGTAAAGCAGTTTAAATATAAGGAATTATTGCATCTTAACTTTTCCTCCCTTTCTCTTGTAGGTAGTGTTGGTGCTTCTTTTCAGTGCCAGTCCATCCATCACGACCACATTTGTCATGATGACAGTGACAAGGTGAGGTCCGTGTTGATGTCTACAATGGTGAAAATGCATGCTGCCCTTACATCACTGGATTCACTTGCATAACTCTGGTCGTAGGGGCAGAAGAGTGTGACTTGGGGGGCACAATGTTGAGATGCAGAGAGCCTTGCTGGTTTGTGTGCCAGCTCACTAGACTGCTCCAGAAAACTTGCAGATAATTCCCAGGAGGTGGGCTGGACTCCTGATAACCCATTTCCTTACCCCCATTCCAGTCTCTGTACTGCGCTTCTTCTTTTCCTGCACAGCCTGGATGGATTATCTTAATATATGAACAGGTGCTCCCAAAGCTGATAACTATTTCAGCAATTTGTGTTTGTTTCCAATTTGAAATATCTCAGACATTCCGATTTGGTTTGTTTTGTAGTTGATTGTATTATGGCTTACTCTCATGCTTACTTTTTTTTTGGCTGTTTCCAAATCCCAATTTAAATGTTGAGGAATGATGGTGGAACCTGTCTGGTTCATGCAAAAAGAATCCTGCTTTGGGCCTTTTTTATTTTTTAAATCAGGTCCAGACTTTTGGTATTTTGCTTCTGTTCTTTTTATCTCTAAAGAAACTGGTCTTTGGGGGCTTTCCAGTACTCATCAGCACCCTTGATGGCCCAGCCCTTGAAGTAGATACTAATGTGGGCTTGGTGTTTGGAACCTCTGGCTGCTGATATTGGATGGCCTTAAATTTAGTCTTTTCCTTCATCAGTTTCCAGTGGTCTCCCTCCCATTTCCTGTGTCTTGTATGCAGGAATATATCAGCCCCCTGGTAGTTTCCCCAGGCAGACCAATCCAAGTGCTGTTTTTCTGCGCTGTTGTAATCAAGATCCTCCTCCCTCATCCTGTTGGAGCTTGATCAAGATGTTGGTTGATCATTGGGATTTTCCAAATGGCCTTTTTGTTCTGTGTGTTGTTCTGTCGTTGTGAGCTTTGCTCAGTCAGATTTCACTCTGTTTACAGAGAGAGTGGTATGATTTTAGTATTCCAGATTCTCTCTTATTATGATAATAATCCAGAGGCATGGGTTTAACGTTTAACTTCTTTTAGAAGCAAGCCACTGAAAAAGACTTCTAGACTATATAGTTAGCTCCCTAAAATTCAGTATACCACAGATTTTAGACGAGCATTTGAAAATAAGACTGATAGAAAAGGCAAAATCACTTTTGGTCAGTAATATTACAAAGAATTGTGTTACATCATTGTAAAGATGTTTGGGGGTTAAAATTTCTTTCCGCAGCTAGGTATAATATGCCTCTATCCATTGTTCATTTACAGTGGAGAAGCCAGACTATTCTCTGTTCTGTCTCCAGGTTTAGAGTCAAGAGACGAGATTTCTGTCCATTTCTGCCAGATACTTTTAATCTACTTTAAAATGGTTTTCCTTCTAATTTCTGAATCTTTGTATGACTCACCTTGTGCTTTTAGGATGGGATCTTTCCTGAGATACATGGGGGGAGGGCAGAGAAATTTTAGGGATTTTTGTCACTTGATCAGCAGATCAAAGAACTGTCAGAAACTGCTCTCCTCTCCTGCCTACCATGCATATATTTATGATGGTTTCCCAGAGGGAAATGGAGAGAATGGATTAGGGTCTCTTGACTATATTTATAATTGATTCAACTGATTCAGTCATCAAATAATATTTGTCGATAGGCAGCTGTGTTTCTTGGCACTTAGGGAATATATCAGGATACAAAACAAAGATTGCTGTTTTTTCATGAGTGTGCAGTCTAACTGGGAGAGGCAAACAATAAAAATAAACATAACGCATAAGTAATATAGTATGCTACAATAAGCACAATGGATTAAAGAAACGTACAGCAGAATAAGTGGGATGAGGACCACCAAGAGTTGGATGTTACAGATTGCAGCTTTGAATAGGATCATTAGACATCATTCTGGGGAGCAGAGTGGTGGATAGGACAAGAATCAGATCTCTGTGTTTGTAGCAGCTTCTGACTTGTTTCTTTCTATAATAAATAGGTATTGGTTTTGCAAAAGCAGCAACAAAACCTGCTGCCTGATATATGCCACTTGGATAGGTATGTGTGTTCTCTCTCTCTCTCTCTGAGAATTGAAGGGATTATAGAGCACAGCTAATTCAACCCTCTTTTTAAAATAAACTTGCAAGCTGTGACCCCAGTGGAAGAAGAGACTTGTTCAGGAGTCACCCTGGAGTGCTGCAGCTAGATCACATCTTCTGTCCCTGATACAAGCCATGTAAAGTAATTGTCTAGCTATTCTGAGCACATTGTCAAAACACATATTGATGCTTTGCTTATTATCCTCACTTAGCTTTCAGGCATGGTCCATTTCTCAGATTTGGGAACAAAAGTTGATTTTTCTTAAACGTTGTCTGAATTTTAACTAATTCATGTGTGATGTGGGTGGAACCAAGGAGAAAAGGGGCCAGTCCATTTGTCGAACCTCCATTCTACAACCTTGGAAGTGGTGGCAAGCCCCCAAATTCCATGGTTTGGCTTGTTTTCCAACTTAAGTTTCTCTGCTGCTATACATCGGCTTGTCACTTACAGTGCGGGAAGGAGCTGTTTCCAGCTCTGAGGTTTACTGTTAACTACTGTGAGTTACATACTCTCATGTTCAGTTTATACTGGGCATAGCAAATGACACAAAGCCCTCCAGCAGTATTTTTATATTCATTCACAATGTCATACCCCATAATTTCCAGGTAGCAAACACTTATTATATATCAATATTTGAGTACCTACTATGAACTAAGCATTGTTCTAGGCATTGGGGACAGTGTATTGAACAAAACAGACAGGAATCTTTACTCTTATGGAACTTGCTCTCTGTAAGTGGGTTAGGGAGATGGCAAGACATAAATAGAGATACTGTTCATTTGTGTTATGAAGAATAATAAATCAGGTAAGGGATATAGGAGTATTGGGAGAAGATTGCCTTCTAAACACCCTTTGAAATAGGGGCTGTTTTATCCCCCTTTGTAGGTGAGGAATGTGAGGCATAGATTAAGTAGTTTCCCCAAGGTTACCCAGTTAGTAAGTAGTAAAGCTGTGATTCAAACACAAGCTACCTAATTCCAGAGTCTGTACTTGACCATCTGAAGAAATCTGTTCCTAATGTAGCTTTACCCACTCAACTCTGACATGCTCAGGGGAAAATATCTTCAAGTGGAGAAGGCCCTGGAGAATCACAGTGAACCAAGTCACTTGGCAGGTAATCTTTGCCTGTCAGTTTTTTCTTGCCCAGCTCCTTTTGGCCTCCATTGTGATTCATGACTATTTGTTACTCCAGGCTTCTCCAACCTGACACCCCTGCCCTGATTCATACTCAGAAATCTGTGCTTCTTTATAAGAAACCTCACATTGTGTGTTGCTGTATTGCACTGATCAAATGTGATGGTTATGTAGAAGCAGTTTAAAAGTATAAAGAATAACACAAAAATGTGATTGTGATATAGCATATTTATGTTTCACCTAGATATTGAAGTTAACCTAAATCAGCTAATGTCACCTTGGGACTATTAAGTAGTCATCTTCACAGTGAGAACAAGCTTGACATGGGGGAATAGATCTGTCCTGAGAATGAGATAAAACATTGAACAATATGATAAAAGGAGACTATTCCTTCAGGTGAGATGAATTAATTTGTAGCCTCAATGGTACACTCTTCCTTAGTGGCCTGGTAATACTTCTGGGAAGTCTGGCCATTTGAGAGAGGGAAATGGAGAGTTCTTTCTAAACTGCATGTGAATGGCTCCTCAGAGCAGAAGTCTTTTCTGGACAAAACTTCCTTTTGCTAGCCTTCAGTTCCTTTGTCATGGAAGACGGTACCAATCTGATTTGTGTACAGGTATTCGCACACAGACTGCTTTCAGAATGATGGGAAATGTGCTATACTGGTTTTTCTTCCATGACTATATACTTCCTTTTATCTTAATTTTTTAAGTTTTTAGTTTTTTTTTAAATTACATGTTGATTGTAAAAAGATATGCAGCACTACCTTCAATCCCTCTCCCCAGAAGTAACAGCAATTGGAATTTTAGTATTAACTGGATTTTTTAAAGTTATATTTGTGTAAAATATTTTTCATCTTTTCAAACAGTGGTTTTTAGTATATTCAAAGAGTTGTTCATCTATCTCTACTATCTAATTTTAGAACACTTATCACCACCACCCCCCAAAAAACCTATACCCATTAACAATCACTCCCCATTATTCCTTCCCGCCAGCTCCTGGCAACCACTAATCTTTCTGTCTCTATGGATTTGCCTGTTCTACACATTTCGTATAAATGGAATCACACGATATGTGGCCTTTTGTGTCTGGCTTCTCTCACTTAGCATGATGATTTCATGGGTTTGTCTATGTTGTAGCATAAATCAGTACTTCATTCCTTTTTATGGGTGAATAATATTCCATTGTGTGGATCTAGCACATTTTGTTTATCAATTCCCCAGTTAATGGATATTTGTTTCCATGCTCTGGTTATTGTGAATAACACTGCTGTGAACATTTGCCTGTGAGTGTGTTTTTGTTTTCACATGATTTTAACAATTTGAGGATCTGCCCAACTTTTCCAAAGTGGCTGCACCATTTTGCATTCCAACAAATGATTGAGGGTTCCAGTTTCTTCACATACTTGCCAATACTTTTTTCCTGGTTGTCTTTTATAAACTGATTGATTGCTGCTTTGGTTCTTCGTTGCTATGTGTGGCTTTCTCTAGTTGCAGCGAGCAGGGGCTACTCTTCGTTGCGGTGCATGGGCTTCTCATTGCGGTGGCTTCTCTTGTTGTGGAGCATGGGCTATAGGCACGCGGGCTTCAGTAGTTGTGGCACACAGGCTCAGTAGTTGTGGCTCGCGGGCTCTAGAGTGCAGGCTCAGTAGTTGTGGCACACAGGCTTAGTTGCTCTGTGGCATGTGGGATCTTCCTGGACCAGGGCTCGAACCCGTGTCCCCTGCATTAGCCAGTGGATTCTTAACCACTGCGCCACCAGGGAAGCCCCTGGTTGTCTTTTAAATTACAGCCACTGTAGTGAGTGTGAAGTGGCATCTTATTGTGGTTTTAATTTGCATTTCTCTAGTGACTAACTATGCTGAGTATCTTTTTATATGTTTATTGGCCATTCCTAAATCTTCTCTGGTCAGTTAAAAAATGTCAGTTAAAGGTCCTTTTATTGTTCTTGCCCCTTGTGCTTAAAAAATCTCCCTATGCCTCGTATTATTATTTTATTTATTTATTTATTTACTTATTTATTGCTTGCTTGCTGCGTTGGGTCTTCATTGCTGCACGCGGGCTTTCTCTAGTTGCGGTGAGCGGGGGCTACTCTTCGTCGTGCTTCTCATTGCTGTGGCTTCTCTTTGTTGTGGAGCATAGGCTCTAGGCATGAGGGCTGCAGTAGTTGTGGCTTGCGGGCTCTAGAGCCTGCGCAGGCTCAGTAGTTGTGGCACACACGCTTAGTTGCTCTGCGGCATGTGGGATCTTCCCGGACCAGGGCTCAAACCTGTGTCCCCTGCATTGGCAGGCGGATTCTTAACCACTGGACCACCAGGGAAGTCCATATGCCTCGTATTATATCGTTACATGTGTTCCATTAGGGAAATGTGGGGAAATAGAATATGTCATAAGTAAACATACCATCTTTCAATAGATAACACTCATAACATGCATTTTTTTTCTTCAAATTTTTCTTTGCATTCTCTGCATGGTTAAAACAAAACTAAAGCACTGATTATCTATGGCTGTGTAATTAATTATCCTAAAACTCAGTGGTGCAAAGCATATCTTTTGGTATCTTTCATGGTTCTGGGGTTTCCTGTGCTCAGCTAGGTGGGCTCTTGCTTGGAATTTCTCATGCAGTTGCAGTCAGATGGTGGCTAATGTTGGAGTCATCTCGATGTCTTCACTCACATGTCTGATGGTTGATGCTGGTTGTCAGCTGGGACTTCAGCTGGGGCCCTCAGCCTGAGCACCTATATGTAGCATGGGCTTCCTCACAGTATGGCAGCTTTGATTCTAAGAGTGACTGTCCCAAGAGGACCACACAGGTGCTGTATGGCCTCTTATGACCTAACTTCAGAAGTCACAAAGCTTCACTTCCACCATAGTTACAGGCCTGCCCAAATTCAAGAGGAGGGAGCATCAATCCTACCACTGGGAAGGAATGTCTACATAATAAGAAGAGAATGAAGGATGGGAGAACATATCATGGCCATATTGAAAAATATAATCTGCACATTATATATACATGAAACATCAGTTAAAAAGTCTACATAATGTTCCACCATAAGGGTACATGGTAATTTATTTAACTTGTCTTCAGTTGTGGAGCTTTAGGTCATTTTTTTAAAATTGTGCATTTACTCATTCAGCAAATATTTATAAGTGCCTACTATGTGGCAGGGATAATTGAGTCACCAGAGTACCATGGTGAAAAGACTGACAAAGAAGGTCCTTGTTCTTTGGGTGCTTATTTTTTGTGGATGAGACAGAAAATGAACTGTATATGTAAACCAGTAAATAATCAGATACTCTTAAGTACTGTGCAAGTAATTGGGCGGTTGGCTACTCTAGATTAGGTGTTAGGGAATGCCTTTAAGAAGATGACACTTAAGCTAAGATCTGACAGATGGAAAAGAACAAATCGAGAAAATCTGGACCATAGGAGAACATGCTGGGAGAGGAAACATCTAGTGCAAAGGCCATAAGGCTAGAAATGGAAACAAACAGAAGGAAAGCTGATGTGCACAAGTAAGGTGGATGAGGGTGGAAGTGGTGGTATGAGATGAGGTTGAAGGGGTAGGTACAGACTAGATCAAGTGGATCTTGGTAAGCCAGGGAAAGAAGTTTCAATTCTGCGTATTATGGAAGCCTTTTGGAAGGTTTTAAGCAAAGGAGTGATGTTATATTTTTTTTAATATCCCTTTTCCTATTGTGATAAGAATTTTTAAAAATTGTGATAAAATCTGCGATATAAAATTTACCATCTTAACCATTTTTAGGTGTACAGTTCAGTAGTGTTAATAAGTACATTCACATCATACAACCAATCTGTAGAACTCTTTTATGTTGCAAAATGGAAACTATATCCGTTAAACAATAATTCACTCTCTTCTCCCCCCAACCCTTGGCAGTCGCCCTTTACTTTCTGTCTCTGAATTTGAGTGCTCTGTGTACCTCATACAAGTGAAGTCATGTAATAGTTGTCTTTTTGTGACTGACTTAGCATAATGTTGTCAAAGTTCATCCATGTTGTAGCATGCCTCAGAACTTCCTTCCCTTTAAAGGCTGAATAATATTCCATTGTATGTGTATAATACATTTTGTTTATTCATCCATGGATGGCCACTTGGGTTGCTTCCACGTTTTGGCTATTGTGAATAATGCTGCTGGAACATAGGTGCACAAATATCTCTTTTAGACCCTGCTTTCAACTCTTGGGTATATGCCTAGAAGTGGAATTGCTAGATCAGTTCTTTCTTTCTTTC
Organism: Lipotes vexillifer; assembly: GCF_000442215.2. NCBI lineage: Eukaryota > Metazoa > Chordata > Mammalia > Artiodactyla > Lipotidae > Lipotes > Lipotes vexillifer. Next base: position 1,471,791 of record NW_006783413.1, on the reverse strand, counting down.
TTTCTTTTCTATTTTTAATGTTTTGAGGAACCACTATTTTGTTTTCCAAAGTGACTGCACCATTTTACATTCCCATCAGGAGTGCACAAGGATTCCAGTTTTTCCACATCCTTGTCACCACTTGTTGTTTTCTGTTTTTACTTGTTTTGTTTAATAGTAGCCATCCTAATGAGTATGAGGTAGTATCTCATTGTGGTTTTGATTTGCATTTCCCTCCTGACTAGTGATGTTGAACATATTTTCATGTGCTTACTGGACATTTATACATCTTTGGAGAAGTGTCTATTTCAGTGCTTTGCCCATTTTATAATCAGGTTTTGGATTTTGTTTGTAGTTCTTTATATATTCTGGATATTAACCTCTTATCAGACATGATTTGGAAATACTCTCTATTCTGTAGGTTGCCTTTTCATTTTGAAGTAATCCAATTTATCTCTTTTTTTCTCTTGTTGCCTGTGAGTTTCAGAATGAGATCTTCCTTATATATGTCCTAAGATTATAATTGTTTTTCTTTTGTTAGAAATAAGGAAAAGGGACTTCCCTGGTAGTCTAATTGGCTAAGACTCCGTGCTTCCAATGCAGGGGGCATGGGTTCGATCCCTTGTCGGGGAACTAAGATCTCACATGCTGCTCGGTGTGGCAAAAAAAAAAAAGAAAAGAAAAGAAATAAGGAAAAGACAAAATCTGACAAGAAATCCATAACTACTAAAGAAATCTAATTCTAAGTTCAGATAGCTAACCAGCAAATTCTACCAAACATTTAAAAGAGGCATAACACCAATCTTATAGAAACTCTTGTAGAGAATAGAAAAAGAGAATACTCTGTGATTCATTTTCTGAGGCTAGCATAATATCTAACAAAACTTGATAAGGACATTACAAAAAATGGAAAATAACAGCTAATCTCACTTAAGAACACAGATGTAAAAATTCTAAGCAAAATATTAGCAAACCAAATCCAACAATATATAAAGAGTAGTGCAGTATGACATGATTTTATTAGGAATGTAAACTTAGTTTAACCTCCAAAAAACAATCGAGGTAATTCACCCAATAACAGAAAATCCATGATTATCTCATATACAGAAAATTTTGATGAAATTAAATATCCATTTTATGATAAACTTTTAACAAATTTGAAATAAGAAAGAACTCCCTTGATTTGCTAAAGGAATCTACAGAAAACCTACGGCCAACATCATACTTAATGGTGAAATGTTGGAAGCTTTCCAGTTTGTTTGTTTGTTTGTTTGTCTTTGCTGTATGCAGGCCTCTCACTGTTGTGGCCTCTCCCGTTGCGGAGCACAGGCTCTGGACGCGCAGGCTCAGCGGCCATGGCTCACGGGCCCAGCCGTTCCGTGGCATGTGGGATCTTCCCGGACCGGGGCATGAACCCTTGTCCCCTGCATTGGCAGGTGGACTCTCAACCACTGCGCCACCTGGGAAGCCCAGCTTTCCAGTTTTGGAATAAGATGAAGATGCATGCTCTCACTGTATCTATTTAGCATTGTACTGGAGGTCCTAGCAAGTGCAGACAAGAGGAAAACACATTGGAAAGAAAGAAATTGAACAGTCATTTTCTGCCAACAGGACTGTGTATGTAGAAAACTGAAAAAAAATTAACAAAACTATTAGAATTAATAATTATATATAAAACCTAGAATAGACCCTAGAACAAATGTGCAAGACCTCTACAGAAAACTGTGAAGCATTATTGAAAAAATCAACAACTCCGGTAAACAGAAGGGTTCATCTTACTTACAGATTGAAGATTCAATATTGTAAAGATATCAATACCACCTAATTTATCTCTGGATCCCATGCTGCCCAATAAAAAAATCTCAGCTGTCATTCCCATGTGTTAGACTGGTAGGGCACCAGGGTAGACAATCCCAGTGACCAGATACATTTGAAGGAACTGCAATATTTTCCTCTTTGGTAAGCAACATACTGGTATATTTTTATTTTAGAAGTTGAGGGGACTTAAATGACTTAGGTACCCCAGGAAGAAGTTTTTAGTAGGCATTCACAGTTTTCATTTCTGTCGTGAAAACGAATTTTAAAGGGCAGTCTTGGAGTCAGAATTCTCAGAAGTTCTTGCTACAAGCAACTACTATTCGCACAAGTGCTGTACTGTCCCCTAGCCACACGTGACTATTTAAACAATCCTGGTTAATGCATTAGTTGCACTAGCCCCATTTCAGGTGCTCACTCAGTAGCTATATGTATGTAGCTAATGGCTACCTTTTGGATGCTGCAGATGTTGAACATTTCCATCATTGCAGAAAGATCCTTTGGACACCTCTCCAACAAGGCTTCCCACCTTTTTGGACCAACACCAAGTAGAATTTTAGGTGGACTGGGGTTGAGCCACTGCTCTGGTATAATTTACTTCCTGCCACATTAGGTGGTCAGTGGCCCACCTTAAAACGTAACCCATTCATCAGGTGTTTATTAGCAGGGTACCAGATTTTCTGGTTAAGAAAATCAACTAGAAAAGAAATTGCAGTACAGATTTCCAACGATTCAACCTTGAGGTGTGGGAGCATTGTTTACATGTAGACAGACTTCTTAGGTGAAGCCTTCAGATCCCAGTTAACTAAGATCTCAGCCATTTGAGAAGGGCTCCCAAAGAGTGCCTGACAAAGGATTGGCTGAAGCCCAGGGGGAATTCACATAAGCTTAAGGGTTAGGAACCCTGGAGGACTGTAATAGATATTTGCTGCTGAAATTCAGCACTTGAGGAACCTGACTCTTAGGATTGGACAGCTTCCAAATGGTAATTTCCCTCCCTGTTCCCAATTTTTGTCTCTATTTCCCCCTCTCATTACATAGCCCATGCCCAAGTAAACAAGAAAAGCTGTTTCAGGGTGGTCTGTATTACGTAAGGAAGCTTGTATAGCTGAGATTCTGTTGGAAGATCTGTAATGCTAGGTGAATCCACAGCAGTAAAGGGGGTATTGTGGGGGATCCAGATGTTAGAAGTGGATTACATTGGATGCACCTAAAGGTGTGGTTGGGATTTATGACTCTGTACTGTGAAATGGGGGGGAGGGGGCGGGAAACCTTAAAAGTTTGGATGTAATCATCTTCAAATTGGCTGCTTTGGAAGACTGGCAGAGAGGGCTTTGGGAGAAGAGTCAGCTAGATAACTGGGCTACATATGGGGGTGTGGGGCTGGGGGAGGGGACTTGTTCATGGGGGCCAGTTATCTCATTCTAGCCTCTTTTTGTCCAGGAGTTGTAAAAACCTGTGATGTTATTGCTGGAACTTTGAATTCAGCAGTTGCTAAGCACCTGCTGTTATATTTCAGGCTGTAGGTTTAGACCTTAGGGTTACAGAGTCAAAACAGGTCGCCCATTGTGATATGGGAGACAGATGTTCACAAATAATTACCCTTTCGTGTTATTCATATCAATGCATAGAGGTTCAGAGGGTCCTGGAACATCATTTTAGTCTGGTTCCCTAATTTTCTACAGGAGGCAGCTGAGGCCCACAGCAGGAAGGAGACTGGTTTAAGTAATGCCAAAAGAACCAGAACCTGGGCTTTTTGATGATTGGACTGAAATATGATCACCATCCTTGAAGACATAATTCCTATCTGCTTAAAACCTACTTCTTCGATACTGTCTCCTTGACTGCCCTCTTTTCCTCCGATACCATTTAAACTATTTTGTCCTTGTATTTATTGCACTTTTATGGAAGATCTTACTTCCTCTTTTAGATCTCGAACGTGATTAGGACAGGCACCATGCCAGCTTCGGTCTTCGTACCTATCTCATTTCCTGTCCTCAGCACAATATGAATAACTGTTTAATTGAGCCTTACAGTAGGACAAGTTGGGTTTGAACCTGCCTCTCCATTGAGACACCTTGGCCAAAGACACCTTGGCCAAATCACCTCTCTCTACGTCAATAAAAATTCCTAACATTTGGGCCACATGAATACATACTATATTGGGAATTTGAGTGAGGTTAATTACTGTTTGATGGCTGAGTTTTGGAGGCGGCACGCACGGACTTGCAGCAACACTTGGGGAGAAATATATAGAACTCGTAAGCTCGGCCCGCCCGCGGCCCGGCATAGCGGCAGCCTTTCCGGGCGCCAGGCGCGGGGGGCGGGGCGGGGCTGCGCAGGGGTGCGGCGCGACGGCTCTGTTGCCGGAACTAGTCCGAGTCGCGCGCCTGGACGAGCGCAGCCCGCCCCGCCCCCTCCCCCCGCGGGTGGAAACAAAGGGGGCTCCGCGCGCGGAGATAAGCCAAGGGGGAAAGGGGCGGAGCGACTGGCGGTCTCGCGCCCTGGGATCGCGAGGTTTGTTCAGGAGAGGGGGCGGGGTGGGGTGGGAGCGACCCAGACCCGAGAAGTGGGAGGGCCGCGTGCTCGCGCATCTTGCGGCCTGGCGGTGGGGGGTGTCGCTTGCGCGCGCAGCGCAGGGTACTGCGCCGGCGCGTCCGGTCAGTGAGCACCGGGGAGGGGCGCAGCGGGGCGGGGCCCCCTCGTGCAGCGGTGCGGGGTCGTGCGGCGGCCGGGGCGGTTAGGGCGCGGGGGCCGAGAGGATGGAGCCCCCGAGGCGTTAGACGACTTTTGTCAGCTCTGGGCGTGCAGCCGTCGTTTCTTGGCGCGGCCCGTGTGATGGTGCCGGGAGGAAGGAAGCGCCGTGATAGCGCGTCGGTCGGAGCTCGGGTTCCAGGGTTGAGAAGGCCCGGGAACAGGATCTGGCGAGCTGGCCGCTGGCTGGACGAGCGGTCACAATAGGAGGCGGTGGCCCAGCGAGGAGCCGCGGGAGTAGCCCCGCAGGGCGGAGCCTTCCCTTGCAGGTACTGGCTGCCGCAGCCGTTGGTTCCCGCACGAGGGCGGGACGGGCCGAGCCTTGGGCCGTTGGGAGCCTGCGGGGCCGCGCTAAAGATGAGGTTGCTTGGTGTTCAGCGGGGCGCGGCCGGGCCGCCCGGCGCTCTTTGTTCCCAAGGCAGCGGCGAGGAGGTGCGGGCACAGCCCTCGGGAGCGCCGGCCCGCCGCGTCTGGCAGATGGCTTCGCTCTTTCGCTCCCTCCCTTTTTGCCCAGGCGCAGGTGAAATGATGTCACTCAGGGCAACGCAGAACCCAGTCAGAAGGATCCTGTCTCCGCGGGTTTCTGAACAGGTTGCGTTTTGTTCTCGGGATGGGAATTCTTCCTTTCAGGCCTGAAGAATGGAAGAGGTTGGTTTTGAGCCGAGAGTTTTCCCAAGTATCGAGGGCCAAAGAGAGTAAAGTTTTCGTTTACGTGTGTAGGACTTGTAAGACCTTGTTTTTTCTTTATGCTGCAAAAATGATGTATACTCTTAACATTAAAAGTTGGGTATGTTCTTGCACCGTAAATAGAAACGAATAATGTAATATTGAATTGCCTTTTTTATTACGAGGCGCACTTAATATACGAAAATTTAAGTGTATGCAAATCATTCACAGTCGTTTATTACCTTAGAATTGCAGGCCTTTTTGGATACTATTTGGCTTCGATTGCAGGTACTGTTGTTAACACAATTACCTCAAAATTCCTTTAAGTAGGTAGCAGCCCTGGTAACTAGTCTAAATTTTTTTTAAAAAAATCCATTCTCAAAACTTAATGAGGATCTAGGGACAGTTGGGATCAAAGTAAAATTGTTTCTGTCTTCCATTGGAAGAAATAGGGCTTCTATAGAAGTAACAATACAAGACCAAATATAGGGGTCAGATCAGTTGCATTGTAGCTGGCATGTATTCAGTACTTGCAGTAAATAGATGAAAACTACTAACTGGATTTTTAAGTAGGAATTGTATCATTTAATGTACTCCAGCTCTTGCTGGCTCATGAATGTATTGGCATAGTATATTTCACTTTTGAAAACCTATTAAACCTTAAATCTATTCATTGTAGGGGTTCAATTTTAAGTTGATATTTGTAATTTTTTGTATGGCTTGTTTCTAAAAGACTTGGTAGCCTTGAGAGGCTATAGTTGAATAAATTTTGCCACAAATTTGCCACATGCTCCTCAGGTCCTCATCTGTAAAATATGAGAGTTGGATTTAAATGTTCTCTGTGGTCCCTCCACTTCTGATATCTTCTGTGACTCTGGAAGGTAGTGTGTTTCTGTACTTGTTGAGTTTTATCTACTCATTCAATTTTTGTAGCTAAACTTAAGTTGGAAGTTATTAATCTGAGTAAATATTGAGAATTTTCTGTACTAGAGCAACCTGATTTTTGAGCAAGGGTGGACAGAGGATGGCACAGTTAGACATAATTGAATATGTTAGCATCATAATGTGGAGTGTAGACCTGTTGTGTCTCTGCAGTTGCTTTGGATGAGGCTTTTAGTTACATCGCTAGACTATTTATTTTTGGCTGTGTTGGGTCATCGTTACTGCGTGCAGGCTTTCTCTAGTTGTGGCGAGCAGGGGCTACTCTTTGCGGTGCACACACAGGCTTCTCATTACCGTGACTTCTCTTGTTGCAGAGCACGGGCTCTAGGCGCGCGGGCTTCAGTAATTGTGGCATGCGGGCTCAATAGTTGTGGCGCACGGGCTTAGTTGCTCCGTGGCATGGGGGATCTTCCCGGACCAGGGCTCGAACCTGTGCCCCCTGCATAGGCAGGCGGATTCTTAACCACTGCGTCACCAGGGAAGCCCCGGTAAGGTAGTTCTTGATTAGTTCTGTGATTGTTGTGTAGTCTGGGTCTAGTCACTAGTTTTCTGGTTGTTTTCCTGCTAACCACATATATCAGGCATCTGTTTTCATGTCGGTTCATCTTTGGTTAAATCATAGTTTGCTTTATGTTTTCTCTCGACAGAGTGTATGGATTGTAAACACATATTTGAACGCTATAGTTGTAGTCTAGTTAATTTGTTCAGTAAATGTTAGATTCCTAACATCACGTTGTCTATCTGTAGATCAAGCAAATGCTTGAACTCTATAATGAATTAACGAGTGAGATTTGAGCAAGTAGACAAAGGGGGGCATGTACACAGTCTTATTTTTCCCCCAGCTCTTCTGTCATTTCATGTTCCTTTTTTTTTTTTTCATGTTCGTTTTAAAAAGATCTGAACACCTTTCCTTCTCTCCTCTATGTTAGGGGACCCTGTTTTCCTCATTTATTCCTGTTGAATTTGTCCCTCCCTAGACTGAATCTCTTTGAGGGCAAGAAATAATTCTTTTTGTTTTTACAGCATCTAGCACATGGTAGAAATGCAATAAGTATTTGAATTAATTGTGACTTTTATTTAGTAAGACTTACAAAGGACTCAGTGACACTTCATCTTTTCAAATGTGTGTATGTGTGTGTATATATGTATAAATTTTTTATTGATTTGGACTGGTCATGGTCTAGATATTTTCCAAATCCATGTAATTCTTAAGAGATAAATCTTGAAAGGATGGTTTAGAGCAATCTACTTTGAGGTTACCAGCATAAGTAAAATGATTTTAGACATAGTTCCTTGAGGGGAAAATAATCCTTGTGCATGCAAATCTGGATTGTAGAAGTGAAGGAAAGAAAAATTTATTAAAAGAGTGTGTAAATCTTAACTTTTCCTAACCTTTATGTTCACCTGCTCAGTACATGTAATGGTTAGAGACTTCCTTAGTTGCACGTGCCTCCCTTCCCGCCTTTCCCATTAATTTGTTGGACTGTGGGGTGAGAAAGGAGGGTGGAGCCTTTCAGCTGTTTTCACCAGCCCTGGTTCTGCTCTGTTCCCAGAAAGACATGGGCCCAGTTTGTTGTTTGCCTTAACTCAAGAATGGGAATAATAGTTTATTTTAAAAAGAGAGTGTCCTATTGCTGGACAGTAATGATCCTTCCCCGGTAAGTAGTACCAGTTCTTGAATGGTTTAATGACTGCATAATAGTCCGCCAAGCACACATACCATAATCTCACTTAAATACTTATTTGTTAAACATTTAGGTTACTTCTAGTTCCCTTTTAAATTGTTGCTGTAATGTGATGGACATATTTGTGCTTATGACTTTTCTCATATTTTGGAATATAATCTCAGAATTTGTCAGGTGAAAGATCAATGATTCGAACTGTTAAGTTGTTAATGAAATCTCCTTGATTACTTTCCAGGAGATTAATATTTCCCATGATGGAAGCAGTGAGAATATTTGGATTTTTAGATAATTTGGATTCGACCTCTTCATTTTTTAGGTACCCAGACTTGGACCTAGAGGAGTAAGGCACTTGTTGGAGTCAACGTTGACCAAGCACCTAACTCATCATTTTTTGTTTTTGTTTTTTTCCCTTTGTCTGTTAGCCTATGATTTGAGTGCCTTTGAGTAGATGGTATGCAGCTTTTGTAACAGTGAACAATTTTTTTTCTGGAGAGTAATGTGGCCATTTTGGACAAGGCCATTTGGCCTTTTGAGCAATTTATTTTGTGGAAAGTACATTATCTAATACTGGCCTAGAGATCATACACCTGTATATCCTCTACTTCACTTATATGAGAAAAATGTAAATGAAGGAAGCTGTCATCAGAAGTGATTTTGGAGGAAGCAAGTTCTGGGACAATATGTAGACCTAAGTCCAATGTTATTTTTAACACAATAACTGCAACAATTTGCCACAGTAACAATAATACTACACTCTAACACAAAGGTTAAATTGTTGGTTATATTATGGTTACCAAGACAGGGAAAGGCCACATTAAACAGAAGATGTCCTTAAAATAGTAATGTGTTCTTGCTTAAAAGGTTAAACTGTTTTCTATAATTCTAGTCTTGTGAAACAGAAAACAGTTATGCTGGGTGAATTAGTCATATAGTTATATGTAAATAAACATTAGAAATGAGAAATGTAGGGAGTGGCAGATTCAGTCCCATCTCAGGAATGTTTTCATGGCAGGACTTTTTAAATATAGGTGCATCCTGAGAGAAGGCTGAAGTTACCATGTCCTTGTAATGCTCAGCAGTTGGTAGGTTAGGGAAAAATAGAACTATTGATTTTCAGATATAGTATAATCTCAGTAATCTTAACAGAGGGAGAGTTAGGGAAGTAGTGGAAGTCAGAAACAAGTTACAAGGAAGCATTTATTTTTAAATGCTTAAAATAGCTTTAAATAGGTATTGTGGAATAGTTGTTCCTTACTAATCCAACTAGATAGATTATAAAGAAGAATGTTACTTTTAAAATTCTTCAGTTAGAAGGTGGTTTAGTGGGTTGAGTCTGAACCTTAGAGCCAGATAGACTTGGCTTCAAATTATGGCTCTGGTATTTATGAGATGTTTCACTTTAAGCAAGTTGGTTAACCCTAACTTGCAGTATGTAAAGATCAGAAAGCCCAGTTTGGTTCCTGGCATGAAGTTTACTATTACCAGATTGAGGTTTTAAAAACTGCTGTATTGCTTAGATAAAAAGTCATCTTTCATAATTAAACTAATACAGCTAGAATTTTGGAGAAGAAACTCCTTGAGTGTGGCACAACAGTTTTTATTCTGTTATGTACATGTATGTTATGTTAGTTTTCTATTGTGTGTAACAAATAACCACAAATTTAGTAGCTTAAAACACAAATCTGTTATCCCACAGTTTCCATGGATCGAAGTCCTGGTATGGGTTAGCTGTAGAGTCTTCTGTTCAGGGTCTTATTTGGCTGGAGCTGTGATTTTTATTAGAGACTTGATGGCCTCTTCCAAGCTCACTGTTGTTGGTGTAATGTGGTTCTTGTGATTATAGGGCTGAGGTTCCCCCATTTTCTTGCTAGCTGTCAACTGGTGACCATTCTCAGTTCCTAGGTGCCCTCAGGTCTCTACCACATGGCCCCCTTCATATGACTTCTCAGAACCTAGCAGCTTAGTCTATAAGGTTGGCAGGAGAATCTCTTTAGGAAAGGCTCAACTTTTCTTTTGAGAGCTGTCTCTCATTAAGTCAGGCCTACCCAAGGTAATCTCCCCTTTGATTAACTTAAAATTCAGTGACTTGGAATCTTAATTATATTTGAAAATCCCTTCACCTCTGTGAAAGGGTTTGTGTAATTTAGGTCATATAATTTAACCTAATCATGGGAATGAAATTCACCATATTTACAGTCCTACCCACACACCAGGGAGGGATGGATTATACAGGAGATATACACCAGAGCTGGGAATCTTGGACACCATGTTAGAATTCTCTCTTCCCTTCTCTCCCCCTACTCCACCCCCCGCCCCGCCACTTCCCCCTGCAAGGACCAGGGTTTGCCAGTTTTTTACTTACATATTACTGAAATCTGTTTTCCCAGCCAGCTCTTGTACTAGCAGTTTGTAAGACTGCTTTAGGTATGATAGTTGAAGGTAGATGGCCTTGTTAAAACACTCTTCAAATGTACTTATTGTGCAGAGTGTAAGCTTAAGATTGCAGAAAGAAAATGAAGCCTACATCAAGGAACAGACCATTTTGAGAGAGGAGAGAACTGCGTTAAAGTGGTAAAAGCACTCCTTACATTAAATGAGTCAGGAATGTGAAACTACTTCTTCCTTTGAAATATTTTCTACTCTTGCCCTCAGATAAACCCAGGGCTCCTACCTCTATTCTGATTTTTGCCTGTATTATGGCATTTAAAACATTATCCTGTAGTTGGCTGCTTGCATCTTTCTTTTTAAAACTACAATAAGCTCCTTGAGGGTGGGATCCATGTTTTATTTTCTTTTCTAACATAACTCTTTGCTTATAAGAGGCAGTGAGTAAATATTCCTTGATTCAGTCATTCATATTTCATCACAGTGGTAAAGGGTATTGGCACATTCATGTTTATAGTACAGAGAAAAGCTTTAGTTCATGTCCAAAACATTTTGTGGAGCAGTACTAATGAATTCTAAAGTTACTGCCCTCAAGTTTTTTGCTTTCAATCAATCCTAGGAAGGTCTTTGGAAGTAATTTTACTGTTAGCAACAGGCCTGGTCATTTATCTGTTTACCAGGCTCATAGCAAACCAGAAACAAAAATTTATAAAGGGGCTAAAGAAGGTTATTATAGCAGGATTATTCATGTAATTAGCATGCCACTTTCTGATCTGTCTCTGCCTTCCTCTCTGGCTACTTCCTTACTGACCAGTTACACTGAACTTTTTGTAGTTTCTTGACTACACTGTTAGCAATTACCTCTCCAAAGCACCAGTATGGACCATTATCACAGAAAGATACTTTTTTTTTTTTTTTTTTTGCGGTACGTGGGCCTCTCACTGTTGTGGCTTCTCCCGTTGAGGAGCACCGGCTCTGGATGCGCAGGCTCAGCGGCCATGGGTCACGGGCCCAGCCGCTCCACGGCATGTGGGATCTTCCCGGACCGGGGCACGAACCCCTGTTCCCTGCATTGGCAGGTGGACTCTCAACCACTGTGCCACCAGGGAAGCCCAAAAGATACTTTTTTATACAGTGATTTGCTTTTGTTTCTTTTTTATAGCATATACTTCTTGAAGGTATGAAATCATAACTATCTTTTGTTTTTATTGCCTGTCACAGAATAGACACTTAACATGGAATGAGTGCAGCAATGAAACTAAAAGCAAGACAGCCTCAAAGCACATGGTCTTTAGTGTAGGAACAAGCGGGTACATAAACCTTAACTCCCAAAGGCAGTTCACGCCACAGCACAGTGGAACAGGTGATACTCATGATGTCAGTGATCAAAAATGCTACAGATTAAGTATACTTACATATGAGTTTAAGGGGATTAACTAACAATCTAGTCAAGCATTTAAAACATGCAGTCATTTACTTTGAGGCTTATGATCTTGTCCTTTATTCATTAGGGAGGTTGCTAGGTTTGTGTTGAATAGAGCTGAGATCTCCACAATGAAAATCTTGTTTTCTATACTTGGGATCACTACAGAAATTTTGCCATAGATGTTCTGAAATCTCTCTTCCCTTGCATGATCATTTGGAATGTTAGCTTAAAAAGAGAATGAAAAATTAATCATCGCCAGGTAGACACTAATCTTTCTGTACTTAAGTGATTTTTTACTTCAGGTTTTCTTGACATGAAGTCTTATCTGTCGATTAGGGTTTCAGAATTAATGCCAACAGAAAAGATATCAATAGATACTATGTGGGAAACATAGGAAAGACTTTGCGTTCTTGAGCAGTGCTATTTTGCCTTTAAAGAAAGTTTTTATAAGAGAGATCCATTGCCAGAGGCAACCTTTGTCATCCTTCTATTTGTTTTGATGTTTAAGATTAATTTTTTATTTCTTTTCAGTCTCTGCTAACAAAATCATCAGATACCTAGAAAATCCAGACTGTCCTTCATAGGCATGATTCTCCACATTGGTGCAGCTAGCCATGAACTATCCTTTTCTTCTCCCTCTTTTTCCCAGATATCTCCCGGGGCCAATTCAGCACCTCTACCTGGCCATCCTAACAAGGTGATTTGTGAAAGGGTGAGACTTCAGAGCCTGTTCCCTCTCCTCCCAAGTGATCAGAACACTACCATTCAAGAGGATGCTCACTTCAAAGCTTTCTTCCAGGTTCTTATATATTTACCCTTTCCCTTCATAGGGCTGAAAGCCACAAGATACATTCTAGGTTGTTTCTAGGAAGGCTTGAGACAGAATTCTCAGAATCTTCTTACTTCTTATTTTCTATTATATGTGGGAATAAGTATTCTTCTTAGAGGGCATCTTTAACATAACTTTTTCAGCCAGCTTTTCTGAAAAATGTTTGTCTTGTCTTGAGCTGCTGTTACTATTTGACCACTTAATATTCTTGTTTTTTTATCTTTTGGTCTTAATCACTTGTCCTAATAGGTCTAGTTCTGTAGGAAGGTAGAAGATATTACAGAATATGTGAAATTGTATAGGGAAGGAAAAATGGAAGCATGTAAGGTATTTTTTAAAGTCATCACTACTTATTTGCTTAACATCCAGAGTTTGATAGTAATGCATATTTCAAAGAGAAAACATGGTTACTTGCCTTCTGTGACTTTTTATACCTGTAGGTAAAATATGTTTAAAAATTTGGTTACATACAAAATGAAAACAAATTAAGGTATGAATGGATTTAAACTGTCATTAGGTTATTAACAATACTAGGATGTGCTCACATAAATCATTGGCTACTACATTTACAATCCATTATTCCTAGAGAAGCAAGTTTTAGTAATGGAATTTGTTATTACCACAAAGGAAACTAAGTTACAGAATTGCTTTTGTGTACTAGGGTTGTGGGCCAAGTCATGTAATTGTACATGTGTATATAAACCTGAGGTAGTGAGAGTTGCTAATCAAATCTAGGACTTTTGGATAGAGCTAGCTCATTTTCTGTTTGTGTGGGAGTGACAGGTTGGGACTTGGGACTAGTTCTGAAAGAGAAATGCTTGTGACACATTAAATTGGAGGTGTAGGATTTCTGAGGGTAGGTGTTTAGGTGATCTAGGGCTCTTTAATCTGCTTTCTTTGTTAATATTTGTGCCAGGTTCTCTGTTTTGTGTGTATTGTCTCCTTTTGTTTTTAACCGTCATAATAAACTAGTCCTGGATGGTTTTCTAGATGAAGAAATAGGCTCAGAGAATCTCGCTGAGATGCCCAATTGCATATCTAGTTATTGGCAGAACAGAAATTCAAATCCAACTTTTGCTGTTTCTTGTCTACTATATCATACCAGCTTTGGATGTTAACAGATAATTCTGTAAACACAGTTCAGTGCATGTTAAGAGACATCATCTGTATTAAATTGAATGGCATATTGACTGCCATTTTGGATACAGCATTAGCTTGCAAGAGCTTGATCTTTAACAATAGACCAATATAGCTAAGGAAGAAATTGACTTTGTACCTTCGCTACTGCTACTAATAAACAGTAATTTGACACTCCTGTGTTCTCCAGACCTCCTTTGAGTCTTTAAGCATTAACTCAATATTAACTTTAAACCCAAAGAGTAGCTGCCAAATGCAATAGATTAAACCCATGTTTTGGGACTTCCCTGGTGGCACAGTGGTTAAGAATCTGCCTGCCGATGCAGAGGACACGGGTTCAAGCCCTGATCCATGCCTACATGCCACAGAGCAACTAAGCCCGTGTGCCACAACTACTGAAGCCTGCGCGCCTAGAGCCTATGCTCCGCAACAAGAAAAGCCACCGCAATGAGAAGCCCGCGCACCGCAACAAAGTAGCCCCCGCTCGCTGCAACTAAAGACCTAAGCAACCATAAATATATAAATTAATTAGTTTTTTAAAAAAAGAATTAAACCCATGTTTTGAAAATAAAACCAAAAAGTTAGACCCAGTTCCATTTGGATGTTGCAGAAAGGTGAAAGGTGTTACTGTTAAGTTTTTATTTATACTCCTAATTTAACTTAAATCTTACTTTTCTCTAACTTTAGAATAAGGCCCTCAATGTACTTTGCTCCCAAGAGAGACTGGAGATTTTCTTTGCCCACTTATTACCCTACCACTGTTCCACATGAAGCAAAGTAAATCCTTCTCACATCCCCTTCGAGATATTGTCAGATACCTTCAACAAATTCTGGTACCATGATTGGGTGTGATTTCTTAGTTCCAGTTATGGTTCTCATCCTTATAAAACTTAGTTGCCATGTAAAAACGAGAACCTATGCAGCCACATCATATCCTCAGAAAGTTATTCCCTTAATGCAGTTTTCTCTCGGCTTTCCTCCAAATTCCTTTCCTCCCAACTCTTTCTGCTTTTCCTTCCCCCTTGACTCCATCCATTCTAAACAGACTCACCTACCTCTTCCATTTTTTTCTTAAAGCACCCTCTCCACTTCCATATTGTAGCTGAAACTAGTCTCTTTTATGAGGACATCATTTTCCCTGTAGCCTTTTCTAAGGGTAAAGAAATTACTGCTTTTTCCTGCTCCAAAGCATGGGATTGGGTATGTAGCTAGTAGGTAGGATGGTCATAGAGGTGAAGGAAAGTGTTGATGCTCTCCTGGATCCTCGTTTTTAATCACTAGTCGTCTTTGAACAAAAAGCTCATCCTAGTATTTTTTTTTTGCGGTACGCGGGCTTCACACTGTTCTGGCCCCTCCCGCCACGGAGCACAGGCTCCGGACGCGCAGGCCCAGCGGCCGAAACCCCACGGGCCCAGCCGCTTCGCGGCATGCGGGATCCTCCCGGGCTGGGGCACGAACCCGCGTCCCCTGCATCGGCAGGCGGACTCCCAACCACTGCGTCACCAGGGAAGCCCCTCATCCTGTTTTTGATCTCTTTTTTCATCTCCACTACTTACCAAGTTTGTGTCACTGTCCTTGTTTATTAAAGACTTTTGCACTTTGCTGCTTTTTACTTGCTTGTTTTTCTAGTCAAAATCTTTCAAATTTTGCATGTTTTTTAATTTTAAAAATTACGAAATATTTCATATATGCAGGTTATAAAATATAATGAAGACATATGTAAAAGTTTTTAAAAAACCACCATCTAGCTTAAGAAATCAACTATTGCCAATGTTTTTGAAGCTTCCATATTATATTCAGGTGCTGTCCCAAACCTGTGCCTTAGGTAAACCTCTGTTGAATTTTGTGTTCAGTATCTCTTTGCTTTTCTGCGTGGTTTTTACTACATATAGTATACCTCAGTACTATACTATTTAGTTTCTGAACTTAATGTAAATGGTATCATACTTTGTGTATTTTTGCCATTTTGAAATTCATCCATATTGATGCATGTGGCTGTGTCCTGTAGATTCATTTTCCTGCTTTTAGCGTTGCATTTATATGAATGTACTGTACTATAGTTTATCCCTTCTCTTTTTGATGGACGTTTGGGTAGTCTCCAGTTTTCTATTATTATTATTAGAAACAGTGTTTCCATGAATATTCTTGTATGTTTCCTGGTGTACATTTAGTTGGTATTTTAATGTTCCTTTAAAAATGATGGCTTTGTGTATTTCTTGCTCTTTTTTT
>NW_006783413.1:1428858-1455934 GCF_000442215.2 Lipotes vexillifer | reverse complement strand
TACAAAAGAGGTTTAAGTAGATACACATTTGCATCTCTGTAAAAATAAGCCTATATTTAAAATTAGAATCAAAGTGCCTCCTGTAATTTTTTAAAATTAAAATTAAGGTATAATTAACATACAGTAAAATTCACCTTTTTCCGTGTACAGGTCTGTGAGTTTTGACAATCACATACAGATGTGGGACCATTACAATCAAGATATAGGATAGTTTCAGCACCCCCCAAAATTCCCTCATGTCTGTTTGCTATCAGCCCCCTATAATTTTAAAATTAGCAGTTTCGTGCTACCAACCAACTCAGTGATTGTGATTGAAGATTGTATGCTTTCATTAAAAAGTCATGTACATCGTAGGGAACTTGAATTTCAGGTGTGGCACAACGCTTGATTTCAGGTGTGTGTGTGTTTAACATATATATACATTCTTTTTAAAAATATTTTCCATTATGGTTTATCATAGGATATTGAATATAGTTTTCTGTGCTATATACAGTAGGACCTTGTTGTTTATCCATTCTATATAGAAAAGCTAACCCCAGCCTCCCACTCCACCCCTCCCCCAGTCCTCTCCCCCTTGGCAACCACAAGTCTGTTCTCTATGTCTGTGAGTCTGTTTCTGTTTTGTAGATAGGTTCATTGGTACCATACTTTAGTGATATATGGTATTTGTCTTTCTCTTTCTGACTTCACTTAGCATGATAATCTAGTTCCATCCATGTTGCTGCACATGGCATTATTTCGTTCTTTTTTATGGCTGGGTAGTTTTCCATTTGTTTGTGTGTATACACACACATACACACACACCCCTCACATATTCATTATCCATTCTTCTATTGATGGACATTTAGGTTGTTTCCATGTCTTGGCTATTGTGTACAATGCTGCTATGAATGTAAGGGTGCATGTATCTTTTTTTCTTTTTTTTTTGCGGTATGCGGGCCTCTCACTGTTGTGACCTCTCACCCGTTGCGGAGCACAGGCTCCGGACACGCAGGCTTAGTGGCCATGGTTCACGGGCCCAGCTGCTCTGCGGCACATGGAATCTTCCCGGACCGGGGCACGAACCCATGTCCCCTGCATCGGCAGGCAGACTCTCAACCACTGCGCCACCAGGGAAGCCCACATGTATCTATTTGAATTAGAGTTTTGTCTGGATATATGCTCAGGAGTGGGATTGCTGGATTGTATGGTAATTCTGTTCTTAGTTTTCTGAGGAACCTCCATACTGTTTTCCATAGTGGCTGTACCAACTTACATTCCCACCAACAGTGTAGGAGGGTTCCCTTTTCTCTTCAGGGCTGTGTGTGTATGTGTGTGTGCATGCACGCACGTGTCTTAATACAGCTATTTGATAACTTTATTTTGTAAATTTACTAAAGTTAGGTGATTGAAATTTGTTGATTGATACATATAAAGAAATAGATTTCTGAAAGTACTGTAGAAATGTCTCTTCTCCAGCAAATTTATAGACTTAATAAAAATTTTAGCCAAAAATAAAAGAAATATTTTATTTTAGAGCTTTACGGAGTTATTCTTTTCCCCCCCATTAATTAATTTATTTACTTTTGGCTGCGTTGGGTCTTCATTGCTGTGCGCACTCAGGCTTTCTCTAGTTGTGGTGAGTGGGGGCTACTCTTCATTCTGGTGTGCAGGCTTCTCACTGTGGTGGCTTCTCTTGTTGTGGAGCACGGGCTCAGTAGTTGTGGCTCACAGGCTCTAGAGCACAAGCTCAGTAGTTGTGGCACACAGGCTTAGTTGCTCCATGGCAAGTAGGATCTTCCTGGACCAGGGCTCAAACCCGTGTCCCCTGCATTGGCAGGCAGATTCTTAACCACTGCGCCACCAGGGAAGTCCTAGAGTTATCCTTAAATTCATAACATCATCAAAGGAAAGACAGGAACAAAAACTTTTCCAAAAATTGTCATAAAGGGCAATACACCATAAAGACACTAAATCATATTGTAAAGAAATAGTTTCAAGTCAGTGAGTTCCATGTTGTTAAAACACAGTGGATGGGAAACAACCTAAGTGTCCATCATCGGATGAATGGATAAAGAAGATGTGGCACATATATACAATGGAATATTACTCAGCCATAAAAAGAAATGAAATTGAGCTATTTGTAATGAGGTGGATAGACCTAGAGTCTGTCATACAGAGTGAAGTAAGTCAGAAAGAGAAAGACAAATACCGTATGCTAACACATATATATGGAATTTAAGAAAAAAAAATGTCTTGAAGAACCTAGGGGTAAGACAGGAATAAAGACACAGACCTACTAGAGAATGGACTTGAGGATATGGGGAGAGGGAAGGGTAAGCTGTGACAAAGCGAGAGAGAGGCATGGACATATATACACTACCAAACGTAAGGTAGATAGCTAGTGGGAAGCAGCCGCATAGCACAGGGAGATCAGCTCAGTGCTTTGTGACCTCCTGGAGGGGTGGGGTAGGGAGGGTGGGAGGGAGGGAGATGCAAGAGGGAAGAGTTATGGGAATATATGTATAACTGATTCACTTTGTTATAAAGCAGAAACTAACACACCATTGTAAAACAATTATACTCCAATAAAGATGTTAAAAAAACCCAAAACACAGTGGATGTTTTGCAGCCCTCATTTTACATGACCTCTTAGTTGAACGCTTGAAACTCCATTACACTGGCTTTCACCATCACACTCCACTCTCCTCTCCTCAGGTACTCAACATAAAATGTTGGAGCTTCTCAGGGTTCAGTATTGGGCTTCCTTTTCATTGTATAAACTATTTTGAGCAATTTTTGTCAATGCCTGTAACTTTGTTGACGTACCATCTATCTGTAGTATACCAAAAAGTCCTGAATTAACATATCTAGTCTGAGCTTCAGTTGTCTGCAGAACGACTCCATGTGGAGGGATCCCTTGATTCACAGGGATCCCTTGATTTCAGGTTGTTCTTAGCAGCTTTTCTGTTTTTGTTGGTTTCATGTTTATGCTTCAGGTTATTTCATCGATCCTTGTTCATAGCTTCTGTGGAACTAAATATAGCATTTGAAAAGAGTACAATTACAGCATCAAGGTAAATCAGTTTTTGTGAACCAGTGATGTTCTAAGAAAAATCTAGGACTTAAGGTTGTTAATACATTATTCAGAAATTAGCCAAACAGGCCTCCCTAAACTCAGGAAGCCACTGCTGGGTTAGCAGTTATGGCCAGTGAATATAGAAACATAATATTTTCACACGGTATTTTATCCTCTTCATTATGATGGAATTGCAATATGTTATACCACTACATTCCCTTTGCAAGCACTCACTGCACATAAAATTGTTCTGTTCTTTGGCCTTTTATGAAAAGACACAAACTTGGACCATGTCAAAAAGCAAAGTTCTGATTTTTTTTTTTAATGCATGCTCTGGTAACTTGAAAACAGAATATTTGAAGTCTCTTTTCCCTCCCGTACCTACAAGTAAAATAACATTCCAGGAGGATGTACTGTTTGAGTGGTTATGAGGTTGGATTTTGTTCTGAAATCTTTTGAAAATTAAAGTCATTTGTGAAGTATATGAAACAGGACTATATATATGTTGTGTAGTTCAAAGGCAGTATATTCACTGAATTGTCTTTTGTACATCTTCACTAATAGAAACATATTTTACATAAATTTGAATATAGTTTAAACAAAGATTTTGTGGAAAATTAAATGAAAGAATGTGTAGAGATCATTTTGTACATTATATTGTGTGATTCAAATGTAAAGTTATTACTTATTATTTGCAAAAAGGGATCTGTCTTGGTTATTCTTTATTAGCAAGTTGCTTTATGTAGAGTGTTTCAGTTTTCTAAGTGCTTTCAGGTCTCTTATTTTAAATGAATGGAATTCACTAAGTATTTCCTCTCCTGGGCCATTTAAATGTAATGGTTGTGGAATGAGAAACTTAATCTTTTGTCAGATAGAATAAGGCAAATAGAGTCTGGAAGTTTAAAAGAGGATTGGGAACTCATAAATCATGCTATGCTTATTTATTTGTAAATCTGAGGTGAATGGTAGTCCTGAATAATGAGGGGAGAGCGGACCAGGTTATTGGAGATTTTACCTCCCCGACTCTAGTTGCCCCCTTGCTCCTTTGAGAAGTCTTTGGGGCTCACTAGTGTTTGCTGAAATCAGAGGCACTTTTCAATCACCATTTTTAATCTAGAACTTGAAACCTGTTTATGCTTTGGGGAAAGTTTGCATTATCTTCAAGACTTCCTGACTGACATATATATAAATATTATTTATATTTTATGTGTGTGTGTTTATACATATGCACGTGTGTTTGTTTTTTCTCCCATGGTATTTAGCATTTAATCATTTCTGATTTGCTTTTTTCGAAACCATGGAATACTTTCTTATGGGTTGTTTTCACTTCTAATAATGATGTTTTGGTTATAAAGATTTGGTGTTACAGAGGTGTAATCCTGTACTCATTTTATCAGATGCTGAATACTGAGTATAAAAGCTAGCTGGCTAATTTTCTTCTGTCCTTCCTCCCTCTCTTCCTCCCTTGATCCCTGCATCTGCATCCGTATTCTGTACTGTAATATCTCTACAGTATTCTGTACCAGTAGAGACAGTACTAGTACCTGACTTCACTCAACATCTTACAGGTTTAAGTTGTCAACATCTGGTACTTTCTAAAGTCAGCCTACGGGCACAGAGTCAGCAGGGACAGGAGGGAACTGCTCCCCCCTGAGATTTCAAAACATAAATTTTTCTGTAATGGTGAATTTATCCTTAGGGACTTTTCTTAAGAGAGTCCCTTATCTCTTAGTTCAGTGGTTCTCAGAGTGTAGTCCCAGACGAGCAATACCAAGCATCATGTGGGATCATGTTAGAAATGCAAAATTCTTGGGTCCCAATCCAAACTGTCTGAATCAGAGACTGGGGAGTGGACCAAACAATCTGGTGTTTCTGATGCATGCAAAAGTTTGAGAACCACTGGCCTAGGTAATGGGAGTATTCCTCCAGATTCTGCTTTGCATTTACTTCTGTCAAGAGTCGTGGTAGCGTAATTCTAGATCAGTTTTTATATTAATTTCTAAGTTTAGAGGTTCACAGACAACATGGGTAGTGAAAAGTTTGAACCCCAGCCTTGGTGTGAGGAGCTAACCTGTGGTTTGAGTTCTCAGGGATGTGATCCCTCCTCCAGTTCTCAGTACATACAGAGTAGACACTCTGTGCCAATGGCTGACTTCTTCTAGTCTTCCCTTTTATTGAAAGCATAGTACTTTGGAAATTTTGGCCTTATGCAGGGGTCTCAGTGATAAGACCTTATCTTCTCTCCCTCCTGCGAATATCAAAAAACAAACCTGGTTTTCAGTTTTCCTCTTTGTTTCTGGTCCTTGGAAATTTCTCCGAATCCAGCAATACCTTAAAAAAAATTTTTTTGTATTTAAACCATTATTTCTAGATGTTTATGTTAGGATTTTCACTTTTAGTCCATGATTTTGTCACAGAAGTCGTTATAGTTACTTTATGTCAAAAATACTTATTTTATTTTACTTATTTATACTTATTTCTGTTCTGTAACTACAGCAGTGATCTTTCATGCCTTGTCCTATGTTGATTATAATAATTGAAAACCAGTAAACATTCTTCATAGTATTAGGATACTTGTATAGTCATTGCAGAACCAAGTAGCATGTTTGGCCCATGGAGGAGGAGTTATAATCTTTTGACTACCTGTCCTACTCAGAGGATGCTTTAGGTGACAAAATGATACGGATTTGTTTTCATCTTTGTCCTCCACTCTCTGCCTTTTTTTTTTTTTTAATATTTATTTTCTTTATTTTTTTGGCTGCATTGGGTCTTTGTTGCAGCACACGGGGTCTTCATCGAGGCATGTGGGATCTTCGTTGCAGCGCGTGGGCTCTTCATTGGGGCACGCAGGCTTCTCTCTAGTTGTGGTGTGCGGGTTTTCTCTCTCTAGTTGTGGCGCGCAGGCTCCAGAGCACGTGTGCTCTGTAGTTTGTGGCACGCGGGCTCTCTCGTTGAGGTGCGCGGGCTTAGGTGCCCGACCAGGGATTGAACCCGCGTCCCCTGCATTGGAAGGCAGATTCTTTACCACTGGACCAGCAGGGAAGTCCCTGATTGCCTTTTTATATTTCTTATGATAAGAGAGCTGTGGGCTTAAGTTTTATTAAGAACTTGTAAGTTCTCAATCATACTGTTTTTGAATCCACATTGTGTATGGTATTTTTCTCAGAGTCCTCTGATTCGTTCTAATTTGTAATGATTGTTTTTCAGACCTGCTGTACTGCCATCACCCTGGGATTTCTTTTCATTGCACTTCTGGG
Source organism: Lipotes vexillifer (assembly GCF_000442215.2). Classification (NCBI taxonomy): domain Eukaryota; kingdom Metazoa; phylum Chordata; class Mammalia; order Artiodactyla; family Lipotidae; genus Lipotes; species Lipotes vexillifer. The sequence goes on along the minus strand of NW_006783413.1, from coordinate 1,449,619 downwards.
TTACTTCTATTTCTTGGATCCTGTATTTATATATATGTCCCCAGGTGAAGGAGAGAGCATGCACGCATACGTAAAAATCAATCAAGTAAAATTTTCTGAATAGATATGTGAGAAGGCAACTTTGAATCTTAATACATCTGGCAAGGTCTTTGTTTTTTCCCTTATTCTAGATTAATAGTTTGATTGGAGTATGAAACTCTAGATTCAACATTATTTTCCCCCAGAGCACTTTAGCATCTTTTGTTTTCTGTGGGAAGTCTAATGCTAATCTAATTCTTTTTCTTTGTAGGTTGCTCCCCCTTTCTTTTTCTGGAAACTGAGAATTTTTAATGCAGTTCCTTAGAGTATTAAAATTGATAAGGAATATGATGAAACCATATTGCATATAGTAAAATAACCTTTTAGTAATCCCGTGTCGCTAAATATCAGTTGTGGTTTCCTGTTACTTTGAGTGAAAAAGTAAGGCTTATTACCATAATACTAATGAAGAGCTCACTTCCACATATTTCCCTTCACTTCCTAGTCTTTTTTTTTTTTTCTTTTTTCTGCTGTGGGCCTCTCAGTGTTGTGACCTCTCCCGTTGCGGAGCGCAGGCTCAGTGGCCATGGCTTACGGGCCCAGCCTCTCCACGGCATGTGGGATCTTCCCGAACCGGGGCACGACCCTGTGTCCCCTGCATCAGCAGGAGGACTCTCAACCACTGCGCCACCCGGGAAGCCCCACTTCCTAGTCTTTGTCTTCTCTTACACACTGAGAACCTTTCACAACACAAAGAGAAGGTGTGGGAAACTTTCTCAGTCATCTTTCCTTATCTCCTCTCTTAAAAGTAATGATTTGTTGTAAAATAAGAATATGCTAACCCACAACCTGAACATCACTGAAAATATGTAAAGGTTGATAGCCTAAGTGTTTTTTCAATACTTAGTTATTTTGTGGATCTGTAGCATTCTCCTCCATTTGGGCAGTGAATTTTTAGAATTCAGAGTTCCGTGTCTTAGCTTGCATCAAGCTTTGCGGTACAGGTTTATACATATGAAAGCCAATGATTATGGTTGGTTGCTAGCATATTGTACCTCAAAAAGTCAATGTTAATAAAGTCAGTTTTACCACACGTGGAGATCACATTTCTAATGCTTATGTGTAGTTCATGTATGAGTTTGTCAAGTCTTAGTTGTTCTGTTGTTTTGTTTTAATCAGAATATCTAAATATTAATGGTTATTTTTCACTAAGTTTTAGGATTATCAGAACATAACTGATTTTCTTATTAAAATCAAGGGGTTAAAAACAACTACTTTTAATAGCACCATTAAATATAGGGAGAAAATAAGGTTAGTGTGAGGAAAGTTACAAGAACATTTGTATATGGTTCTGAAAACTATTTTCTATTTTAGTTATAACATGTGAATTATAATATTCTTAAGCATAGAAGGAAAATGACATGGTTTTTTGAATACATCTGCTAAATAATTTAGAATGATCAAAAGTAACCATTTAGCAGTTTGCTTCATTCCTATCAGTTTAATCAGTTCTGTTTTATATGCTTATATTTTAAAATCTAACATAGTGTGTAACCTCATATATTCTTTAGCTAATATTAACATTTTTGTTCTAGCAGCAGGTGCCAATCAAAAGTTCCCTAATGCCCAAATGATTAGAATTTGCAGGAGTAGACTGGAGATAGGAGAGGCTCTATTAGAAAACACACAGCCCTCATCAGACTTTCAGTTAACTTGTAATTTTGACAGTTTTGATGAGAGACTTAATTGGAAAATTGAGTTGTGTGGGGAATCCTGGAGAGTTAATAATTCAATTAAGTGATCCATACCAATTTTATAGCTAAACCCTTGAAAACTTGAGACTGTGCTTCAACATTAACAGGTATGGGTTTTTAATTATCTACCACTCCCATGATCTACCAGAAATGCCATGTCTTTCCCAAAGATATTCTATGATATTCTAGTTAAGAACTGATGAACTAGATCAGTTGACTGTATTTTAATGTTTTAAATAAATTTTACTTTGTCCACATAAACATTATTAAATAATAAATGTAATGGCCTTAAATAACAGAAATAAAGAGGCAGGCAAGTGTGATTTTAAATCAAATCAAGGGCCTACTTAAATTATACCCCCTCATAAATTGATCTCTCAGCTAAGAATTAATGCCTAAAAGAGTAACTGTTAACTGATGGGAGGACATAGTAGATTTTCTCAGTTGAATTATGAATTATGGTCAAGTACCATAGAAATTGTTTATTGCCCTATTGTGTACCCTGTGTGTTGTTACCTGCTTAATTTTACGATATTTTAAAGAAAAGTTAACTTTTCATTTGATATTATTTACTGTGTATCTCCCTTTCCCACCCCACCCCTCGTATCTTTTAAAGGTATTTAATTCAGGTTGATGGTGTATTTTTTCCCTCCTTTACACTTTGTGGTAAACATACTTAAACACCTGTGCATGTAAACAGTAATGCAAAAATCCTTAAAAGATTTTATTCAGTTGATTGATTTTGTTGCATTGGCAGAGTGAAGATAGTCCAAGTCCCAAGAGACAGCGCCTCTCTCATTCAGTCTTTGATTATACATCAGCATCACCAGCTCCCTCACCACCAATGCGACCATGGGAGATGACATCAAATAGGCAGCCCCCTTCAGTTCGACCAAGCCAACATCACTTCTCAGGGGAACGATGCAACACACCTGCACGCAACAGAAGAAGGTTAGTTGGTTACAGTTACTTATTAAATTTGTGGTCATTGGTAGATTTGTGAATTTTTTTTTAACATCAGAAAGCATTTTTTCTGTAGGAATTTTATAAACACATCAACACCTTTTTACTTGTACACTTACATACGAGAAACAACATTACAAGTTGTTTAGATTTCTACAGTCCATCATGAGAGTTCATTTAGCTTGTGACTGACAGAAGAAGAAATTGAAAGAGGCTAAAGTGGTTTACCTAAAATCAATCCGTACCATTATATGTGAATTCAACTACCTTAAGGTTTAAGACTTTTTGTGGGCTAGCCTTCAATCCATGTTACTGAAAAATGCATTTTATAGTTTACAACTGTAAGGAAATACAGAACTATGGTCTTAGGAATGAGCAACCCCTTTTTCGCGCGTTATCCACTCCATTCTTAGAAATGAATAACCTCTCTCCAGATATTCCTTCTGTATCCTCTAAGGCAACTGGGAGCTTAATTAAGTTTCTTTAAAATTGTGGAGCCTGTGATATGAAGAGTGACTGAAATTTAGTTTGACTTCCAGTCCTGTCTTCCATATAGGACTTGCCCCTTGCCTTTCCTTCCCAGGGGAATACATTTCCTGAGCTGCTTCCTCTTTAGTAGTTGTCTGAGGTTATACCTTTCTTCTTCCAAGGAAATAGAGCATACTTGGGGTGAGACAACTGTTTATATGTCCAGGATGTGGTATTACAGACTAAATGTTTGTGTCTCTTGAAGATCCATAGGTTGATGCCTTAACCCCCAGTGTGGATGTATTTAGAGATGAGGCCTCTAAGGAAGTAATTTAGGCTGAATGAGGTCATAAGGATGGGGCCCTGACCCAAGAAGATTAGTGTCCTTATAAGAGGAGACTCTAGGAAGAGAGCTCTCGCTAGAAACCAGCCATGCTGGCACCTTGATCTTGGACGTAGTCTCTAGGACTGTGAGAAAATGAATTTCTATTGTTTAAGTGAGTCTGTGGTATTTTGTTAGGGCAGCCCTAGGAAACTAATACTGAACGAGTCTTAAAACCCATCATTCATTGTTTCAAATGAGACAAGATAAACCTGTTCCTGAGCTGTATTCTGTTGACACACTAAGACTTTTACATTATCTGGTGCAGTAGTACCCAATTATATGGGGATGTTTAAGTAAAATAATGTTATGCCAACCAGGTAAAATATTTTATAGCTGTTAAATGTAATAGCATGAGGAAATAAGGTTGATTGTTTCAAGGTTACAGCCTGAGCCCCTGCTATAATCTTTCCTTTTGCTTTATGGTGAAATGTGACGTACATTCAGGAGAACTTGTAAAACAAGTGTACACTTAAAAGGATAACACACAGGTGTGCCCAACACCTAGGTTAAAATATAGCATTAAAAACCCTCCTTCTGATAACCCCTGTCCTGTGATTTGTCATCACTCCCAAACATTTGAGGAAAGCCAAACATTTGAGGAAAGCCAGCAAAGTGAAAGAAGGGCACTGAAACTCAATACAAGAAAGAACTTGAAGAAACCATTAATAGAAGAAATAAAACAATTAAGAGAGTAAACAAAATAGAATTTTAGAATAAGTGTAGCATGAGAGAAGTGGAAGGGATTGTATCCATAAAAATCCACTGGAAATCTTAGTTGGTAAAATTAATAAACAGGCAGAAAGACCATCTTGGTCCCTGGAAGGTCAAGTGAAGGAATTTTCCCAGAATGTAGTGTAAAAGGGCAAAATGGAAAGTGTGGAAAAGAAATTTAAATATAGGCAAGAGTCATCAGTTCTGAATATGTCTAATCATATTTCCAGGTGGAAACAATAGAAGGGAACAATTTAGACAGAAATAGTACAAAATCATTTTCAAGAATTGAAGAGGGACTTCCCTGGAGGCGCAGTGGTTAAGAATCTGCCTGCCAATGCAGGGGATGCGGGTTTGAGCCCTGGTCTGGGAAGATCCCACATGCCACAGAGCAGCTAAGCCCGTGTGCCACAACTACTGAGCCTGCGCTCTAGAGCCTGCGAGCCACAACTACTGAAGCCCATGTGCCACAACTACTGAAGCCCACGCACCTAGAGACCGTGCTCCTCAACAAGAGAAGCCACTGCAATGAGAAGCCCGCGCAGCACAACGAAGAGTAGCCCCCGCTCGCCGCAACTAGAGAAAGCCCATGTGCAGCAACGAAGACCCAGTGCATCCATAAATAAATAAATTTTTTTTTTTAAATTGAAGAAAGACTGAGTGTTGAGCAAGATCTTGGTGAAATTTAAGAATATGCACAAACATTCAGAGATGAAGAATGTTGAACAATAAGAGATCCTCCCTGAATCATACATCATGATCAAGAGGGATTTATCCTGGGGTTGCAAGGATTTTTCAGTATCCACAAGTCAATCAGTGTGATACACAACATTAACAAATTGAAGAATAAAAACCATATGATCGTTTCAATAGATGTAGAAAAAGCTTTTGATAAGATTTAGCATCCATTTATGATTAAAAACTCTCCAGAAAGTGGGCATAGAGGGCACATACCTCAACATAATAAAGGCCTTATATGAAAAACCTACAGCTGACATCATACTCAACAGTGAAAACCTGAAAGCGTTCCCTCCAAGGTGTGGAATAAGACGAGGATGTCCACTCTTGCCACTTTTACTTAACATAGTTTTGGATGTCGTAGCCAAAGCAGTCAGACAGGAAAAAGAAAAGGAATCCAAGTTGGAAAGGAAGAAGTAAAATTGTCACTGTTTGCAGATGATGTGATACTATGCAGAGAAAATCCTAAAGATGCCACCAGGAAACTACTAGAGCTCATCAATGAATTCAGTAGAGTTGCAGGATACAGAATTAATATACATAAATCTGTTGCATTTCTATACGTGAATGACAAACTATCAAAAACAGAAATTAAGGAAACAGTCTCATTTACCATCACATCAAAAATAATAAAATACCTAGGAGTAAACCTACTTAAGGAGTTAAAAGACCTGTACTTGGTAAACTATAAGGCACTGATGAAAAAAATTGAGGATGACAAAAACAGATGGAAAGATGTACCGTGTTCTTAAATTGGAAGAATTAATATTGTTAAAAAGACCATACTACCCAAGGCAATCTACAGATTCAGTGCAGTCTCCATCAAAATACCAATGACATTTTTTGCAGAACTAGAACAAATAATTTTAAAATTTGTATGGAGACACAAAATATCCTGAATGGCCAAAACAATCTTGAGAAAAAACAACAGAGCTGAAGGAATCGTGCTCCCTGACTTCAGACTATATACTACAAAGCTACAGTCGTCAAAACAGTATGATACTGGCATAAAAACAGACACATAGATCAATGGAACAGGATGGAAAGCCCAGAAATAAACCCACGCAGTATGGTCAATCTGTGGCAAAGGAGGCAAGAATATACAATGGAGAAAAGGCAGCCTCTTCAGTAAGTGGTGCTGGGAAAACTGGACAGCTACATGTAAAAAAATAAAATTAGAACATTCTCTAACACAATATACAGAAGTAAATTCAAAATGGATTAAACAGCTAAATGTAAGACCAGATACTATAAAACTCCTAGAGGAAAACATAGGTGAACTCTTTCACATAAATTGCAGCAGCATTTTTTGGGTCTGTCTCCTAAAGAGAAGAAAATTAAAGCAAAAATAAACAAATTGGACTTAATTAAACTTAAAAGCTTTTGCACAGCACAAAATTCATCAACAAAATGAAAAGACAGCCTACTGAATGGGAGAAGATGTTTGCAAATGGTATGACCAATATGGGGTTAATATCGAACATATATAAACAGCTCATACAACTTAATGTCAAAAAAAAAACTCAGTTAAAAAATGGGCAGAAGACCTGAGTAGACAGTTTCTCAGAGAGGAAGTGCAGGTGGCCAACAGGTACATGGAAAGATGCTCAGTATTGCTAATCATCAGGGAAATGCAAATCAAAACCACAATGAGATATCACCTCACACCTGGCAGAACAGCTGTTATTGAAAAGAACGCAAAAAACAAATGTTAGCAAAGGTGTGGAAAAAAGAGAACCCTCATACACTGTTGGTGGGAATGTAAATTGGTGCAGCCACTGTGGAAGATAGTATGAAGATTTCTCAAAAAAACTAAAAACAAAATCACCATATGATCCAGCAGTTTCACTCCTGGGTAGATATCCAAAAAAACCAAAAATACTAATTCAGAAACATATGCACCCCAGTGTTCATAGCAGCATTATTTACAATTGCCAAGGTATGGAAGCAACCTAAGTGTCCATCAGCAGGTGAATGGATAAAGGATGTGTGTGTGTGTGTGTATTCCACACAATGGAATACTACTCAGCCATAAAAAAGGCCGAAATTTTGCCATTTGCAGCAACATGGATGGACTTGGAGGGCATTATGCCAAGTAAAATAAGTCAGAGGAAAACAAATACTGTATGACATCACTTATATATGGAATCTAAAAAATACAGCTAACTAGTTGAATGTAAAAAAAGAAGCAGACTCACAGATACAGAGAACAAACTAGTGGTTACCAGTGGGGAGAGGGAAGGAGGACGGAGAGGGCTAATGTAAGGGTAGGGGATAAGAGGTGCAATTAGGTATAAAATAAGCTGCAAGGATATATTTATTGTACAACACGGGGAGTATAGCCAGTATTTCATAATGACTATAAGTGGAACATAACCTTTAAAATTGTGAATCACTGTATTGTACACCTGTAACTTATGTAATATTGTACAGCAACTACAACTAAAAAAAATAATAAAAGGAAAAAAAAAGAGAACCACCTTGAAAGAATTATTAAATACTGTACTCTAGGAAGTGGAAGAGTAAATGCAAGAAGTAGGATTTAATACCATTTGATTAGGAAAGGAAACAAAAAAGACATACTGCTAAGTCTGAATAAAGGTCTATTGTTCAAAAAAAGAGAAAAAATTTCAGGAAAGATCTGAATGTAAAATGGGCACAGAGCAGAGAGAAGTAAAAATGTGCAGTCTAGATGTTTTCAGAAAAATTGAATTATGTATTTAAAAATTTAAGTGTAGTCACTAGAAGAATAGAACTGGAATATATAGCTTCCACACAATGAAACAGATAAACAATATATATAGAAAACGCAATCCAGCAAAAGGCAGGCAGGTCAGTGAGACCAGGAGGGAACAGCTTTGTGCTGTTCACAAGTGATACATCTAAAGCAAAGTGACAAAGTAGTACCTATCATAGATATAAAAGTCAACTGAAAGAAATATTTGTCCATCTTATCACTGTTTATTATTTCTAGATTTTCCAATAATTCTGCTTTCTAAATGTTCTACTACAAAGGCATACATAACAGATTTAATGAGAGGCAATTCAGTAAAGACAAGGACCAAAATTGTCAAGGAACTTACATGTCAGTGTGAGAGCTTGGGTCTTAATTTGTGTTAAGTTTGAGTTATTGAAATTATGTTTGAGTAGGGAAGTGAGAGCAAGAAGCAACAACAGAATAAAACAATATTAAAAGGGACCCTTAAAGTTTGTGGACAGGCTGAGTGTTTTTTTGGGAGATGAGTGATCTGGGCATATATTTTCTATTTTGATTGTAAGGTACACATTTTTTCACATCATAATGTCTCTAAATTGATGGTATAGCATAGTCTAATTGGCAGCTTTCCTCCTCTTTTTAGTGACACATTAAACAGTCCTTTAAAATATTTTTACAGGTATAAAGATACATACATATACATGAATTAGTATACATAAATTTTCTTGTTCTTTTCTCTTAGAGAGACTAGAAATAGTGTAGCAGTCAGCGCACTTACCTTCTAAATACCATTCCACAATCAAAGGAACCAGGGCTCTGGAGAACTGGTTAATTCTAGAGTTGGTATAGGGAAAATACAAGATAAGCCTAGAGCATATTGTCCGTATAGTAAGGAACAGTAGTAAAAGGGCACAGGAGCTAAACTGAAAGTGCTCCCATTGGACAAAGTTGAAACAATTTTAACAAAATAAAACAATAGTGTGGATTATAACCTAAAGAATAAAATAATATCCATTAGCCCATACTCATAAATAAGTGAATAAATAAATGGGAGAGAGGGAACAGTTCTTCCTTATGGAATTCCAATTAATACATGTGGAAGAAATGAGGGGAGTAGAAAATCACCATTAGAATATCATAATAGTGATAGCTGAAGGTCCATTCATGCATGCTAAAGTTATTGGCAAAACTTTTAGCAGAAGCAGAATATTTGCATGGTCTCAAAGTATCTCCCCCCCAAGTATTTGGTAATTATAAAGGGAAAAATGGTGATTTTGTAGTAGAGGGTCTTGGCAGAAAACAATTTAGCCAAGTGATTGGTGGTAAATACATAGGCATGAGTGATGCATGTGATGCCATGTGCCCCTGGATACAGTGCACTGAAAAGGGCCTATCACCTCTGTGATAGCCTTTCCAGTAATGCATAACGTCATGCAGATCATGCGAAAACATCAGACAAATCTGGGTTAAAGGGTATTCTGCAGAGTACATATGTCTTCAGAGGTATCAAGGTCGTGAAAGACTGAGGAACTGTCATGGATTGGAGAAGACTAAGGAAACATGACCACTATATGCAATAATGGGATCCTGCACTGGATTTTTAGACCGTGAGGGGATATTGATAGAAAAACTGGGTAAAGTGTGAATACATTCTGTTGTTTAGTTAACAGTATGATACCAAGGTTTATTTCTTAATTTTGATAATTATGCTAATGGAAGATATTAACATGAAGGAAAGCTGGGTGAGGGGTACACAAAAATTATACTAAAATTATCTCAAAATAAAACATTAAAGTGAGTTTGAAGGTGGATGGCATCTGAAAATCAGTGAAATACAGTATGTCAGTTTTGAAGCAGAAATGCAAAAAAGAGTTATGCTGAAAATAAAGATAGAGGAAGCAATGAATGGAGCAAGAACCTGGGGGTTAGTTTTAAGAGCACTGTAGAGGAGTTGATGTTGCAAAGGAATGTCCCTTATTCTTTTTAAGATTGGGCAGTTGAGAGTGTGAAGAAACAGATTTAGAGGTGCAGAGTGCAACAGTTAAGGGAAAGGTGACCTGTCCTCAGTAAATACTGCTGAGGTGGCTGTGTGCAGCTGTGTCTTGAAGGGGGCTGTTCGGCCTCTTTTGCCTAATGTGGAGTATGTTTTTAATGAGGGCTGCTGCTTTTTCAAATTGTTATGCGTGCTGAGGCATTGTAAAAAGCAGTGGAGCTGAATTGTGGAATTGTAGGGAAGTGGAAGATGGAAGTCTACTCATGATAACTTGTTATTTGTGTTAAACTATGTCCATGACAAGTGCATGGGGAGTAAAAGTGGTTTCCTTCAGTAACCAGATTCTACCTAAAAATTCTGTATATTACTGGAACATTTATGCTGACGCTATTTTGCCATCATTTCCATTCTCAGCATTTACCCAATTACTCGATTATTTGCAATTGTCAACAAATTAAATGTTCTTTAGTTATTTTATGTATTTTCTACTCTCATTTTTTTAAATTGTCATTTTGGGCATATAGGAACTATGTCTTTTCTATGTGTCTTAGCCAGATAGACAAACATAAAATGCCCATTGGGCATATGTGGATTACGGCCAAGGTACATATGCAAATTAAAATTTGTTCTAAAATGTTTAAAAAATAAAGGAGGCAAAATAATAGGTTAAACCATATGAAATTGCTGATATTTGACTATATTTGCCTATAAAAGGATCAATTTTATACAATCAAACCCCCTCCCCCAAAATGACAGTGATTGGCTATTGATTTCTAAATAATCTCAGAGCTGAATATCAATTTTGTTTACTTCTGTTATATTTTTAAAAACATATACATTCTATTTAAATTTGTAAGTGTTCAGAGCTGATGATGAACCACAGCAATTCTTTAATACTCAAGCCTACCATAGCATATACTACTAATGGATTACAACGAGAGACAATACAGAATCCTGATGGATCACAACAGTAAACATTATAACAACCTTTTTGACATTTTTGCTGTATTACAGTCCTCCTGTCAGGCGCCAGAGAGGAAGAAGGGATCGTCTGTCTCGACATAATTCCATTAGTCAAGATGAAAATTATCACCATCTCCCTTATGCACAGCAGCAAGCAATAGAGGAACCTCGAGCCTTCCACCCTCCGAATGTATCTCCCCGTCTATTACACCCTGCTGCTCATCCACCCCAGCAGAATGCAGTAATGGTTGACATACATGATCAGGTATAGTAACAGAATGCCCAGGAAATACAGATGCTGAAAGTTGGTAGCAGTTTATTGAGGTTGGTTGTTTTTTGTTGTAGATTTCTTTTAATTTTACCTAAAAGGAAACAATTTTACCCAAAATGAAGCTATTTTAGGTAAGTTCATCATTCTTCATTGAGGATTAGAATTTAAATTCTACACAGCTTCCTTAGAAGAAGGTTGAACTTTAAAAAATTAGGATCAAGGTTGTGAAAGCTCAGAATGACTTCATTGTAATAGTTGGTTTAAAATGACCAATACAGGATTTATAGCGGATATCAGGCAGCTGGTGGTTTGAGTCTGTGTTCCTGTTTCCCTCTCCCTTCCGGTTTCTTCTGGAGTAATTCAGTAGGCAAGACAGTTGGGTGCATCTTTGATTACAAGTTTCTCTAGGTCTCCATGGAGATGACAGGTACAGAGCTTCCTTTCCCTTTGTTCCTTCCAGGAACTGAGGGACTAGCTGAGAAGAAGGTTTGCCAGTCCTTAGAGCCTGAGACCAAAATTGTATGATTTTCTGAGGTCAAAAAAGACACAAATCTAGGGACTTCGCTTGTGGTCCAGTGGGTAAGACTCCATGCTCCCAGTGCAGGGGGCCGGGTTCATTCCCTGGTCGGGGACCTAGATCCCACATGCATGCCGCAACTAAAAGATCCTGCATGCCAGAACTAAGACTCAGCGCAGCCAAAATAAATAAGTAAATAAATATTATTTTAAAAAAGACAAATCTAGACATATTCTTATAAAGTTTCTGGATTTTAAGGATAAGGGAAAAAAATCTTCCAAGTTTATAGACAGCAGAAATTACAAAGGAAAGGAAATCAAATCAGACTAGCGTTTGATTTTTTTTTTTTTTTTAATGTACTGCACTGGATGCTGGAAAACAATGAAAGTACCGTATACTGATAGTTGAAAGAAAATATGATTTTGCTCAGACATCCTTCTTCCTTCAGCCATGTTCTTTCCCTTTATGTTCATGAACACTTAAAAAAATTAATCACATAATAAGTTTTAAAAAGAAAAGTTTCTCCAGACCATATTTTTTGTGGTCATAATCTGATAAAACTGTAAATCATAAGTTTTAAAAAAAGATTTTAAAAAATGACACTGAAATATTTGAGGCAAGCTTGTAAAGGAAAAATCTTCATACCATAGTCAGTGGGACAGGCTAAAGCTGTTCTCCAAGAAATTTTTATAAACCTTCATTATGAACACTAATTGCTTGAGTAATTAGGGTGAAATGTTACAGAATAAAACAAAAGGAATTGGGATGAAGAACTTACCAGGCAAACAACTAAAATTAGTGATTTGGAAATCTATTCTTTTAATAAGGGAAGTAGCCCAAAGAAAACCCAATCCTAGTGCTTTGAAAAGTTGGTAAGGATGGCACACCTCTTCTGAGCTTGGTTATAGAGAAAAGAACAAATGTAAAGAAGAGTAGGAATGATAAAAAGATATATCTCTATATGTAGGAAACATTCTAAGAATTTTTTCAGTTGTAAAATGAAAATAGCACCTGTTTCATAAGGAATGTTGAAAGAATTAAGAGTTAATCCATTCTGAGCACTTAAACTAGTGCAAGTGGTAAGTGCTCAAGTATTGCTTCATTATTAACTATTATAATGAAATTTTATATATAACCCTGGGGGGGGACAAAAGAAAACTTAAAGAAAGTTCCAAAAATTACAGGAAAATTTGAATTACCACAGAAGTGTGAAAGCTAATCAGAGATTTACCAAGGCACGGTGACAAGATAGCTTCACAGCTGTTCTTTCTAACCTTTAGAGCGTGCTCAAATAATTCCAGGTGGCTTTTTTTTTTAAGTCAAACTCTCTATTTTGTGAAGCCAGCATAGTTTTAATACCAAAAGCAAATAAAGATAGTAATCCCCCCAAACTCCCTAATGCATAGGCAGAATTTCTAAATAGATGTTTAGAAAGTACACTATAGCACCATATCAAAAGAGTAATAAACTGTGACCAAATAAGATCTATTCCAAGTAAGAGACGATAGTTTTGTATGAAAATCATATCGCATTAGCAAATAATAGAAGAAAAAGCATATGATTATAATCAAAAGATGTTGAAAAGTCAAAGTTTACTAAGAACTCTAACAAAATAGAGCAAAAAGGAAATTAATTATAATAAATAAAACTAATAGCAAGTATCCTAATCTGTGAGTGACAAATCAGCAACTAGAGAGATACTTGCTCTGTTCGTATTTATTCAGTGTTATGTTAGGAGTTCTACCAAATGCAGAATGATATTGTAATGGATATAAAACATTGAAAGAAATCATTGTATCTTTCTCCCTCTCATTATATAACTGTAGTAGAAGAAAACACAAGATATTCTAGTTTGAAAGAATTTGATACAGTGCCTAAATGCAAATTACATGTACAGAAAGCAATAACTTACGTCGATCAGCTGATGAATAGATGCAATACGGTGTATCTGTGCAGTAGAATATTACTCAAAAAGTAATGAAGTACTAATTCATGCTACCACGTGGATTAACCTTGAAAACATGCTTAGTAATAGAAGCCAGTCACAAAAGGCCACAGATTCACAGTTTGTATGATTTCATTTATATGAAATGTCTAAAATAGGCAAATCCATAGAAACAAAGTATGAATGAAGTGATTGCTTATCATTAGTAGAATAGTAGAATAAATTAGGATACCTTCATACCATGGAATGAATCTGTTACAAAGAATTACTTAGAATTATGCCAGGAATGTGAGTGATATCTGCAAGATACGGTTGAGCAAGAAAAACAAAATTGAGGAAAGTGTTATGTTCAATTTTGTAAAACATGATGATTAAATATTTGTATACATAGGACTCTGAACATAGAGAAAAATACGGAGAAATATATACTAGGCGTGAGGGGGGTGAGTGCTAAAGTGAAGGGAAAGGGAAGGAGGGTAGAGATGGAACCAAAGAAAGAAAAGGAAAAGACTTAATTTCAGAAAAGATGTTATCTCGTTTATGTAAAGTTACTTATTGGGTCTACATATTGAAAAATGAAACAATTGCATATGTAAACACCAGAACAACACAAGACACAGAAAACCTGAACAGACCAATAGCTATGGAAGAAATTAAAGGCATAATAAAAAACCTGTCTTTATAGATTACATCTGAATTCTGTCTAATCTCTATAAAGAGCTGAAAGTTCCAATTTAAACTATTCCACATCATAGACAAAGATAGAAATTTTCAAAGTATATTTTGTGAAGCTCACATAACCTTAATAATAAAACCTCAGACAGTACAACAGATGAAAGCGTTCAGCTAGTTTCCCTCTTGAATACAGATGCAGATGCTTTAAATAATAAACCATAGCTAGTGTTATACTAAGATAGTCTATTAGCAAAGTTGAAATAATGATTATTAGAGTTTATCCTGGCAATGCAGGATAAGTTCCAACATTAGGAAAACTTTTTTTTAGTTTGTTTTTGTTTTGGGCTGCGTTGGTGCTGCGTTGGGTCTTCGTTGCTGTGCGCAGGCTTTCTCTAGTTGCGGCAAGCAGGGGCTACTCTTTGTTGCCGTGCGTGGGCTTCTCGTTGCGGTGGCTTCTCTTGTTGTGGAGCGCAGGCTCTAGAGCGCAGGCTCAGTAGTTGTGGCAGGCTTAGTTGCCCCATGTTAGGTGGGATCTTTTCAGACCGGTGCTCAAACCTGTGTCCGCTGCATTGGCAGATGGATTCTTAACCACTGTGCCACCAGGGAAGCCCAGGAAATCTTTTAAGGTAATAGATTTCATCAACACTCTAAAGGGAGAATGTTTTGTTAATAGATGCAAAAATATAAAATTTAGCCATCATGTCCATTAAAAGGTCTTATAATGGAAGAGGGAGTTTTATTTTCTAGAGCTGGTAGGCAAGGTTATTGAGACCATCCCCATTGATTGAGGACAATTGACTATACTAGATAAATTATTAATATCCTAAAAGCATCAAAAGAGCTTAAAGATCAGAAGGAATTGCCAGGTCAAAATTTAAGGGATAGTAGGGATGCTAGTTCTGTCCTGAAGGCATGTTGTTCATTTATGCAAACTTGAACTTCAATTTTAAGTCCCATCATGAGGCACAAGAGAACAGGAATCAGAGACCACTGTTTAAGGAGTCCCGTCCTACATAGGTGACCCTTCTTACGTAAAATAGGCACCTTAAAGGGCTGTATCCTTAGAATAAGGTGACCAGAAACAAATGTAATTTGCGGCCAAATTCACATCAGACTGTGAAATTAGTGAAAGTACTTGGGACTGCAGGGGCCTAGAAAACATGCAGATTCTCTTTGGAGGAAGAAATCTTCAGGCTAGTTTTCAAAAAATTCAAGGACAGTAAACAGTAAACAAAGTTAACCAAGTATGTGAGGAAAAAAGGACTACAAATGAAAACCAACAGAAATAGATCTACAGTGAGTTCACATAACCTATTTCTTTCTTTTTTTCCTTGATCTTTATTGAAGTATAATTGCTTCACAATACTGTGTTAGTTTCTGTTGCACAACAAAGCGTGTCAGCCATATGCATACACGTGTCCCCCTATCCCCTCGCTCTTTAGCCTTCCTCCCATCCTCCCTATCCTACCCTTCTATGTCATCTCAAAGCACTGAGCCAGTCTCCCTGTGCTATGCTGCTGCTTCTCACCAGCCAGTTATTTTACATTCAGTAGTGTATATATGTTGATGCTACTCTAACTTTGCCCCAGCTTCACCCTCCAACCCCATGTCCTCAAGTCCATTTTCTGTGTCTACCTCTTTATTCCTGCCCTGCAACTACGTTCATCAGTACCTTTTTTTTTAAATTGCGTATATATGCGTTAGCATACAGTATTTGTTTTTCTCTTTCTGACTGACTTCACTCTGTATGACAGACTCTAGGTCCATCCACCTCACTACAAATAACTCAATTTCGTTTCTTTTGATGGCTGAGTAATATTCCATTGTATATATGTGCCACATCTTCATTATCCATTCATCTGTCAGTGGACATTTAGGTTGCTTCCATGTCCTGGCTATTGTAAATAGTGCTGCAGTGAACATTGTGGTACATGTCTCTTTCTGAATTATGGTTTTCTTAGGGTATATGCCCAGTAGTGAGATTGCTGGGTCATATGGTAGTTCTATTTTTAGTTGTTTTTTTTTTTGCAGTACGCAGGCCTCTCACTGTTGTGGCCTCTCCCATTGCAGAGCACAGGCTCTGGACGCGCAGGCTCAGTGGCCATGGCTCACGGGCCCAGCCGCTCCACGGCATGTGGGATCTTCCCCAGACCAGGGCACGAACCCGTGTCCCCTGCATTGGCAGGCAGACTCTCAACCACTGTGCCACCAGGGAAGCCCCTATTTTTAGTTTTTTAAGGAACCTCCATACTGTTCTCCATAGTGGCTGTATCAGTTTACATTCCTACCAACACTGCAAGAGGGTTCTCTTTTCTCCACACCCTCTCTGGCATTTACTGTTTGTAGATTTTTTGATGATGGCCGTTCTGAGCGTCATGAGGTGATACCTCATTGTAGTTTTGATTTGCATTTCTCGAATATAATTAGTGATGTTGAGCATCTTTTCGTGTGCCTCTTGGCCATCTGTATGTCTTCCTTGGTGAAATGTCTGTTTAGGTCTTCCACTCGTTTTTTGACTGGATTGTTTGTTTTTTTGATATTGAGCTCCATGAGCTGTTTGTATATTTTGGAAGTTAATCCTTTGTTGTTTCATTTGCAAATATTTTCTACCATTCTGAGGGTTGTCTTTTTGTTTTGTTTATGGTTTCCTTTGCTATGCAAAAGCTTTTAAGTTTAATTAAGTCCAATTTGTTTATTTTTGTTTTTATTTCTGTTACTTTAGGAGGTGGGTCAAAAGAGATCTTGCTGTGGTTTATGTCAAAGAGTGTTTTTCCTGTGTTTTCCTCTAAGAGTTTTATAGTGTCTGGGCTTATTACATTTAAGTCTTTAATCCATTTGGAGTTTATTTTTGTGTATGGTGTTAGGGAGTGTTCTAATTTCATTCTTGTACATGTAGCTGCCCAGTTTTCCCAGCACCACTTATTGAAGAGGCTGTCTTTTCTCCATTGTATGTTCTTGCCTCCTTTGTTGTAAATTAGGTGCCCATATGTGCGTGGCTTTATCTCTGGGCATTCTATCTTGTACCATTGATCTATATTTCTGTTTTTATGCCAGTACCATACTGTCTTGAATACAGTAGATTTGTGGTATAGTTTGAAGTCAGGGAGCCTGATTCCTCCAACTCCGTTTTTCTTTCTCAAGATTACTTTGGCTATTCGGGGTCTTTTGTGTTTCCATACAAATTGTAAAGTTTTTTGTTCTAATTCTGTGAAGGATGCCATTGGTAGTTTGATAGGGATTGCATTGAATCTGTAGATTGCTGTATTGTGATCTGTAGATAACAATATTGATTCTTCCAATCCAAGAACATGGTATATTTCTCCATCAGTTTATGTCATTTTTGATTTCTTTCATCAGTGTTATATAGTTTGCTGAGTACAAGTCTTTTGCCTCCTTAGGCAGGCTTATTCCTAGGTATTTTATTCTTTTTGTTGCGGTGGTAAATGGGAGTGTTTCCTTAATTTCTCTTTCTGATTTTTCGTTGTTGGTGTATAGGAATGCCAGAGATTTCTGTGCATTAATTTTGTATCCTGCAACCTTACCGAATCTGGTGATTAGTTCTAGTAGTTTTCTGGTGGCATCTTAGGATTTTCTATGTATAATATCACGTCATCTGCAAACGGTGACGGTTTTACTGCTTCTTTTCCAATTTGTATTCCTTTTATTTCTTTTTCTTCTCTGATTGCTGTGGTTAGGACTTCCAAGACTATGTTGAATAATAGTGGCAAGAGTGGACATCCTTGTCTTGTTCCTGATCTTAGTGGAAATGCTTTCAGTTTTTCACCATTGAGTATGTTGCTTGCTGTGGGTTTGTCATATTTGGCCTTTATTATGTTGAGGTAGGTTCCCTCTATGCCCATTTTCTGGAGAGTTCTTATCATAAATCGGTGTTGAATTTTGTCAAAAGCTTTTTCTGCATCTATTGAGATCATACGGTTTTTATTCCTTAATTTGTTAATGTGTATCACATTGATTTGCGTATATTGAAGCATCCTTGCATCCCTGGGATAAATCCCACTTGATCATGGTGTATGATTCTTTTAATGTGCTGTTGGATTCTGTTTGCTAGTATTTTGTTCAGGATTTTTGTATCTATGTTCATCAGTGATACTGGTCTATAATTTTCTTTTTTTGTGATATCTTTTTCTGGTTTTGGTATCAGGGTGATGGTGGCTTCGTAGAATGAATTTGGGAGTGTTTCTCCCTCTGCAATTTTTTGGAAGAGTTTAAGAAGGATTGGTATTAGCTCTTCATTACATGTTTGATAGAATTCGCCTGTGAAGCCATCTGGTCCTGGACTTTGGTTTGTTGGAAATTTTTAATTATGGTTTCAATTTCATTACTTATGTTAGGTCTGTTTATATTTTCTAATTCTTCCTGGCTCAGTCTTGTAAAATTGTACCTTTCCAAGAATTTGTCCATTTCTTCATGGTTGTCCATTTTATTGGCATATAGTTGTTTGTTGTAGTCTTTTATAAAACTTTGTATTTCTGCAGTGTCAGTTGTGATTCCTCTTTTTTCATTTCTAATTTTATTGATTTGTGTCCTCTCCCTTTTTTCTTGATGAGTCTGGCTAAGGGTTTATCAATTATGTTTATCTTCTCAAAGAACCAGGTTTTAGTTGTATTGATCTTTGCTGTTGTTTTCTTTGTTTATATTTCATTTATTTCTGCTCTGATCTTTATGATTTCTTTCCTTCTACTGACTTTGGGTTTTCTTTGTTCTTCTTTCTCTAGTTGTTTTAAGTATAGGGTTAGATTGTTTATTTGAGATTTTTCTTGTTACTTGAGGTGAGATTGAATTGCTGTAAACTTCCCTCTTAGAACTACTTTTGCTGCGTCCCATAGGTTTCGGGTTGTCGTGTTTTCGTTGTCATTTGTTTCTATGTATTTTTTAATTTCTTCTTTGATTTCTTCAGTGACCTCTTGGTTATTGAGTAGCGCAGTGTTTAGCCTCCATGTATTTGTGTTCTTACAGGTTTTTCCCTGTAATTGATTACCAGTCTCCATAGCGTTGTGGTCAGAAAAGATGCTTGCTATGATTTCAATTTTCTTACATTTTCCGAGGCTTGATTTGTGACCCAAGATGTGATCTGTCCTGGAGGATGTTCCATGTCCACTTGAGAAGAAAGTGTATTCTGCCACTTGTGGGTGTAGTGTTCTGTAAATATCCATTAGATCTGTCTGATCTATTGTGTCATTTAAAGCTTGTGTTTCCTTCTTTATTTTCTGTTTGGATGATCTGTCCATTGGTGTAAGTGGGGTGTTAAAGTCCCCTACTATTATTGTGTTACTGTTGATCTCTCCTTTCGTGGTTGTTAGCATTTGCCTTATGTATTGAAGTGCTCCTATGTTGGGTTCATAAACATTTATAATTGTTATATCTTATTCTTAGATTGATCCTTTGATCATTATGTAGTGTCCCTCCTTAGCCCTGTAACAGTCTTTATTTTAAAGTCTATTTTATCTGATACGAGTATTGCTACTTCAGCTTCCTTTTGATTTCCATTTGCATGGGATATCTTTTTCCATCCCTTCACTTTCAGTCTGTATTTGTCCCTACGTCTGAAGTGGGTCTCTTGTAGACAGCATATATATGGGTCTTGTTTTAGTATCCATTCAGCCAGTCTGTGTCTTTTGGTTGGGCCATCTAATCTGTTTACATTCAGGTTTATTGTTGATATGTATGTTCCTATTACCATTCTCTTAATTTTTGTGGGTTTGTTTTTGTGGGTCTTTTTCTTCTCTTGTGTTTCCGGCTTAGAGAAATTTCTTTAGCATTTGTTGTAAAGCTGGTTTGATGGTGCTGAATTCTCTTAGCTTTTGTTTGTCTGAAAAGCTTTTGACTTCTCTGTAGAATCTGAATGAGATCCTTGCCTTGGTTGTAGGTTTTTCTCTTTCATTAAAACTTTAAGTATATTCTGCCACTCCCTTCTGGCCTTCAGAATTTCTGCTGAAAAATCAGCTGATAACCTTATAGGGATTCCCTTGTATGTTATTTTTTGTTTTTTCCTTGCTGCTTTTAATATTTTTTCTTTGAATTTAATTTTTGTTAGTTTGATTAATATGTGTCTTGGTGTGTTTTTCCTAGGGTTTATCCTGTATGGGACTCTCTGTGCTTCCTGGAGTTGGGTGACTATTTCCTTTCCCATGTTAGGGAAATTTTCAACTATAATCTCTTCAAATATTTTCTCAGACCCTTTGTTTTTCTCTTCTTCTTCTGGGACCCCTATAATTCGAATGTTGGTGCATTTAGTATTGTCCCAGAGGTCTGTGAAATTGTCTTCAATTCTTTTCATTCTTATTTCTTTAGTCTGCTCCTCAGCAGTTATTTCTACCATTTTGTCTTCCAGCTCACTTATTCATTCTTCTGCCTCAGTTATTCTGTTATTGATTCCTTCTAGTGTATTTTTCATTTCAGTTATTGTGGTGTTAATCTCTGTTTGTTTGTTCTTTAGTTCTTCTAGATCTTTGTTAAACATTTCTTGTATTTTCTCAATCGTGCCTCCATTCTGTTTCCGAGATTCTGGATCTTCTTTACTGTCATTACTCTGAATTCTTTTTCAGGTAGACTGCCTTTTTCCTCTTCATTTATTTGGTCTTATAGGTTTTTACCTTGCTCCTTCATCTGTGACATATTTTTTT
>NW_006783413.1:1364533-1428848 GCF_000442215.2 Lipotes vexillifer | reverse complement strand
CCCTTTTTTTTTTTTTTTTTTTTTTTTTATGAGTGCGATTGTGATCCTGTCTTAATGGTTGTTTGGCCTGAGGCTTCTAACACTGCGGTTTGTAGGCTGTTGGGTAGAGCTGGGTCTTGGTGCTGAGATGCGGAACTCCGTGAGACCTCACTCTGATGAATGTTCCCTGGGGTCTGAGGTTCTCTGCTAGTCCAGTTGTTTGGACTCAGAGCTCCCACCGCAGGAGCTTCAGCCCGACCCCAGGCTTGTGAACCAAGATCCCGCAAGCCGCCTGGGGCGCAGTTGGGGGGTTGGGAACCACAACAATAACAAAGTAAAAAATAAAATTAGACTAGGAAACTAACAGATGTTAGGAAGAATATAAAAACAAAGATATAGATGAATCAACAACTGGAAGGTACATCAGTACCACAGTAGTAAAAAGGAGGGGGGGAAAGGAAAAAAAGGCAGGGGAGGGGGAAGGCCTTGGCTGTTGAGGGCGGGGCCTAAGCAAGGGTGAGGTTTGGGCGGTGGGTGGGGGCCGATGCTCAGGACCCACAGGGCTGGAAAAGGCCCTGGGGGCTGTGGGGGGTGGGGCTTAGGTTCAAGGAACAGAACCCAGGTGTGCCCCCGACCTCTGGTCTCAGAGGGCAGGGGACCTCACCTGGGAGCCCAGAAGGCTTCCTGGGCTGGAGTGGGTGGGGCAAACTCCCTCCCACCTCTCCTGCTCCTCTGGTCTGGGAGGGCCCCTCCCACCTGCCTCTCCTGATCTCTCTGGCCTCAGGGGCACTGATCCTGTCTGGCCTCCACTTCTCCTCCCCACTCAGTCCCCCTACATCCTACTAGTTCACTTTGGGGTTCCTCCCATCTCCTTGGCCATCAGAGTCCCCCACCAGCATCTGGCAGGCGCCCTAATTGTGGGGAGGTGCTAGCTCCGCATATTCCCACACAGCCATCTTCTACATTTGTTCCACATAACCTATTTCAAACAGCATAATTAATGGTAAAACTTTGAGTGCTTTGAGTGTTGTCTTTTAGAAATAAGTACTGAAATATTTATGAAGTGATAGGTTCCTGGGATTTGGTTCAGCAAAGTACAGGAAAGGGAGAATGATGGGAGTGGATTGGATATATGGTTTTGTGGTTTTGGAGGCTATGTGCTAGATATGGGGGTTCAGTATACTGGTATTGAATATGTTTGAAATTCCCCATAATAAATATGCAAATAAGAAAGTAAAATTGAAAAATCAAAATAATATGAAGGAAGTTAAGAATCTTTAAAAGATGTTCAAGCCCTCTATGTAGAAGATTGTAAAACTGTCTAAATACTAAAAGATTTGGCTTGAAAGATCCAAATTTGTAAAAACTGTCTGCTTTCAAAACTGACATACAGGGTGTGTAGAATTAGTGTACTCCCAAGTAAATTTCCAGTAAGTTTTTTGATGTTGCTTGAGAAGCTGATTCTGCAATTTCTATGGCATTTTAAAGGACTTGGGATTATCAAGAGCAGGGAAAAGCAGAGTATTGCTGGCTGTTTTTGTAGAGTTTTATTGGAATACAACTATGCTTATTTATTTATTTGTCATTTGTGGCTGCTTTGTGCAGGGACCAGAATGGCCCACAAGCTTAAAGTATTTACTTTTCTGGCCCTTTATGAAATAGTTGGCTAACTAAAGCTCTGGTCTAGAATCTCTAAGGCCACTTGGTCCTCAGAGTATGTCTTGGATCAGCTGAGCAGCAGCAGCAGCATCACCTAGACATTTGTTTAAAATGCAGATTCTCAGACTATACAATAGACTTACTAGGTAAGGGATCCAGCAATCTGTTTTAACCCAGGTGATTCTAATGCACACTACAATTAAGAGAACCTCTGGTGTATAATTCTGAAGTAGAACAAGGTGGGTAGAGTAGCTCTTCCAATTATTAGGACTAATTATAAAGCTATATGAAGGTATTTTTGCCAGAATAATTAAATATGCTAGTGAAATAGAATATAAAGCTCAGAGATAAACTAACAGATTTAAGAATACTTTATATGTGATATATAACTGCAGATGAGTTGCAAGAAGACAGAATTTTTAATAAATGATGCTGGGACAATTAGATATCCAAATGAAAGCATGAAACTGGATCCTTTATCTCATACCATCTACAAATGTCAGTTCCAGGTAGATTAAAGATGTAAATGTTAATGGCAATATAAGCTTTTTAAGAAAGTAAAATGGGAATGGCTTCATGACCTTAAGTAGGGAAGGCTTTCTTTAAGACACAGGAAAAGCACTAACTATACAGAGAACTGTTGATAAATTAAAGAACTTGTGTTCATTGTGAGAAATAGACTTAGACGTATATTTTGGTCACTTAATTTTTGGCAAAAATGCCAAGGGAATTCCAGGAGAGAAAGGAAGGTCTTTTTCAGTAATGGTGTGAAAACAACTGGATATCTATGTGGATAAATTTGAACCTTGGCTCCTACTTCATATAGTATTCAAAAATAAAGTTGGTTTCTAGATTTAAATGTGAAAGATAAAGAAAATAAAATAAAAGAGATGTCTTCATAAGGTAGGCAAAGATTTCTTAAACAAGATATATAAAGTACTAGCTGCTTGATAAAACACCAACATACTGGATTTCATTAAAATAAAAAATTTCTGCTCATCCAAAAGCCAGTATTTTAAAGGTGAAAAAGCAAGCCACTCTCTGGAAGAAAATATTCACAATACTATTTCTGAGAAAGGAGTAGAATCCAGAACATTAAAGATTTTGTATACATATCCATTAAAATCAGATCTAAGATAGGTGCCTGTGAGCATCATTTTTGAAGGTTCTTCATTAGTAATGCAGAAAGACAAGAGTAAATAATTGTGTTGAGTCTTAGCAAATATAGTTGTATACATAGAAAAGGAGATTGTAATTTTTAAAAGTACTAGAATTAAAAAATTGGATAATGTTGTTAGATTCGAGAAACATAAAATTAGTAACTTTTCTCATTACTAGCACTTAACCAATTTGATGTGGGGACTTCCCTGGCGATCCAGTGGTTAAGACTCTGAGCTTCCACTGCAGGGGGCAAGTGTTTGATCCCTGGTTGGGGGACTAAGATTCCGCATGCCATGTGGTATGGCCAAAAAAGAAAAAGAAAGAAGAAAAAAGGCAATTTGACATGGAAATAGAGAAAAATAATCTATCAGCAATATAACAAAGTCTACAAACTTACAAAAGAATTTTGAGGAATAAATTTAATAAGAATAATATAATCTTTATGAAGAAAACTAATTTCTTGAAGGTACAGTACTGTAGTATTGAACATGTAATGACATGATATTCCAATGAAAAGCTGTAATATAAAATTATTTCCTTTGTAAAATAACATTTAATACAAGTAATATAAATTAGGATTCCAGTGGGGTTTGAAACTGGATAAAATTACTTAAGGTTATTTACATAAGAATAAATGTGTGAAAATGGCCCAGAAATAAAATGAAAAGAAAGTATGGTAATGAGAAGAATTTGTCTTACTAGCTACTAACTTTTCTAATAATAAGATACTAGAATTGACACAGCACAAATTTGGCAGAAAATAGATCCAGGTATGTTTGGGAAGTTATTGATGGAAAAAAGATGTATTTCAGTTTAGAGGAAAAGGGAGGGTTTATTTACCATTAAATAAAGGGTTTAACAAGATAAAACATAGACTGGGAAAATAGTTTTGTTACATGTATCTCTAATTAGAAAGCCAAACTATAATGTTAATGGACAACCTTGTAGAAAGTGGGCAGTGAGCAAAGGATATAGATTATTTAAATAAATATGTAATGGTTAATAAACATATTAAAAGATGTTGAACCTTTCGAATCAGAGAAATGCAAATTTAAAGCAAGCTGGTTGTGATATTGTTTTTTTTCACCTCCCCCATTCTTCTAGTAGGTAAGCATGCTTGTAATGCAAATACATCTACCAGGAATGGAGGTGCTGGGAGTCCTATTGTTACTCTTGGGATTGTGACTTAATCCATCCAGACTTTTGCTAAAGTTTAAAATACATTCACCCCTTTACCCAGTCACCCCTATGAAATAAATGAAACTAATATGTAAGGATATATGTTCAGTGACATTTTTTATGGTTGTATTTGAATTGATAAAAAGTGAATACAACTTGAATGTCCACTAGTATATAAATGATAGGACTGTGTTAAAGTGATGAGTGTACTTGAAATATCTTGTTAGTGTCAAAAAGAATGAATTGCTTTTAATTTCCTTGAAGAGATATCTACAATATTAATTGAAAAAAGTAAGTTGCAGGCTAATATCTCATTTCTGTTAAGAACAAAACCAAACATGACAATAGTTCATGGATAATCATGCTAGCATATGTTTATATACTCATGGAGAATGATGTGGGAGAACACATTATTAATATTGATTTCTTCCAGATAGGTAGGGTGGGAATAAAACTGGCCAGGAGAGAAGGAAATTATTTAACTTTTTTAAAATGCTATCAATACTTTACATTGTTTCACTAGTTACAATTAAACAAAAGGTTTTTTTTCTGTTTAATGTCACCAGGTCAGTAGAAGATATGTTTCATTTTCCCAAATGTCCTCTTTAGAAAAATTTTCTGCTCTTAAGAGCAGGCTAGAAGAGTTAATATAGCAATTCATTATTCTCCTGGACTTTTAAGTCTTTTGGAGGGAAGACTTTAGACCCAGGTCACTGGTATCATATAGTACTCTTGAAACAGTCACCTTTCTTTTCTTTTGATAAGAATATTTTGGTTGAAACTGTAGTACATTGTGAAAATACGTGCAGCGAAGAGGAGAATCAGTAAATGCCCAGGTCTTAAATTTTAATAGTTGTTGTTTCATCCAAACAGTTAAAAGTTCTAATGTTCTGTTTTTCTTTCCTAATAGCTCCATCAGGGCACCGTTCCTGTTTCTTACACAGTAACAACAGTGGCACCACATGGGATTCCCCTCTGCACAGGCCAGCACATCCCTGCTTGCAGTACACAACAGGTCCCAGGATGCTCTGTGGTTTTCAGTGGACAGCACCTCCCTGTCTGTAGTGTGCCTCCTCCAGTAAGTCTGTGCAGTCCTTCTTTAGAGTGGGTAAATGTGTTATATAAGCAAAACCTGAGAGACTTGTACCTTTTCAGTTTCGAATAAAAAAGGCAATTTTATTGCAACAGAAATTTCAATAGCACCTGTACAGTAACAGTTTAATAAAATTAGCTTTAAAACTTGATATGTTTTTACATTAATTAAATTACACATATTTTAATATCCTTTGAAGGTCAAAGCATGTTCCTCACATATCAGCACTTCATAATTAAACCTTGATAAAGACTGGGCTTGGGGTTTTAACATAGGATATTGGACTGGTTAGTAATAAAGTCTCAGAGACTTTAGTGATCAACATTAATAGTCTCAGCACTTACTGGGTTTTAACAGGCACTTTGAATACTTGGTCTTACTAATTCCTCACTATAGGAAGCCTGATGAAACTGAAAATGACTTGCTTAATATCATAGAGAAAATTAGCTTGAGAAAACAGGGGTTCACGCTCACTTCTTTCTGCCTCTTACAAGCTATGCTTTATCCTTTACCAGCCCCCAGTCTAGCCTCCTTATTTCAAAAATGAGGTTGCTGAAAACCAGAGGATTTAAATGACTTGTTGAAGGTCAATAATGTCTTCAAAGTAAATCACTTTGCTAAATCTTAATATAATCCTAATATCCCTGTTTGAATTTGAGATTAAAACAAACACATACATACAAATACCAACACCAGTTTAACAGATTAATTTACCCATGCTTGGTTTCTCAGTAATAGGTTATAGAACCAGTGTTCTAAATTAGCAGACTAAAATATTGAGAGACCATAAAGCATTTAGTTGTGAGTTGGGCTCCTAGAAATAAAATCTACAAGATTGAAAAGGAGAGCTTCTTGGAAAGTAGTAATATCTGCTATATTTTTAACCAAGTGGAAAGAGATTCCTCTTCTATACAGCACTTTCCCTCCGTTTCATAGGTGTTACAAAAGCTGAAGTAAAAGGTACGTGTTTTGACTGGTTTATAAGAACTATATAAGATCCAGAATAATTACTAGTTACCATTATTTTACTAACAGATGCAAAATACACTAGTATTTCATTGTTAATATAGGTTATTAAAACATTTTGGTGTGATTTTTTGGGAGGGACATGGCAGTAACATTTCAATCTCACTGTATAGGTTTTTTAAAATTATATATTCTAATACTAACAAAAAATAATGATTTCTCTTACAGATGCTTCAAGCATGTTCAGTTCAGCACTTACCAGTACCATACGCTGCGTTTCCACCCCTTATTTCTAGCGATCCATTTCTTTTACATCCTCCTCACCTTTCTCCCCATCATCCTCCTCATTTGCCACCTCCAGGCCAGTTTGTCCCTTTTCAAACACAACAGTCACGATCGGTAGGTATCTCTACTCTTATATCTTTAACTTTCACAGAATGTTTAGACCTAAAAGACACATTAATTCAGTAGATGTAAGTTGTTACCATTTAAAAATTGTAACTTAGGCACTTCTCTGGTTCTTAAAAGAATTATGGAATCCCCATTAATACAAATATATATAGATATAATTTATCTAGAATTATCTTGGCTTCTTAAGTTTTTCTAGTTATTTTATATGTCACTTATCTAATCAAATTTGTTCTTTCATATCTGCAGTCCTTTGGGAAGTAAATCTAAAAAAATAGTCTGGTTTTTCCTTTCATGTGTTTCTAAAATGGAAAATGAAAATATTATAGAATTATTTATACTTGTTAGAATAATATTTATATTCATTTAGGCAAGTAAATTAATCCTTTGAACCTCAACTGTTTTTTCCAAAGGCTGGTTTTCTACTGTGTTTTGATGAAAAGTATATGAGATAGTCTATTAATATAGTTAACTCTGTCCTGGGGATGGAGTATAGCAGAGAGGCATATTATTTCACGGGGCTGGAGGAGGTAAGCACTGTATCAGTGGAAGGAAGGACACAGGAAGAAGACCCCATTATTTTTTGGACAGGCCAAGTTGAACCATCTGAACCATCAGACATTAAGGGAGAATAGGGGAAAGAACATACAGAAATGGTTAGAGTGGAACTGGAGTGGAAATGGTTGGCCCTGTGAAAGGAGCTTGACGGTTACTCTAGCAGAGCCTGACCATCCGTTACTTAGGATTTATGCCCCATGCTCGGTCTCAGGCAGAGGTGAGAGGTGAGGTTACCTGGCTAATCTGAAAAGTTAAAGTTATGCCTACCAAAAAATCTTTTATTAGAATCAGGACAGGATTCATGCCAGGATGTTCCTTAGGGAGCTTTTCCCATACCTGGGAATTCAATGTTAAAACTAAATTTAGTCATCATACAAGCATACATAAGCTTCCTCAATCAAGCGTACATAAGTTTCCAAAGTAAAGTGTTAGCAGTTACTTGTATTTGAATACTGTGTTGCCATTTTCTAACTGTGGAAAGAAGTTAGACTAACATTTAAGAATGTATGTTCCCAAGAGAATCAAAATGAAAACATTATCCCCAAAATGTCCTAATAGCCAAAAAGTGGAAACAGTCCAAAAGTCCATTAACTGATGAATGGATAAAGCATGGCATATCTATAGTTGATTATTATTCAACTATAAAAAGGAATGAAGTACTGATACACAAACTACACAAACACAAGATGGATAAACCTTGAAAACATTCTGCTAAGTGAAAGGAGCCAGATACAAGGGCCACATAGTATATGATTCCATATATATGAAATATCCAGAATAAGCAAATCTATACCAAATGTGCTTTGCATAGCACTGTGTGCTTTTTGAGCATTGTCTCAGTGTTCACAGCACACTTTTTAAGTAGGCTGTGAACATATCAGTTCTATAGATGATAGCATTGAGGTTTATAATTTATATAAATTATTTTTTATATAATTTATATAAAAGCCACATGGCTCATTAGTTGCAGTACCAAGAGTTTGTCTAATGCCAAAGCCTGCTGACTTTCTGTACAGCCTGCTGTGTTCTGTTCCATTTAGCCTTATTTAGTTCTCATTTACAATATGTACTGTGTTTGATTTCATCTGTTAAAGGTTGTTTCTGAAAATCTGATGTAGGTCAGTGTGCCATGACTAAAGTAATATTAACTTTCATATAATTGGCTTACTACATGACTTTTTGTCTTTCCTTCTATCATTTTTAAAGGACGTTCAAATAGTGAAAGAAATATTTAATAACATGTTTGAGAGATTTTCTTACTGAAATTCAGTTAAAGGCAGTAAGATTTTACTATAGGCTGTATGTCCACATGACCTTAAAGATGTCTTTTGGGGTTTTTGATTTTTGTTATTATAAAGCACAATCTGTCTAAATATTGGAAGTATATTAGTTTGCTTTTTCCCACCCCTCAGCCTCTGCAAAGGATAGAAAACGAAGTGGAACTCTTAGGAGAACATCTTCCTGTAGGAGGTTTTACTTACCCGCCATCAGCCCATCCCCCAACATTGCCTCCATCAGCTCCTTTGCAGTTCTTAACACATGATCCTTTGCATCAGGAGGTTTCCTTTGGAGTAGTAAGTTTTCATTCATTGTTATTAATTTATTGATTACTTGTTTTGAGTTCTGGTTTTTTTTTAATATTTATTTATTTATTTGGCTGCACCAGGTCTTAGTTGCAGCATGTGGGATCTTTAGTTGTGGCATGTGGGATCTAGTTCCCTGACAAGGGATGGAACCCGGGCCCCCTGCATTGGGAGCGCGGAGTCTTGACCACTGGACAACGAGGGAAGCCCCTCGAGTTCTGTTTCAGTATAACTCTACATGTTTAGAATTTAAAATGTATTCTTGCAGTCAGTTGGAAAATTATATTTAGAAGTACACCTAAGTGTATGTTTTAAACAAGCTGTCGCATCTGTGTTAACATTTAAGAAATAATAAATACCACTTGAACAGTAAATAACTTCCTAGGTTTTTAAAAAAGAAGAGACTTTATTCGACAGCTTAAAAAGTTGTGAACGTAGAATGATTTTTAATTGTTTTACCATTTTTTTCTCTACAGTCTTATCCTCCATTTATGCCTCGGAGGCTCACAGGACGTAGTAGATATCGATCCCAGCAGCCAATACCACCTCCCCCTTATCATCCCAGCTTACTGCCATATGTGTTGTAAGTTCTGTCTTTTTTATTTTAATGAGTTCTGAATTTTGACATCCTTGAGATTCTCTTTCCTTTATGAACATTTCTTTGTGGTATATATTTAATTTAGAGTGTGTTAGATATTTGTTTTTATTTAATGTTAAGAGGTTGGGGTGGGGGGGACCATTTAAGGGTGAAAGAAAGAACAAGGACAAGGTAGAAGTTGGGGGGCGTGGGGGAGAAATTTGTGAGCCAGAAGATAGGTTTAACGAATCAAAAGATAGAGAAGTTTAAATTTTTTGCCTCTTTTACAGCTCGCATCACTTGCCACCTTCTTTTGGTTACCTAGCATTTGATGCTGCTACTTCTCTCAGAGGAAGAGGGAGAAAGAAGTTGTATTTTTGTGCCTTAGAAATACTCTTCTAGGATTAAGTTTGTAACAAAAACACCCATAGCTTAAATATGACAATTCTTTATTTCTTTCTCATGTAATAAAGTCTAGAAGTAGGCAGTTCAAACATGGTTTGTTAGCTCCATAACCCTGAGGAATGGTTCTACTGTCTTCAAAATTTTATGGCTTCCTCTGCATGATATAAGATGACTCCTCAGGCTCTAGCCATTACATCCACATTCCAGCTAGCAAAACTGAAGATGGATCTCTCTGCCTACCTGCCTCCTCTCAAGGATACTTCCTAGAAATTACATGTATGACTCCTGCCTACGTCCCATTGGCCAGAATTTAGTCTCATGTCTGTAACTACCCTCTAAGGAAGGCTGGGGAATGTTGTCTTTATACCAGAGGGCCATGTGCCTATATCATACTATTTTGATAATTGTAGCTTTATTGTAAGTCTTAAAATCAGATGGTATAAATCTCCCAACTTCATTCTTAAACTGATTTTATTTAAAGTCTTTTGCATGTCCATATAAATTTTAAAATCAATCAGTTTCTACTTTAAAAAAGTTGGCATTGTGGTAGGGATTACGTGAAATCTGTAGGTGAGTTTTGGAAGAGAATTGACATCTTTAACAGTATTGAGTCTTCTGGCCTACTTAATATGGTATATTTCTCTATTCATCTTTTAAAATTTATCCTAGCAGTATTTTTACAGTTTATATTATACAGGTCTTGCACATGTTTAGTTAAATTCATCCATAATGCTTCATGTTTTTTTATGCTGTTGTGAATGGTATTTTTTTAATGTCAGTTTTTAATTGTTTATTACTAGTGAAGTCAGTTTCTTTAAAAGGTTGTCACTGATCAACACAGACCATTCTTTATCCATTTAGCACTGGCCTTGTTCTTTTCATCCTGTTCATTGAAATAATGTATTGATGCATTATCAATGCTTGCGTTGCTTATTTTCATTGCAGATCAATGCTTCCAGTGCCACCTGCAGTGGGCCCAACTTTCAGTTTTGAATTGGATGTGGAAGATGGAGAAGTAGAAAATTACGAGGTTAGTAGGTGAAATGTGAATTAATTTGGGGAATTTTGTACGGATAAAAATATTGTGCTACTCCACTCATTGATCTAATTAAACATTTATTAGGTAAATCCATTGTATATTTCAAGATACAAATGTGGGCTTCCCTGGTGGCGCAGTTGGTTGGGGGTCCACCTGCCGATGCGGAGGACACGGGTTCGTGCCCCAGTCTAGGAGGGTCCCGTGTGCCGCAGAGCGGCTGGGCCTGTGAGCCATAGCCGCTGGGCCTGCACGTCTGGAGCCTGTGCTCTGCGGCGGGAGAGGCCGCAGCAGTGAGAGGCCCGTGTATCGCAAAAAAAAAATTAAAAAAAGATACAAATGTGTCAAAAATACTGTTCATCCTTAAAGATATTTCAGCATGTACCACACAGTTATGATAACAAGATAGACTTTGGTGCTCTATTAGAATTACATACAATTCCTGTGAAAGAATGTAAAAGAAAATGGTGAATTATGAGTGGATGTTCTGAAACCATGCAAGTTCTGAACTATGGGAACTGCAAATAGAAAAGAGTACATCTTGAAAGACATTTTAACACTGGAATCAACAGGATTTGATCATTGAGTGGTTTGTGGTAGTGTCAGGGTTATGAGTGGGAAGGTTGCGAGAGAAGATGCTTTGCAAAAGGACTACAATAGCTTATGCAGAAGGCAAACTCAAAGATGATGGGGCAAATAGACGGTGTTGACATTGTCATATTATTTGAGGTTAGGAATAGGACAGACAATTTAAGGGTTGGAAGGCACATTTGGATTTGGAAATGTTGAATGTGAGTGACTATGTGACTGTTTTGGTACTGCCTTATCCCAGCCTCACTCTATTTATGAGTCTCTATTTATGCAGTATGAATACTGGAACAGGGTTTTTTTTGTTGTTCATTTTTTTAGGTGAATTGAACCTGGGAACAGGGATCTATGTCCTTTTGTAATTTTTAAAATGCCATTATGTTACTTTCTGCATATACAGTCACAATGCAGTGTCCTTTGGATTGCATTCTCAGATTTCTTGAGAAAGGGGCTATAATAATTTCCTGTTTCTACACTGCTTATGCTAGTTTTGTACAGAGTAGTAAGAAAAGGAGTTGGTTATCCTTTAGGCATTCTGTATTAAAATTAAATCATAAGTCATGTTGCTGAAAAGGACAGCTCTTTGTTAAATCATATACATATCAGGGCTTCCCTGGTGGCTCAGTGGTTGGGAGTCCTCCTGCCGATGCAGGGGACGCAGGTTCGTGCCCCGGTCCGGGAAGATCCCACATGCCGCGGAGCGGCTGGGCCCGTGAGCCATGGCCGCTGGGCCTGCGCGTCCGGAGCCTGTGCTCTGCAGCGGGAGAGGCCACAACAGTGAGAGGCCCAAGTACCGCAAAACAAACAAACAAAAAAATCATATACATATCAGTGAAGAAAAACAGTGATACATACCATCCTAGTATAAGAAAAATATTTTGTGTTTGGCATTGGAGTCCCTTTCTTTTTTCTTTTCTTTTTTTTTTTTTTTTAATTTTAATTTTAATTTTTATCTTTTGGCCCCACCACGTGGCAGCAGGATCTTAGTTCCCTGACCAGGGATCAAACCTGTGCCCCTGCAGTGGAAGCGAGGAGTCTTAACCACTGGACTGCCGGGGAAGTCCCAGGAGTCCCTTTCTAAATTGTATTTTGGGTTGACTGTGTTTAATCTTCTGCAAAGTCATACTTTAATCCAGTCAATAGTCTTGTTTGCTTTTCTGGTTTTGTCTCATAGTATACATGCCTACAACACACCCTAGTCCAGAGTACTCACCATTTTCTGAGTCTGCCCTATACATCCTTGCTTCAGTGCCTTTATTCCCCTTGATTCTTCTGCTTAAGAACTTTTCCCCCTTCCTGCACATGGCCATCTTTCAAGAACCAGTTACCTCTGTGAAAGGCATTTCTAGCCCATTCCCAGGTCTATGTGAGTCTCTCCCTCCTTTTTGCTCTCATAGGTCTTATAAAACAATACATACTAATCATGTCCTGCCTTCAGTTGTCTTGCTTTCAGATCATGTAGGTTTGTGGAGGGCTCAATTATCATTACATTCTCCATCCAATAAGGGTTTAAAATAATGGTCATAAATTATATTACCTGACCTAAGTGTCCTATAGAATATAAAATATAGGTGTAAAAGATATATCACCTCTATCATAAACTTTATAGCTAATTGTAATCAGCATCAATTAAATTTAACAAATTACCATCTACTAGCATTTAGAAGAACTTAGGGGCATGCATGGGGAAGGGGGAGCAATTTATTTAGATGACACAATTCTCCAAATAAAGCTGCACCAAAAGCAGTGTTGCAGCAGCATCATGTTAAAACACAGTTATCACAGCATTGATTATTGATATTATGGGAAATTAAATTTATTCCTCTCATTGTCCGTCATTATTTCTTTGTTACCTATTCTCTTAACCCTGTGGCAGCCTTAAAAAAATAAAAAAGAGGGGAAGCAGCATGCACATGGCTGCCTGATTGTAGGATAAAGCAAATGAGCAATTAGAGCCATTGAAAACTGGGAGAAAGGAGGTACTAGTGTAAAATCAAGCATAATAGCTGCAATGTGTTGAAACATATCAACTGTGTTAAAATCCATGAATTCATAAGTGATACTTCAAAAAATAAAAGAAAAACTCATTGGTCTTATCCTGCCTATTTTATATAAATTAAACTACTGAGTATAGTTTAATATGAGGCAGCTGATCAGTGTAGAAGTATTTCATCTAATGAAGAAAGAGTGATAGAATACTACCGTTTTGCCATCTTTAATGAATTAATGTATCTAGGCAGTGTTCCATCAGTGCTAACTAACATAACACCTAGACATGCTGAGCCTTACGATGGAAATAGTAAAATCTTCCAATTTATATTAAGTACAGGGGACAAGGAAGGAACGTTATTAAACCACACGAGTCAGGGATGGGGAGGTTCAGTCAGCAAAATTCAGACTGCGAATTTCTACAGGCCATTGACCTGGTTTCTTTAACAAATAAAAGAGTAAAAAAAAGTACTTGAGATGTCAAGCAGTGGTAACATGGATTTATTTGGATCCTAATTTGAACAAACTATTTCAAAAAGTGTTTTGAAAATAATTGAAACAATCAGAGGTATTTGACATTAAGGAATTACTAATTCTGGGGGTGTGATTATATTCTTTTAAAAAGTGTTTTAGGGGCCTCCCTGGTGGCGCAGTGGTTGAGAGTCCGCCTGCCGATGCGGGGGATGCGGGTTCGTGCCCCGGTCCGGGAGGATCCCACGTGCCGCGGAGCGGCTGGGCCCGTGGGCCATGGGCGCTGAGCTTGCGCATCCGGCAACGGGAAAGGCCACGACAGTGAGGGGCCCGCATATCGCAAAAAAAAAAAAGTGTTTTAGTTTTTAGATTGGTGGTGGTTCTCAACCTGGGGACAGTTTTATCCCTTAGAGGCTATTTAGCAACATCTGGAGATA
This sequence comes from Lipotes vexillifer, assembly GCF_000442215.2. NCBI lineage: Eukaryota > Metazoa > Chordata > Mammalia > Artiodactyla > Lipotidae > Lipotes > Lipotes vexillifer. The sequence continues at coordinate 1,414,759 of NW_006783413.1, read as the reverse complement.
CTTTTGTAGAGGCCAGGGTTACTGCTAAACATCCTACAGTGCACAGAAAAACCTCCCACAAATTTTATCCAGCCCCAACTGTCCAAAATGCTGAGGTTGACAGACTGTCTTAAAGATAACAAACAGAACTATTTCACCAATGAAATACCATGTTTTAGTTTTCTTTCAAAATAATCTGGGATTTAGGAGTGGACAGTAAAAGATGAAATAAATAAGCTGTGAATTGTTGAGCCTGGGTAATGAGCATATGGAAGTAATTTCTTTATACTATTTCTCTAATTCTGTATGTATTTAAAATTTTTCCGTAATAAACGTAGTTTAAATATATATATATTGGAATATAAAATTTAAAGAAAAATGCAGCTATGTCTCTTTCCCTCTGTAGGCCCTGTTAAACCTAGCAGAGCGACTGGGAGAGGCCAAGCCTCGAGGACTGACTAAAGCAGACATTGAACAACTTCCTTCTTACCGGTTCAATCCTAACAACCACCAGTCAGAACAGACTTTGTAAGTATATTTTTCTGACCTCATTCTGTGTTAAATTTCCTTTTCCACCTTTTGTGAAATAATAGCTTGGAAGTCAAAGATAACTTGATAAAGATAAGTAGTGACTATTTCATACTCTAGGCCTATGCTGTCCAGTAAGATAGTTGCTAGTCACATGGGGCTATTTAAATTAAATAAAATAAAAGTTAAAATTTTTAGTTGCACTAGCTAGTGATACTATATCAGAAGATGTAGATGTAGAACATTTCTATCACCTGAGAAAGTTCTATTGGACAGTGCTGTTCTGGATTTTTAGGTGGCCTAGAAATCTTATGGTTCTTAATTCAAACACTAGAATTATATTAGATTGAAAAGTTTCACACCTGTAAAATTTGAGGGTTTTACCTGAAGATTCTCCTTATTATAGTATCTTTTTTTTTTGTGGTACGCGGGCCTCTCACTGCTGCGGCCTCTCCCGTTGTGGAGCACAGGCTCCGGACGCGCAGGCCCAGTGGCCGTGGCCCACAAGCCCAGCCACTCCGCGGCACGCGGGACCCTCCCAGACCGGGGCACGAACCCACGTCCCCCACATCAGCAGGCGGACTCCCAACCACTGCATCACCAGGGAAGCCCTATAGTATCTTTTTTAATAGCAACTCTGCTAGATACAATTCGCATTTAAAGTGTATAATCCAGTGGGTTTTAGTATATTCATAGAATTTTGCAACTCTGAATTTGATTTGCATCATCACAATCAAGTTTACACCATTTTCATCACCCCCAATAGAAACCTCATTAGTAACCACGCCCCATTTCTCCCCAACCCTCTAAACCCTGGCTCAGCCCCCTACTGTATCACTTCATTCCTAATTGGCTATACCATTTTACATTCCCACCAGCAGTGTACAGAAGTTTTCAGTTTCTCCACATCCTCACCAACGCTTGTTATTGTCTGTCTTTTGATTCTAGCCATCCTAGTAGGAGTGATGTGGTATCTCACTGAGGTTTTGATTTCCATTTCCCAGATGGCCAGTGATGTTGAGCTCTTTTACTATACTTATTGGCCATTTATATATCTTTAGAGAAATGTGTATTCACATTCTTTGTGCATTGTTTAATTAGGTTGTCTTTATTGAGTTGTAGAAGTTATTTGCATATTATACATATAAGTCCTTATAAGATTTATGATTTTCAAAAATATCTTCCATTCTGTGAGTTAGTTGTCTTTTCACTTTATAGATTGGCATCTTTAGAAGCACTTTTTTTTAATGGATGAAGTTCAGTTTATCTGTGTTTTCTGGTTGGTGTTTCTTGTGCTTTTGATACCATCTCTAAGAAACCATTGCCTATTCCAAGGTCATGAAGATTTACTCCTGTGTTTCATTCTAAAAGTCTAATAGTTTTTAGCTTTTACATTTAGGCTTTTCATTTTTTAGTTAATTTTCGTATATTTTGTGAGGTAGGGGTCCAGCTTCATTCTTTTGCATATGGGTATCCAGCTGTTCCAACCCCATTTGTTGAATATAATAGTATCTTCAGTATTAAGGTTGTCTTGGATGTTAAGCCAGAAATTTTCTTGATGATCTCTCACTGAGTAAAGCAAAGCACTCCTACTAAATTTCTTAATATCATGCTTTTTTCGAGGTATTGATAGATTATTTTGTTTTAAAATTTAAATATTTTGATAAGTGAGATAATAAGTGGTTTTGTAGGCTTTAATAGTTGTAACAAAATAGAAACCCCACTTGGTTTTATGGTTAAACAATCTTTTTGCTTTATTTTAGGTGTGTAGTATGCATGTGTGATTTTGAGTCAAGGCAGCTACTTAGAGTTTTACCCTGTAACCACGAGTTCCATGCCAAGTGTGTCGACAAATGGCTTAAGGTAAAATGATGGCATCTGAAGAGAATGACATCGCATTTTCTTTCTTATGCATCATAGTTTCATGTAGAATAAGTCCATGGTTTGGTGGAGGGTGATTAAGGAGACAAAACTGAAACACAGCTTTCAGTATGATTTCTGCAAATTAAGAGAAAAGACCAGTAGAAATGAACTACAGTCATCAGCGTGGGAGTGATTGAGCAAAATCTAAAAATGGGTTTTCTGTCCTTGATAATCAATATGTCCTAACTTTCTTCTAAGAGTTTAGAGGGCACCTCACTGGAGGTTCTTTGTCAGAGATTTACATGAGAAATAAACCTCTAGTGCTTTTACATAATTCTGACCATTTTCTCCTTTGTGTATATGGGTGGGGGGGAGTCCAAAGACACAAATTCTAATAGTATGCCAGGGTGAAATTATTTCAGGGACTTCTTATTTTCTATTTTTTTATAATGGTAGATAAAAATGTGATGAAGTAAAATAATTTAGTAAACGTAATGGTTTGTTTTAGATTATTCTGAGTAGGAGATGATAATACTGGCTTAGATAACTTCGCGGTTGGTGAGGAAGACAGATGAGTTAAAATAAAATAGAATCAGTCCTCTGTGTGAGCACAGATTAAGGGTACCCAGTTTAGTCCAAACTGAATCCTGAAGGCAAAGAGTCTAGACTTTTTAGAAAACTGAGGTTATTGTATATGCATAGCCCTGACATATGAGAACAGAGAATGACCAGAAAAACACGGGTTCCATGTGGCTGATGGCTAGAGTGTGAGGGAGAGAGGCAAGAGAAGAGAGGGGTTCAGAGGTAAAACCAGGAGCCAGCTTATTGCAAAGTCACTGTGAAGTGTGCGGGAGTTTGGACTTGATCCTGAAAACATGTGAGAGGATATGTCTTAGAAAGATCACAGCCACAGTTTGGAGAATGGAATAGAGGAGATAATTTCTGAGAGACAGAGAGATGAAATAAGGATGTTCTGGGCCAGATGGAGAAGAAACAGTAGAAGTTGGATGAGAAGAAGAGTACTTGATTTGAGAGCTCTCATAATGTAAAAATGAGAGTATTTGATGAAAAATGCTTCGTAGAACGTAAGAGAGCCAGGTGTTGCTTAATGTTTCTGATTTTAGCAGCACAGCCAATGGTAGTGCCATTTGTTGAGATGGAATTTTAAGCCAGTTATTAAATTTGTCTAAACTGGTAATGGGTAGTTTTGTCTGTATGTTGAAACGGACCTATTAAAAAATTACTCATAGGCTATTGTTTTTGAGGTTTGTGGAGTATATTTTTAAAAGATTAAATGATTGCTTTGTACCTTCTTAAAGAAACAAAGAATGTAAAAACTATGTGGAAAGTAAAAATAGTTCTATTGCTTTTAATATGTTTCACCGTATAAAAAATTCAAAATTCAAACAAGTTTTCTCTTCTGTGTTTCAGGCAAATCGTACTTGCCCAATCTGCCGAGCTGATGCTTCAGAAGTGCATCGGGATTCAGAATGACCAACTTAAGAGCACAAATTTAATTTGGGTGTTCCTCATCACATGTATATATGGACTATCCATTGAACTTAATCTGTGTGGCTTCCAGCCCTCCCTTTACCAAAAGGGTCAATGGACCTTTCTTTGCACTGTGTGACTTAATCAACTATAAAAGCTTACAATTAGTCTTCACAATTATGGGATTGTTATACTAACCGTGTGATTGGAACTCCAAAGACTTTTTCTTTAGCTTAATTTTGTGTGTGCACTAACATTCCCTGGTTTTCGTGTGATCATTCCGAGTGTTGCTGCAAGATTACAGTGGACGTGATCTTTTAGCATGTGCTTTTATAAAAAGTGGTAGCTCCAGATGATATAGCAATCTACCTTATATAGAGCCTTCAGAAACTGTGAGTGGAAATGAATGCAGCGTATGACTGTTGGTGATAAATGTATCTGTGTGTGTGTGAGAGAGAATGTGTGAAACTACTTGTGTGAGGGCATGGTAGCTCAAGTGTGTATGAGATCCTGTATACCAGCATGTACTAAGAATGTGTGTGTAGTTTTAATTATGCTGCAATGTATAATCTGGTGTGTTATTTAAACAGCACTAGTACTGTACACTGGTTTTTCCCCTTGTGTTTGCTGTTGCACACTGATTGATAAGGGTGCATCAATTATAAGCATTGAATACTCCATCCCCTTCCCTCCCAATGAATGGAATGAGAAAAGCCTTCTTCCTTTGCTTCAGGCAGCTGTCACCTTCTCTTCGTTGGTGATCCCAAGTGGGTCACTTAAGGAAAAAAGTGTAACAGATTCTCACTCCATGAACCTGATAGTTTCATTCTGTTGTGAAAAAGAAATTTTTAAATCTCCAACTTGCTGTTTCCAAAAAGAAGGTGCAATATCATACATCATCAATTAGCAATATTAGCATTTCAATCAATGATTTGAATGTTGATACTCTCTTGTTTTTCCTTTACCTTTCCAGTAAGCTTCTTACCGGAAGTACTTGTGATTTTTTTTTTTTAATGTTTAGATTTGTAGTCTATTCCGAAGATATTTGAGTAATATATTTCTAAGAATACCACTGGTCCCATGAAGTCTCACCTCCTCTACTTCCACCAGAACAAAATCTGTTAACTCAGCTTGACTTCTGATATGTTCTTTGTTCAAGCTCCCATAGGCAACTAAATTGTTTTAAGAAAACTATTATTTCTGTTCTGCCAAGCTCCAGTTCTGAAAGTTGTCTAGTTCTTTTCCCCTTAGTAAATGTGCTTCTCATCGAAATCCTCATTTCCAGGATGGATCAAGTGCTGTGACAGCTCAAGTTCTTTAGACCTGATGTGCTTTGATGTTTTATTGCTTTTCTTTTAAATTTTTGTTTGAATGAGAAAAAGATTAATTTAACAGGTGTCCAGAATACTTGCAGTATAAATGAAGATTTGATTTTTGTATAAAAGATAATGCTGTAAAACAGGAATTGACCTTCATTTAGTTGATCTGAAAATAATACATAGCTGTGTGGGGTTTTTTTAACAGGTTCATTGAGCATAATTCAGATTGTTTAAAATCATTTTTCCAGCAATGTTTGGATTCCTCTCTCTTTCTTCTAGTGTGCTCAACATTGCCTCTTCCTGCAGTTGATGTCCTTGCTCTGTTTGCAGTAGCACAAGCTGCATAACTCCAGTCGGGACTGTAATGGCTTGCTGCCAGCCTCACCCAGCTTTCAGTTGGTTCTGTGTCCATTTTCTACTCAGTGTTAACTACTTGTTACTGCCGTGCTACTTGCCTTCCCTTGAAGACTCTATAAGCTCATCGCAGCTTAGAGTTCAGTAAAGTCAATTCACACAGAAGCACAATTTTGCCCTTTTCCAGACACTGTTGCCTCTATCTAGTCATACAAGTAGGATTTTTTGTACCTTCTGTTTGCCCCTGTATTTGTCAGTGCATCAGAAGTACATCTAAACAGTGGTAAAATGCACGTTACTTTTAAATCATCAGAATATCCTCTACCTGTTCCTGATGAATAAAGTGTGTTAAAGACCAAAATTATTGGCGTAATAATCAGCTACATTACAAATCACGTATAGTTTAATCTTTATTTTTTTTAATTAAGAAATCATGTTTAAAATGGCAAAAGCCCATCTTATACATAGACTTTTATATAGCTGCAAAAAATTTATATCTGTACAGATCTAACATAACACTACTACACTCAGTATTCATTTTATTGAAGCATGCAAGTAAAGCACTTTTTCTAATTTATATAGATACCTAATTAACAAGGCACATTGTACTAATGACTAGGAAAAGTAGCTCTTTCCTCCCTCCCTCTGATGAATTCTTAATACCCCTTTTCCATTAAAATTTTAAGAGGTTGTTGGCAATTTAGGAGGCAGCAGGGTCTATTTTGGTAAAATCCTGAATGAATTGTTGCACTCGTGACTGATCTGTCTTTGGGAATGTCTTCTTTGCATGGGGCTCTTAAGGATGTGTGCAGACTTGCCTATTAAGTGGTTAGTGCATATTAGGAGCATACCTGCATGTGTTCTGAACCAGCTTAGACTAGCCACAGTGAGCAGCTTTGTGGCTAGCAGAAGAGAAAGAACAGTTGATTCATACCCAGCTGTTGACACCTTGGGTGATGCACCAGATAGCAGGCAGATGTTAGTTTGTTGCCTTCTCCCTCTTTCCTCCTAAAACAATTTTGGCTTTACCACCTTAACTCTGCTGTGTTTTTTGTTTTTCTGTGCATGAAATACCATCTTTGTTTGTTTGTTTTTAGCGCCCCCTCTTCCCCAAACAGAACAAAACAAAAAACAAGTCCTCCAGGTATCAAGATCTCATTAGGATTTTCTGTCCTGAATTTTTTGGAGCAAAATCTGGAAAACGTGAAAGCATATTTAGATTTTATACACTCTCTGAAACGTGATTTGTTAAGATTCTTATATTTGGGCCTCTTTTAACATTTTGGAAGAGATCTACCAACTCACTTATGAGAATATTTTTCACAGATATCTTTAGGCCTGTTAGAGAAAGCTATTTTCCCCCTGTTGGTACATTTGGTTACCTCATTTTGCTGTTTCTTTCAGATTGTGAAAGCTTACAGGGGTGTATCTTTGGAATCATTTGCTGAGTCATTTCCTCAAATCATACTCCATTGTATCAGTTAACATAGTTTTAAATGTACGTATTATAAATATCTTTTATGACTGATAGTCTTGCAAAAAATACATTAATAATCAAGTTAAGAATTTAATAATCTATTTAAAAATTGGTTTTGTTTAAACATTTCAACTTTGATTTTTTGTTTGTTTGTTAACATAAGAAAGCACTTTCCTAAAGTTGCAAGGAGACCTTGGTTGTATAGAAACAATATTGCATCATGGGTAAGTACATTAAATCTGTCCACAGAATGTCTAGGTTTGCATTTTATACATACATATTATGCATATATGTACATATTATGTATGTATTATAAATATTTGTAACCAAATCATTTGAAGGCTTGATAAATTTTTAACAAAGTTTGTACATTTTTTATGAAAGTTACTAGTAATGCTTTACTAAGTAGTGCAATGAATTTTTATTTTTAATCCCTGTGCCCAATTTTGGAGTTGAGAGGGTTGTTGGTAATAAATGTATGATGTACACTTAAAACATTCGGTTGTGTTTGGTGTTACTGTGTTAGGGAAGGGTAGGGGTTGTATATGTTTGGAGGGAGGGGTGTAGAGAGGGATTCTCACAGGAAGATAGAGCTCTTGAGCTACTAGAAGCCAGATTTAACTTTTAGGCAGTAATTCAGATTTTTGTTTCTGTGTGTATAAACAACTTAGAAGCATAAAAGCAACTTGCATTGTAACTCATATGGTACATATTTATATCTTTACAAAGGCCAAGAAGATAGCTTGAGTGTAGGCATACACATGGTGTATAAGCTTATTGAACGTTAAGGTTACATAAGTGGGCAGCTAGATTTCTTTCTGTGTATGTCAACTATAAGATGTAGGAAATAAGAGTACAAAAGATAATTGGGGGAGATGCAAGAGGGAGGAGATACAGGGATAAATGTATATGTATAGCTGATTCACTTTGTTAATAAAGCAGAAACTAACACACATTGTAAAGCAATTATACTCCAATAAAGATGTTAAAAAAATAAACTATGGAAACCAAAAAAAAAAGGTAATTGGGCAGATTTGTTCACATTAGCTATGTCTGACTTGTCAATATAATATGGAAAGAGGAGCCTCTGCTTATCATTTTCCATACATGTTTGTGTAATTGCTTTCCTTTGACTAAAAAAGGAAGAAAGTAAAGCAGTCTATATATATGCTGAAAGTAGAAGTAAAATACCAAAAAAAAAAATATGAGGCTAATAGATCCCAATTCTCACTCTTTCAGGAAGCAGTCCTTTGGCTTAAGGTGATACCCTCAGACTGGCTCCAGTCCTCCCTTGACAGAAGCATTCAGAAAAGGGACTAAGTCCTGATTGTTTCCCTCATTTTTCCAGCATACTTGAAAGAGTGAGTGTTTGTGTTGGACTGAATGACTCAAAACTTGTACTGTCTTACTGCAGAAACATTTACTGCTCAGTCAGTACCTATGCACTCTCTCCCATCCCCCTTCCTACAATAAGGCAGCGAGGCCCGTGCAGCTGGGTTTGACCAAAGGACTGTAAGCTTAGGCCATGGGGGAGCATTTAAAAGCTAGCTCTCGTTTCCTCTGCCATGTCGATGGCATCCCTGGATCCTGAGCCACTGTCTGGAAGAGAGCTGTCCTAGAAAGCCACCGGACTCCACAGATTTTCTGTTAACAATAAATAGAGGTCCTTAAACTACTCTTCATCAGGACTTCATCTTTGCCAGTTTATTTCCCCCCTTTACAAGTCTTTTTAGTCTTATTCTAACTACATTTTGATAATACTAATCCTCAAATGTGCCAATTAAACATCACTGGCTACAGTTAACTTTTACTAGATCACAAGATCTGATTTGCACCACAGGATAAAATTCTTTTGAATGTTTGTGGTCAGATCACTATCAAATGTGTCAAGTCTCGTGTGTGCTTCAGACTAATGAACTGTATAGACAAGGATGTCCAATAGAAGTGTAATTAGCCACATAATTTTTTAAATTTTAGTGGCTATGATAAAAAACAGTTAAAAAAAATATTCAACCTAGCATACCCAAAATATTTCAATATGTAGTCAGTATAAAAGATTATTGAGATAATTTTGTATTTTCTCATACCAAGTCTTTGAATCCAGTGTATAAATTGTATACAATACATCTCAATTTAGCTACATTTCAAATGCTCAAATAGCCACATGTGGATGGTGGCTACCATGTTGGACAGGACAGATCTAGATACCAGGTTATCTGGTTTCCAAATAATTGAAGGTTACTCTTGATATCCCAAGGCTTCTTAATGTTTTCATTGCATGCCTTTATAAACTACAGTATGATTAGAAATATTTTACTCTTTGTAGAGTTGAATGTAACTCATTGCTATATTCAATACATAAATATGTAAAAATCAGTTCCTGTGAACATCGTATATAGCTTCCCTGGCTAACATTCAAGAACAAAGTTCCTTGTTTGTCAGTTAATTCCCAAATCAAACATTTGCTTATAGCACCTTCAGGATTCATACCTATTTAAAAGATTAACTTGCCAATCAGAAAATTGGGCATTCTGAAGAGAGTAAGAAACTTTCAACCCACACGGAGAGGGTGGGGTGGATACCAGCTGAGATTGCTTTACATACAGTGCACATGCTCTTAACCTTTTTCATGTGGCTATCTCTTGCCTCCCAAACTGGCAGGAGATGTAGGAATAAGAAAGATTGAAGAAAATAAATGAACATAGTGACAGCCAGGGATACTGAATGTCATCTTATATTTTGGAAATGTGCTGCAGAATCAGTATGGATGTTTTCTCACTACAAAGGGAGAGAATTAGGAGGAAGGAACCCACATTCCCTTCAAACCTCTGGTTCTTGGTCTACACGTGGAAACAAAGTATAGCGGCTGGTTAATAGAAGGACCTACAGCCCACACCCAGCACTCTGCCAGTACCCAACCAGGTATACAGTAAAGGTGTTTACCAGCTGCCTTAGCCTCCCTTTCAGTGTTAGAATCCCTTCCCCACAGCCCTCCCTTAATAGTAAACTTAAGAGATTCTAAAGCAGCCTCCCTCTTCCCACTACCACAGTACTTTCAGGTTTAGATGAGAATAAGCTTCATATTATCCAGCCTTCTTGGTAGTTACTATCTTTTAATAAAGAAGAGTTCTCCAAACATGTGCCAAGTAGGTTTCTGACAGTGCCAACATAATCCTGGTAATAATAGACATTTCTGTAGTCAGTGCAAGCAATATGGTGTCCACATGTTTTAGTTGGTTCTTTTTCTCCCCTTCTGCTTTTGGATATGTTCATACTGGACTTCAGCTAAGTCAGAGAACAATAACCTTGACTCCATTACCAAAACAAAGCCAGCCTTGCCAAGAAAAAAATGTATCTCAATCTATGGCGATTCAGGCTCAGAATGCCCCAGTTTTGATATCAGTGAGGAGGAACATAGATTGCGTTTACTCTAATTCCAGAATATCTAAAAGAAACTTGGATCCTCTGTCTAATCCAAGCTACTAAATTTTAGTTGGGGAAGCAAATCAGAAAGGAAAAAGTTCAAGGTCAGTCAATTTCTGTTTCCCACAAAATAAGGAGAGATCCAAGTCCTTCCTAAGGAGTCTGCTATGAACAGACTATGCTACACAAGATTTTATTAAGCGCCAGCTTAGGCCAGGCAGCCTCAGAATCAGGAGGTCTTGATGTATTAGTTTTCTATGACTGCCGTAACAAATTTCCACAAATTTGGTGACTTAGAACAAATTTAATCTCTTAGCTTTTGGGCTAGAAATTCAAAATTGGTGTTGGCAGCCTTGTTTTTCCCTGGAGGCTCCGAGTGAGAATCTTCCATGCTTCTTTCTCCTTGGAGTTATTTGGCCTGTAGACACAAAACTCCAGTCTCTGCCTGTCTATACATGGGTCTTCACATCTCCCCTGCATCTCTGTGTGTCTTCAACTGAATGGAAGTCCCCACACCTCTACATAGAAGTCAGCTATAGGGGTACCTCCAAGGGAAAGCCAGGTTTGTCCAATCTCAGTAAATTTTTTGAATCTGTTTCACTGAACTCAAAATTCCAGAATTTCTTTTCTTTGTTTTACAATTTATTATTATTTTTGGCTGCGTTGGGTCTTCGTTGCTGCACGCGGGCTTTCTCTAGTTGCGGTGAGCGGGGGCTACTCTTCGTTGGTGGTGCATGGGCTTCTCACTGTGGTGGCTTCTCTTGTTGCAGAGCACGGGCTCTAGGCGCGCGGGCTTCAATAATTGTGGCAGGTGGGCTCAGTAGTTGTGGCTCAAGGGCTCTAGAGCACAGGCTCCTCAGTAGTTGTGGTGCACAGGCTTAGTTGCTCTGCGGCATGTGGGATTTTCCCGGACCAGGGCTCGAACCTGTGTCCCCTGCATTGGCAGGCAGATTCTTAACCACTGCACCACCAGGGAAGTCCCCCAGAATTTCTTGTAAAGCATGACCAAAATAATTTTGACTTGGAAAGTGTTGAAGAGGCTCCTTCCTTTATCTTCAGTTCATTCTTGGAGCCAAAGATAAACCTCAGTCATGCTCTCACAGATTGATTCAGAGTAGCACAGCTTCCTAGTATATCCATGAAATTAACTGTGAGAGTTCAATATGAAATGTACCATCAGGTAAGTGAACAATTAGCAATTTTTTTTAAAGGGGAGTGAATAAATAGGAACAAGCCTGCATTCTATGTCCCAGGTGTACAATTTGATCCATGAGGATTCCTTTGTTGAATCAAAATCTGTTGAACCTTGAAAACATTATGGTAAGTGAAAGAAGCCAGATGAAAGGCCACATATGGTTTGATTCCATTTCTGTGAAATGTTAAAGGCAAATCTGTAGACACAGAAAGTAGATTAGCAGTTGACTAGGCTGACTTAGGAGGGTTGGGGGTGACAGCCAAGGAGTATGGGTTTCTTCTTGGGGTAATGAAAGTATTCTGAAATTGTGATGGGTGCACAATTCTGTGAATATATTGAAAGCCATTGAATTGTACACTTTAAATGGGTGAATTCTACACTTTAAATGGGTGAATTGTATATGAATTATATCTCAGTAAAGCTGTTTTTCAAAAACACAACACAATACCCATCAGAATGTCTATAATTAAGAAGATTAACAATACCATGTGTTGGTGAGGACATGAAGCAAAGGGAATTCTCATACACTGTTGATGAGAATATAAGTTGGGACAACCGAGTTAGAAAACTGCTTGATAGTATCTACTAAAGCTAAGCATATCCTATAACCCAGTAATTTCTTTCCTAGGTATACACCAAACAGAAATGCATACACAAAAAGTAGGTACAAGAATGTTCACAGCAGACTCTAATAGCCCCAAACTGGAAACAACCCAAATTTTTACCAACTACTGAATTGATAAATTATGGTTGATTTTTGCAATGGTTTTTAAAACAGCAGAGAGAATAAAGTACAAATACACAGAGCAACATGGATGAATCTCAACGAATATATTGAATAAGACACAAAAGAATACATACTGATCATTCCAATTATTGAAATTTCAAAGTCAAGCAAAATGGGTCTATGCCATGAGAAGGCCTGACAGTGGTTATTCTTGGCAGCAGTGGTAGTGACTGAAAGGATCAGAGGGCACGAGGGGCATCTGGGCTGTTAGGAATTTTCTGGTTGTTAATCTATGTGCTTCTTTGCACAGTGGTTCTATTTGAGAAATTAATTGTAATCTATGCTTACGATTTGTTCAGTTTTCTGTATATATCATTTTATGAACTTTATTTTAAAAATAAATGGTAGGTCCCACTCTGTGACCCTTTGGTAGAAGCACAGGTATACAATGCACGTGGACAAATGAATTTTTATCTTTTTTTTTTTTTTTTTTTGCCACATGGCTTGCAGGATCTTAGTTCCTCGACCAGGGATTGAACCAGGGCCCACCTAACTGCTGGACCACCGCCAGGGAACTCCAAATTTTTGTCATATTAAATGAGCCATACCAGGTACATCAATACCCCCAATGTTGCATCACATAAAACTTAAGCTCCCCAAATTAAACACTTCCCCATCCCAAAACATCTGTGTTTTGAATTTGCTTTTTAAGTTAAACAGAAAGTGTGAGAGCAGCAACAATATTTCCAGAATATTGCCTCCATACTAATAAAAGGTAAGTATTTAAGCATGACACCTACACCAGGGGACACTGTTGTACAAAACCAGGTTCCAAATAAAAGCCTTTTAATGTACAGGTCAGGACTGATGTGGTTATAAACATCCAAAATCTGTTTTAATGTTGCTTTTATTTACAGAAAGCACACATTAAAAAAATCTGTTTCCCCGAATAGTACAGGATCACTCCAGCTAAAAGACTCCTTTCTTCAAGTGCCTTTGGCTGTTACGGTCCTCTTCTCACTCCCATCTTCCTGTTTCTCTCTTGAGTTTCTTCTATCTCCTGTCTCTCTGAGTTTCTTTGGCCTGCAGCTTTAATATCAGGACTCCCTAGGACACGTCCCTCACTCTCTGGTTTTCTCATTCCGCACCCTTTCTCTTGAGTGACCGCATCCTGTCCTACTGATTCAACTGTTCAGTCCTCATGACCCAGAGATTCACGTCTCCAGTCCCAGCTTCTCTCCAGAGTTTCTGCCTACTGAACATTTCCTCCTGAACTTCCCCCTCCCCGTTCCGAACAGCCCACAGGCACTCAAACTCAGTGCATCCAAATGTGAACTCATCAGATTTCCCCCAAACTTGTTTCTCCTCCTGCATTCTCTGTTTCCATTGCTGACCCCACCACCCACCCAAATAACGCAGCCAGAAACAGGGAAGTCGTCCCTGACTCATCCATCTTGTGCCTCTGTGACATCTAAATCAGTCTCCCCTTTGTCTCTTCCCCTTCCTCCACAGCTCCCTAGTTCAGGTTCCATCATCTGCCTTTACAAGCTCTTGCTTCCAGCTATGCACCCCATCCCCTCATATTCAGACCTCTCCACAGCCTCCAAAATGAGTCCTTCAAAGTATTAATCTGGCTCCCTTCACCCCCATCCCCACCCATAGCCTCACACCCTTAAAAGGCTCTCATTGCCTGCAGGACACAGTCCAAGCTTACAGCAGGAGCCTCTCTCCAACAAAAGCCCCCTTTCGGTCTGCTGCTGACTGTGGTCCCAGCCTCAATGCTCAAGACCCCTTTGCCTTGTAACTTACCCTCTAACAGTATCAATCTGCTGAAGGTTCCCCAGACACATCGTATTATTTCTTTCTTTATATTTTCTCAGGCAGACCCCTCTGCCCGGAAGGCCTCTTCCTCCTTTGCTCTCTCCTCGCATGACTCAACTCAGGTATCACCAGAAGATCTTTCCTGGTACTGTAAGTCAGGTCAGGTGCTTTAACTCCTGTAACAGCCTGGGATGAGCCATTTCTCTTCCCCAGGGTGTTGTCAGCACTTGTGGGGTTTGTTCGCTAGCCTGTGAGCATCTTGAGTCTGCACTGAGGCATGTCTTTACCTCTAGGGCCTAGCACAGAATCTGGCGCAGGGTAAAGGTTCAAGAAATGTTTCCTGAGTGAAGGAATGGAGAATGGCTCCCCAGCTTGAATGGTTAGGTAGGTGGCTGGTGGGAACAATCACCCAACGGATGAATCTGCACGAGGAGCAGTTTTGACAAAAGTGAGGACGGGAGACGAGAGTGTGAAGGATGGGGGCTTGGCCTTTTAGACTCCCGGTGAGGTGCACACGCAAGGGCAGATGTCCAATGGGTAACTGGATGACCAGGTTTGGAGCTCTGGAGAGAAGCCTGGGCCATTGGGTTTTGGAAGCGTTCAATTGTGTCAGCTAAGAAGACAAGGCTGACTTCAGAGGCCTCAGGAGGGAGTCTCCTCAGGGCTGGCCGAGAGGTGGGGGACCAACCCTCCCTTCCTCATGAACTGGAGCATGCTGACCTGGGCCAGGCTCCTAGTGGCTCTGAATAGTGGAAGATAAACAGACACTCCTTTACTCAAACATGCCAGGGAGAGGCTGCCCCAGCTGTCAGTGACTCTCCCAGTTCCAAGAGAACTGCACTTCCTGGATTCGCATGTGGGGTGAATTGGTTCAGGTCAACATTGACTCAGGCAGGTGAGAGCCTCGCCCCTCATACTGGCCTCACTCACTAGTAGACCCCGATCAGGAGCAAGCCCTGGCCTGGGCACTGAACACAGATGCCATCAGTTCTTTGACCACCTAGGGTCCAGCAGGGCCGATTCTCCAGAGAGGGCCTTGCTTGCCCCCCAGGGGCTGGAGTGTTGTGATCCTTCCTGGGAATCCACCACCCAAACCCAACCTGGAACCAAAGGCCATGCTGGAGGAAATGCCCCAGAATTTCTTCACGACACAACGTGGCAGAGAACTCTGAGGTCCCAAGTGACTATATTTCATCACGGGCTCTCATCCACTTTGTGAATTGCACAATAAACAGCCACAGAGGCTGCTTGGACCAAATGCCCACAGAGAGAAAAAGTAGGCAACCAGCAGAAGTTGTGGGTTCCAAGCTCCTTTCTCAGCAACCCGCTAGCCGAAAGGTGTGATCCCTTTTGCTGGTCTGCAGAGAAAATACTGCTTCTGGGGTATCTGCTCAGCTCACCATGGCCTTACTTAGCTGACACCCATCCAAAGGGAGGCCAGGGGAGCGGCCATTTCAGATAACGTCATTCACCCCCTGTGCCGGGGTGCGCCTTCCCAGGATTTGGGGAGGAAGAAAAGGACAGTGACTTACTGGCCTCTTCTCCTGCCTCAAGGCCTGGAGAAGCAGAGAACATGTCTGCGGAGGAGAGGAGAATGAAGCAGAAACACAGAAATGAGCGGAGACAAAAGAGAGTCTTGATGGCTTTTCAGTCCCTGGTTCTTTTCCCACTTGTGTCTCAGCCCTCAGGCTCCACGAGATACCCTTGCATCCTTACGACAAATGTCCAGGGTTTTGACTCGGCTAAGTCTACTCCGACTCACTGAGAATCCTAATCAGTCCTGGAAATGTGCCACTAATTAGCTCTGTGCCCATGGGTAATTTGCTTAACCTCTTTGGACATCATTTCCCCATCTATCAGCTGAGGATAATAAGGTTCTTCACAGGATCAAAGGAACTAAATCAGATAATGTAGTGCAAGGGAAAGTGCTAACGATAGTACCACCCACACAGCAGGCTCATGACTGATGACTTTCCCATGGACTCCTTCCCTAAGAGACCAAAGGCCCCACAAAGATCTGGAGAGAAGACTCCAGAGTCGTTCACATATTGGTGATGGGTGGTTGAAACCCAGAATTGGATGAAAAAACCAGTTCTTTTTCCCCCTAAAAGAGGACTAGAGCACTGAGTGTCTTCTGAAACTGAAGAGGCAGCATCTTTCTCTGCACTATGTTCTTAGGATGGCAGATCTAGATGCTTGTCTAAAGGATATTTTTCATTACCTACCATTCCCTCATTTTTCCTTAAAGTCCCCACCAACCTCCCCACGCAGCACACGTTCTCAGGAGGAAATGGACTTCAGTCCTGGCTCCAGGGGGGCCCTGGGTAGTTAAAGCCAGTGAGGACATTCCATTCCTCTGGGCACAGTCAGGGCTTTGAGGGGCAAGTTATGGTGAATCTCCTGCTCTTCCTTGGAATGTTGGTTCAGAAATGCCCTCTGTCCCCCTGGATGTAAACATGGATGTATGTGTCCCTTCTGGCTACCCAGAGTCATCCTACAGGGATTAGCCTCAGGATGAAGCTGACCCCATGAAGGCAAAGGAGATTTGTAAAGAAATGGGACCAAAGCTCACTTTCATCTGACTTCTGGCCATGTGAGCCAGCAAAGCCCCTGTTCAATTTGGCTTTTCTGTAACTGGCAAAATAGGATCATAACTGATAGAACCATGCAAACATCTTCTGGGGTTCATGATTTCAAAAAGATAACCATGAACAGTGCCAGTGTTTAAACAGAAGCAGCACTAGTATTTGAGATGAAAGACAATTTATTCAAATTTCTCCCCAAACATCAGAGTTCTCAACCAAAGTTTTTACCCCAAGGAAATTCCTCTAATCACCTGGATTTAGCTATTACTCATATGTCAATAATGACCAGATTTGTGTCTCTCCTGAGCCTCAGATTGGATGCCCCTTGGCAACTCAGAAAGAAGAAAGGTGCTCAAGTTGAAAGGCCTGGGCTGTTGATCAGGTCATCCTTCCAGAAGTTAGCCCTCTCAAATTGCAGTTGTCAGCAGCAGTAATCCTGAATTTCTGACCTTGTGTTAAAACCACATAGGGGTACAGAAATAGTTGCATATGGAGGCCCATACCTGCCACGGTTACTTCGGCATAAATTTTTAATAGCCAGAAAGGCTAAGCATGAGAGAGATCAAGAGAAAGACAACCTGTAGTCAAGCTGTTTTATAAAAGAAACTGTTATAAGGCAGGGCATTAGCTTTTTGCTGCATAACAAATTATTCCAAAACTTAACAGTTTAAAATAATAAACACATATTATGTCACATAGTTTCTGAGGCTCAGGAATCTAGCAGCAGCTTAGCTGGTTCTGGCTCAAGGTGTGATTTAAGTGATTCACACTTCAAGGTGTGAATGAAGATGTGATTAAACTGTCAGCTGGGGCTGCAGTCTCTGGAGACTCGACTGGGGCTGAAAGGTCTGCATCCAAGCTCATTTATGTGGTTGTTGGCAGCCCTCAGTCCCTCACTTATGGCCTCTCCATAGGGCTGCTTCACATGGTAGCTTGCTTCCCCCAAAGCAAATGATCCAAGAAAGAGAACTCAGGTCTTTCATAACCTGGTAACCTTATAACCTCATCTTGGAAGTGACATGACATCTCTTTTGCCATATTCTATTGGTCACACAGACCAGCCCTGGCACAGTGTGGGAAGGGACTGCTCAAAGGTGTGGCTACTGGGAGGCAGGGATCAGCAGGGGCCTTCTTGGAGGCAGCACATTTCAAGATGTCCCGAGAGGCGTAGGAGAACGACATAGGAGAACATCTCTAGGGGCACAGGAGAATAATTGTGCATCTCCTGGAGGTCTGGCACCAAAGTCCTAAGCAGCTAACTGCAAAGGAGAAATGTTCTTGATGTCTCCCAATTTATCTCTCTTGTATTAAATACTGAATAATTATGTTACATCACCTTTTCCACCAAAACTTTTACATAAATGAGATGCTCTCATAAACCCTGTGGCATACATTGGGTATGTCCAGTGCTAAACTTCTCCCAGTTTGAGAAGCAGGGCACAGGGACCTATTCCAGGGCTGATGGGATGGTCTGGGGAAGCCAAAATGACAACTGTTTAGAAGAATCAGCAGGTAAATTAAAAGCCTGCCTGCGGTAGGTAGCTTGTAAGCATACGTACACATACACACACATACCCTCTTTCCGTCTCTGTTTCAGCTGAGACCCCAAAGGCTGAGAGTACATGATAGAGGCTTAATTCCCCTGCATCCCAAGAGAGGAGCCAGACCACATATGCACGACATGCTAAGATGTCCTGAAACCAGCCTTGCTGGCATTAATGCTCACCCCATCCAGCCCACAGGGGACAGAGGGCTGGAGAGTTACTGGAGTGCTGAGGCTTCCTGTCCCCTCTCCCCACACTCCCCACAGGGAGGGAGAGATGCTTCCCCTTTACCTAAAGTAATGTGAGAGGAACCTTCAGGGAACGACTAGAGGGCTTACATGTGCGCTCTGGACTTTGGGGGACAGAGGGGACAGGGTCTGATGCCTGGCTGAGAAGTGTAGCAGGGCTGCGTGGAGAGGCTGGGCAGGGCTGCACTGGCAGGAGCTGACTTACCACTGACAGTGCTGGACAGCAAGCTTGAGAGTGAGCTCCCTGCATTTGAATTTCTAGAAGGATAGAACCCTGAACATTAGCAGCGACTCTCTCTGCAGAGCAGAGCGGAATTAGGGGTCAAAAGGTGTGGAAAGAAACTCTGATGTTTTAATCTAAATACTTCTATATTGCTCAAAATAAACATGTTTATATGTTACCACAAAAGGAGAAAATAAAGGAATTTTTAAAAAGTACATACAGGGCTTCCCTAGTGGCGCAGTGGTTGAGAATCTGCCTGCCAATGCAGGGAACACGGGTTTGAGCCCCAGTCTGGGAAGATCCCACATGCCGCGGAACAACTGGGCCCATGGGCCATGACTACTGAGCCTGCGCGACTGGAGCCTGTGCTCCGCAACAAGAGAGGCCACGACAGTGAGAGGCCCACGTACCGCGATGAAGAGTGGCCTCCACTCGCCGCAACTAGAGAAAGCCCTCGCACAGAAACGAAGACCCAACACAGCCATAAATAAATAAATAAATAAATAAATAAATTTTTAAAAAATGATTCACTTAGGATTAGACCCCCCCCCAAAAAAAGTACATACAATGAACACATAACAATAAATGGTTTGCTCAAGGGGTAGTACTGAGAAACATTATTTCCAGTGATTTCAGATTTTCTTTATGTTGTTTTACAACAAGCACGTTTTATTTTTAGAAGCAGAAAAATATCCAGAGATAGCACTGAATGAATGAATGAATTAAAGAAAGCTACCAGAAAGACCAGCTTTGCATCCCTGTTCTCTCTCACTTAAATGCAGAACTCTGACTAGTTGGGTAGGATGGCAGCTGGCCAGTTCCGATCTCTGCTGTGGGGCAGCAGGTGTCAGGCCCAGAGAACTCCTCTTTTCTCTGGCTGCCCACACCGAGGAGGGGGCTTTCAGCCAGCACTGGGAACAGGTCTGTGCTCCTGACCAGCCACCGTGGGGACAGCAGCACCTTGAGAGTCCTGGCTGTCTCTGGCTGGGACTCCGCCACCTGCCAGACCTCGCTGCTCCCTCGGTTCTCCCTGAGTGAGCCTGGCTCCCCAGAACCCCACCCACCTGCCCCCTTGCCCCTCCTCCCTCTTCCTCTTCCACTGATCTTCAACTATGGTTAACCTTCTGACGGGGAAGCCGAGGCACCCTGGGACGAGAGTCACCCGAGGTCAAGCAGGGAGTGAGGCAGGGCTGCCAGCTGCCAGCAGAGCCTCTCCCATCTGGTCCGCATCCCTCCCTGTTGGCTCATGGCCACACCCTTCCCTCCTCCAGGACTGACTTGGGTAAATGGGGTGGTCCCAGAGTCAACTTGTCCTTGACACATGGCCAGACTCCTCAATAGCCTTCTTAATGAAACGCGGAAGCTGCAAAGTTCAAGTGGGTGTTTAGTATTGAGCTTTGGCTCATACACTCAGTGATCAAATACCAATAGACTCATCGAACAAAGACCATAAAGTTCACCTCAGCCTTCTTAAGGAAAAGATGTTTGGGGTCTGGAAGTTTTTCAGTAGGCTGGGCAGGTGTTAGAAGCAGCCTGGGAGTTTTGAGCAGACAGCTGCTGAGTCTGTGAGGGGTACCCAAAGGCTATGGGCTCTGAGCCTCTGCTGGTTCAGCTCTAACTTATGAGCTTGGATTCGGCTATACAGCGTGTTGGGGGATGGCAGCGGGGAGTATCGGCCATGATCTTCCCTTTCTGTATGTCTCCGGGGCCCTCCACCCATTCTGCTCCCAACATCTCCATCCTGTTCTCAGGCCTTCAATCAACTTTTGAGGGCAAAAGACATGAGCAGCAAACGGCTTTGTGTCTTCTGAAAAGGATGTTGAAACGGAACTCAACATATATCTTGTGTTTTCAGAACCTCCCTTTGCTGGCTGCTGTTCTGAGCTCTTAACCTTTCCGTGTGCTCTGGCTCACCCCTCTGGCAGGCCGGCGAAGCCTATGGACCTCGTCTCACATTGCTGGTTCTAATGTAAAATAACCACAAAGGGCTATAGAGGGAACCGAGCATGTGAGAATATAAACAAATTTGTGATGTGGAAAAAATGCTAGTTTACTAATGCATTAAATGACACGATCTAGCAATAGGTCTAATTACGGCTGTGCTTTTGAAAAAGTGATGGATGTAAGTGATATTTCAGGGTCTCTGGGACAACCAGAGTATGATGGTGAAAGCATCTGTGATTCTAGTTGTGACAAAGTCACAGGTTCTCTGAAGCATGTGGTTTGTTACCCACATGCTTAACTGAAGGGCAATGTAAATTGCAGTTAGAGGTTCATGAAAATCAGGGTGTAATTTTTTCCTTGCTAAGGAAAAACAGACCCTCTCAGTTCTATCTGTGGGCCTCTGACTGTGAGCCCCCAAGTCAAGGCTTGTGCAGTGGGTTCTTTGCCTAGTACTGCTGGCCTGGGTCTTGCAGCCTGGCTCCCCCTTTATTTTCACCTCTCTCTCTCTCTCTCTCTCTCACCTCCTTTGGCCTCTTCTAAGTGCTATTCATGCAGGGCTAAATGTTACATTTTCCGATTAAGATTGACTTGGCAAGAGGCAGGAATTATGTATAACTTCCCCGAGCTTTCCATGAGTGTCAGACTCCAAACCCAGGTCTGTCAGTGTCCAGAATAATGTTCTTCCCACTAGGCCTGGGGCTCTTCCCCCCAGAAGAGCAATGCCTGTCCCTGCCTCCCTCTGGCTGTAGAAAGTGTTCATCTAAACAAAGAGCGGGGCCTGTGATAGGGGGATTTTCAAGCTGCCACTGCACCTTGGGCAGCCAAGCGCTCCCTTGGCCTTGCCTGTCTGTTCTTCAAGGGCTCTGGCCTGGTGCACCCCAACATGTGCGGGTTTCAAAATGTCATTTGGCAAAGATTTAAAAATAATGCTCCCCCCATCGTCGGCACTGCCAAAACTGGAGAAAAGTATCCAGCCCCAAACCTCTCCCTCCAGAGGCCAGACTTGCCTATGTTTATTGTCTCCGTGTACTGCACACATTAATCAGACAGCCTCTTTGACCAGACACAGGGGAAATAAAGGTCACACTATCTCCCGCACACAGAGCTCTGAGGCTGAACAAAGCCGGACCCACACAGGCAGACATCTGCTTCTGCTCTCTTTGCCTCAGATTTAAAAACCTGTTCATTAGACCTCTTTCTGGATGGCTCACCTGGCCCCCATTAACACCCTTGTCACCCTGCTCTAGTCCACTGAGGGATCCAGATGGGCACCTCAGGTCCATTCGTGCATCTATTGACCCATTCACCAAATGCTCCTTGAATATGAAGGTATGTGTGTATCCTGGCACTATGGGGATGAAACCAATCTCAGCTCACAATCATTGGATTAAATTCTCTTTTAGAAGGTCTTAAAGCCATGTTCTTGTGGTGCGTTTTTATTTTTTCTAGAAACACTTTTGAAAAGAAGGTAGCTTGTATCAGAAAGCAGTTTATACATAACCTATACATTATGGGTGATTGTTATTTTTTTTTTTAAAAAACTTATTTTATTTATTTATTTTAATTTATTTTTATTTTTGGCTGCATTGGGTCTTTGTTGCTGCGCACGAGCTTTCTCTAGTTGTGGTGAGCGGGGGCTACTCTTCGTTGCAGGGCGCAGGCTTCTCATTGCGGTGGCTTCTCTTGTTTCGGGGGCTCTAGGCGTGCGGGCTTCAGTAGTTGTGGCACACGGGCTCTAGAGCGCAGGCTCAGTAGTTGTGGCACACAGGCTTTGTTGCTCCGTGGCATGTGGAATCTTCCCAGACCAGGGCTCAAACCCGTGTCCCCTGCATTGGCAGGTGGATTCTTAACCACTGCGCCACCAGGGAAGCCCTGGCTGGTTGTTATAAATACAAAATAGACAGAGCTTTAGTTCTGATCTGAAGGACTAGAGGGTGGAAATCTGGCCTCCCTCCCCTGGCAGCCAGTGCTCTCTAGGCCACCACAGGGACAGTCCCATGTAAACCCTTGGCTCCAGGAGTTTGTGTCTGGCTTAGCCTTATACCACCACTCTAATAGGAAGCATGCCCCTGCTCCAGCAATCCTTTGAGGCCCAGTGGGAGCCTTTCCTGTCCACACTGAAGTGATGCCCTCTCCTCTGCATGGACATACTGTTGCCTATGCTTTTTATCTGATGATGGTCTTGTGATTTTTATGACATTTCTTGCATTTCTGCCTTGCATGCATTTAACGTTGCTAAGTTATTTAATTCAGCTGTGCCTAGGTCTTCTCTCCCGGGTCTGAAGGTGCTTCTTTATTTTTTACATCTGAACCCTTTTTTCAGTTAGCCCAAGCCCTTGTCACTTCATCTCTGAGTATAAACATTTATTTAGCATTTACTTGATGCCAGGCCTTGTTCTTTTTTCTCTGCTTTATTGAGGTATAATTAACAAATAAAATTGGAAGGTATTTAAAATGTGCACATGATGATTTGTATATGTCTGCATTGTGAAAGTATTCCTACCATTGAACTAATAAACATATCCATCACCTCATGTATTTACCAGTTTTTTTTTTTTTTTTTTTTTTTTGGTGAGAACACAAGTTCTTACTCTTTCAGCAAATTGCAATTATATGAAACAGTATTTATTATCAGTATAGTCCCCATGTCACTTATTAGATCCTCAGGGCTTATTCATCTTATCTCTGACAGTTTGTATACCAGCCTCCATACTGTTTTCCATAATGGATGTAACAATTTTCATTCCCACTAATAGTGCAAAAGGGTTCCCTTTTCTACACATCCTCACCAGCATTTATCTCTTGTCTTTTTCATAAGAGCCATTCCAACAGGTGTGAGGTGATATCTCACTGTGGTTTTGATTTGCATTTCCCTGATGATTAGTGATGTTGTGCACCTTCTCATATATTTGTTGACCATTTGTATGTCTTCTTTGGAGAAATGTCTATTCAAGTCCTTTGCCCATTTAAAAAAATATATTTATTTATTTGGCTGCGCTGGGTCTTAGCTGCGTCACGCAGGATCTTTGTTGCCGCACACGGGATCTTTAGTTGCGGCATGCGAACTCTTAGTTGTGGCATGTGGGATCTAATTCACTGATCGGGGATCGAACCCAGGCCCCCTGCACTGGGAGCGCGGAGTCTTAGCCACTGGAGCACCAGGGAAGTCCCCCTTTTGCCCATTTTTAAATGGGGTTATTTGGGAGTTTTTTGCTATTGAATTGTATAACTTTCTTGTATATTTGGGGTATTACCACAGATATGTGGTTTGCAAATATTTTCTCTCATTCCATAGGTTGCCTTTTCATTTTGTTTTTTAACTCTTTTTTTTTTAAATTTATTTATTTTTTGGCTGCGTTTGGTCTTCATTGCTGTGCGCAAGCTTTCTCTAGTTGTGATGAGCGGGGGCTACTCTTTGTTGCAGTGTGTGGGCTTCTCACTGTGGTGGCTTCTCTTTGTTGCGGAGCACAGGCTCCAGGCACATGGGCTGCAGTAGTTGTGGCACGTGGGTTCAGTAGTTGTGGCTTGCGGGCTCTAGAGTGCAGGCTCAGTAGTTGTGGCGCACAGGCTTAGTTGCTCCATGGCATATGGGATCTTCAGGGACCAGGGCTCGAACCAGTGTCCCCTGCACTGGCAGGCAGATTCTTTTTTTTTTGTTTTTTGTTTTGCGGTCCGCGGGCCTCTCACTCTTGTGGCCTCTCCTGTTGCGGAGCACAGGCTCCGGACGCGCAGGCTCAGCGGCCATGGCTCACGGGCCCAGCCGCTCCGCGGCATGTGGGATCCTCCCGGACCGGGGCACGAACCCGTGTCCCCTGCATCGGCAGGCAGACTCTCAA
The DNA here is from genome assembly GCF_000442215.2 of Lipotes vexillifer. Classification (NCBI taxonomy): domain Eukaryota; kingdom Metazoa; phylum Chordata; class Mammalia; order Artiodactyla; family Lipotidae; genus Lipotes; species Lipotes vexillifer. The sequence continues at coordinate 1,390,202 of NW_006783413.1, read as the reverse complement.
CCACTGCACCACCAGGGAAGACCTGGCAGGCAGATTCTTAACCACTGTGCCACCAGGTAAGTCCCTGCCTTTTCATTTTGTTGATGGTTTCCTTTCCTTTGCAGAAGCTTCTCAGCTTGATGTAGTGCTGGTTTATTTTTGCTTTTGTTGCCTTTTCTTTTGGTGTCAACTCCCAAAAAAATCATCTCAAGACCAGTGTTAAGGAGCTTAGTCCCTATGTTTTCTTCTAGAGGTTTTACAGTTTCAGGTCAAGTCTTTAACCCATTTTGAGTTAATTTTTGTGTATTTTGTAAGACAGTGGTCCAATTTCATTCTTTTGCATGTGTCAGGCTAGTTTTCCCAACACCCTTTATTGAAGAAACTATCCTTTTCCCATTATATGTTCTTGGCTCCTTTGTCAAAAATTAATTGACCATATATGCCTGGGTTTATTTCTGGGCTCTCTAGTTTGTTCCATTGGTCTATGTCCATTTTCATGTCAATACCATACTGTTTTGATTACTATAGCTCTGTAATATAGTTTGAAATCAAGGTGCAGGATGCCTCCAGCTTTGTTCTTCCTCAAGATTGTTTTGGTTATTTGGAGTCTTTTCTTGTTCCATACAAATTTTAGAATTTTTTTTCCGTGAAAATTCCATTGGAATCTCTAGAGAGATTGCATTGATCCTATAGATAGTTTGGGGTAGCCCACTTAAAAACTGCTTCTTTGGGCTTCCCTGATGGCACAGTGGTTAAGAGTCCGCCTGCTGATGCATAGGACACAGGACAGTGAGAGGCCCGCGTACCGCAAAAAATAAAATAAAATAAAATCTGCTTCTTTGTTTGCTATTGTCCTGGGGGCCTTGTGGATGCAAGCCCTCTTGGCTCTCAGAGCTGGGTGATCTGGGGGACTGTCCTTCGGGTGGCAGCCCTAAAAATTGGGGTGCGGACAAACTTCTTCTAGGGAGATACTGATGACTTAATGTTATTGTTGGAGCAACTGGTTGGAGAAGGCAGGGGAAGCGCCCACCAGCTTTCCTAAACTCCAGACTCTGGACTCTAGGGAGGATCGCAGCCAGCCCCTCGTTGTGTGCTGAATTAGAAGCCAGACCCTCAGGCAGCAGCTTGTAAAGTAAGCAATCAAACCTCTTTCATGAAAAGCCTAGGAGGTGGGCGTTTTTTTGAGCTCCCTCTGCGCTGAGCCCTGTGAAGGGATAGCTGTGGCTCAGGCACGGATAAGGAACGGTTCGTTTGCTATAGTACTGTGGGTCTTGTGGACACCAGCTCCATTGTCTTTCAGAGCTAGGTGTTTTGTGGGCCTGTCCCTCAGGTGGGAGTCTTAAAAGTTGGGAGGCTAGACACCTTGTTTTTAACCCAGTGAGAGCCATTTTGGACTTCTGACTTCCAGAACTCTGAAATATGTGAGTTAAGTAATAAGTAAGTGTTATTTTAAGCCACTAAGTTTGTGGTAATTTGTTGCAGCAGCCATAGGAAAATAACACAGAGAAGTGAAGGAGTGTCATGGAGACAACTTGGAGTGGTGGCATGGTGACAGTCTGGAGAGTGCCTACCCAACTCACAACTCCTGTTCAGCGCCAGCCAATATTTCTTAGAGGGAATAAAGGTTCAGAGTTGTCAAATTTTTCAATTTTCCCAATAAGGTGAAAATACAGATTTCTATGTGGAAAAAAAAGTTGGGCGGCAAACCATTCACTTCTCATAAGCAGTGAAATCACCTCCTTTTAAAACTAAGGAAATAGAAAGGTTGTGGAAGTGAATTGCTCAAGGTAACATAACTTGCCAGCAGTAATATTCCTTCCTTCCAACCTAGGACTTGCATTAGGAAAAAATTAACTATATGTGTGAATTTTATAAGGCAAGACAAATTGGCTATCAAGTTACTACTCTGAATTACACCCAGAAAACAAATATGCCCAATATGGTTTATGCCGGAAAGATCCTGGTGCTGTAGGAGGTGTCACATCTATGCAAACATTACACTTCAGAGCAAACAGAGGCCTGAATTTGCAAAAGAGAAGCTCAAAAGTTTTGGTGGTTTAAAAGAAAAGTCCCACATACCATGAGGAAAAAATCTGCTTTTTGATGAGGAGTTATTTACTGAAAGCCAGGGCAGCATTTAACCATTCATTTATTCTTTAATTTGTTCATTCATTCAACAAATGTTCCCTAAACATCCCTTGAGGAGCTTACTTCAGCCATGGATCAGAAGAGTAACCAGTAAATAAAATCTATGTGAGACAGAATGAACTAACTGGACAAGGCTCCAGTATAGAATTAGGAGAGCATCCAAAAGGAATAATGATAACTAATCTTCCTGGGCACTGACTACATTCCAGGCGTCTTCTTCTTTTTTTTTTTAAATTGTAATTCGTGTTTTTAAAATTATTTATTTATTTATTTATTTACTTAATTTATGTTTGGTTGCGTCAGGTCTTAGCTGAGGCATGCTGGATCTTCGCTGAAGCATGTGGGATCTTTTGTTGTGGCGTGTAGGCTCTTTGTTGTGGTGCGCGGGCTTCTCTCTAGTTGTGGTGTGCAGGTTTTCTCTTCTCTAGTTGTGGCGCACAGGCTCCAGAGTGTGTGGCCTCTGTAGTTTGCAGCACGCAGCCTCTCTAGTTGAGGCACGCAAGCTCAGTAGTTGTGGCGTGCGGGCTTATTTGTCCCGTGACATGTGGGATCTTAATTCCCTGACAAGGGATCGAACCTGCGTCCCCTGCATTGTAAGGTGGATTCTTTACCACTGGACCACCAGGGAAGTCCCCAGATGTCTTCTAAGTGTATTCATTTATTTAATCTTCACAAAAACCCTGAGGTGAGCAGTAGAATTCTCCCCAAATTTACCTTAGAAAATTCAGGCACAGAATGGTTTCATCACTCACCAAAGGTCACAAAACTAAGTGGATTCAGGCCACCTGGCTCCACAGCCTTCATCTTTCATGGTCTCACTCCAGCTGTTGAGAGGACAAGGCAAGTGATGAGGTCACATATACATAATTCTGGCTCTCAAGGAATCTACAGTTCAATACTGACAAGAAGAAAAGGAAAGAGCATTCCAGGTTGAGAGAGGAGATACAACAGAGATGCTAAAAAAAAAAAAAAGTATTGGGAGTAAGCATCCGGCTGGCAGAAGTAGGTAGACAACGTGGATGGGGAAGGTGAGGTCTCCGATAAGTTTGCATGTTATTCTGAAGGCACTGGGAAGTCAAAGAGTTTTTCTGAGCAGGGAAGTTCTCTATTCTAACACCTTCTATCTATCCCTTCAATCAATATTTGTTTAACATCTAATTAAACACCTGTTTGAACACCTAACTTAACACCTAATATTGGGTGCTGGTAGAGGGGGATCGTTTCTGCTATCAAAGAAGTATACCTTAATTGATGACAGAAGAAATAACTCTTTTAAAAATTGTATACAAAGCTGGGATGAAGTGAGAGAGTTGCATTGACATATATACACTACCAAATGGAAAATACCTAGTGGGAAGCAGCCGCATAGCACACGGAGGTCAGCTCGGTGCTTTGTGACCACCTAGAGGGGTGGGATAGGGAGGGTGGGAGGGAGACGCAAGAGGGAATAGATATGGGGATGTATGTATATGTATAGCTCACTCACTTTGTTATACAGCAGAAACTAACACACCATTGTAAAGCAATTATACTCCAATAAAGATGTTAAAAAAAAATTGTAGACAAGTTAAAAAATATGACACAAAAGGTGTTCCAAAGCAGTACATGCTGAATTGTTCAACAAACCATTTTGTGAAATTTGGCAAATTTCAGGGTGTGTTGTTTTTTGTGTGTGTGTGTTTTTGAGAAGCATTTCTTCCTTTTTTTTTTTTAGTATTTATTTATTTATTTACTTGGCTGCATTGGGTCTTAGTTGTGGCACATGGAATCTTTCGTTACAGCATGCAGGCTTCTCTCCAGTTGTGGCACGCAGGGTCTAGAATGTACAGGCTCAGTAGTTGCCACACATGGGCTCTCTAGTCATGGCACGCACGGGCTCTAGAATGCATGGGCTCCAGAGCTTGTGGGCTCAGTAGTTGTGGCGCTCAGGCTCAGTTGCCCCACGGCCTGTGGGATCTTAGTTCCCTGACCTGGGATCGAACCCGTGTCCCCTTCATTGGAGGGCACATGCTTTTTAAAAAAATTTTATTTATGTATTTTATTTTTGGCTGCGTTGGGTCTTCGTTGCTGCGTGCAGGCTTTCTCTAGTTCTGGCGAGCAGGGGCTACCTTCATTGCGGTGCGCAGGCTTCTCACTGCAGTGGCTTCTCTTGTTGTGGAGCACGGGCTCTAGATGTGTGGGCTTCAGTAGTTGTGGTGCGTGAGCTCAGTAGTTGTGGCTCACAGGCTCTAGAGCACAGGCTCAGTAGTTGTGGCGCACTGGCTTAGTTGCTCCGCGGCATGTGGGATCTTCCCAGACCAGGGCTCGAACCCGTGTCCCCTGCATTGGCAGGTAGATTCTTAACCACTGAACCACCAGGGAAGTCCCTCAGGGTCTGTTAATTATCTCTCGGGCTTGGGTTGAGGGTTTGCAAGGGTAAAGTTGGAGAGCAGTCTGGGAAGCCAGTTGGAGCAGTTTGTGGTGCTACATATATAGCTAGCCCTTGAGCTACAGAACACAGGAACAAAATAGTTAATGTCGGAACTGGCTGCCTCAGCACCCTTACCCTAATCCGCATCATGGCTCAGGGAGAGGAGAATTCCTGTAATCAGAGACTGGGAGGGAGGCACTGGCTATAACAGGGGCCTGGTCCCATGATTCAGGGTGAGAAAATTCCAAAGCCTCCCTCTTAGATCACAGTCTAATTGTATAGGTATCACTGAGGAAAACTGTCCAAGATTTGGAAATGGACAAGAGAGATTACTAGGTTTCCTTTCAGTGGAATGCTTATCGTTGCCTACTGGAATCTCTGTCATTTTCTGATTCTACAGGTTTATGCAAATTGATTTCTTATTGACCAGGCTATTTTCCATCTCTGGAGGAGTTGAAGTAAATTTGTAAAAAAGTTTATAGTAATGCAAAAGGTTCTTGTCTTTAGCAATGCAAGTGAATTTTGTCTGGTGAAGATACAATTGATTTCTCCTCTGTAGAAAAGGTAACCCCAAACATTATATTTTATTGCGCGAGAATATTAACCAGTTTTGCGTGTATTAGCAAAACCATTTTATCTTTTGTCATTGCCTCTCTGTCTCTCAAATTCTCCTTTGAAACAGTCTTAACATCTTACTGGTGTCTTCATTAATTAATGGGTACCAGTATGATACCCACTAACTAATCTTTGACTCGTTCATTTTATAACTGTGTAACTGTTATATTTTTACATTTAAAAAAATCATACTTTAACACTGTTAAGTCCTGCAGGTTTTCCAGCATCTAGGTTAATCAGAAGAAAGGAATTGCCACAATTTCTATTACTGAGCCAAAAGTATTTTCCAGAAATTCTAACTGTGGTGCTCGTTGGCAATTCTTTGAGAATCCTAAATGGAGTTCTCAAACAGATACTTTATGAGAATTTAGAAAGAAAAAGGTAAAAAACATTTACTATTATATTGCCAATTACTGTGCTAGGTGATTTACATATATTATCTCAACCCTTAGGAAATTTTTGAAATAGGTATTATTGTCCTAATTTTGCAGGTGAGTAAACAGGAAATATTTGATTAAGTATTGTAGCACCCTTCTGCAGATCAATTCACGTAAGTGGCAAATTACAGTAATGGTTCATGAACCCTGGCAGTTAAAAGGGCACATGGTAAATAAGGGTATAAAATTCAATAAAGATGTGAGTGAAAGAGCAACCAGCAAGACTAAAGTCCTAAACAAGAAAAACTGGTGCCAGTGCTTGGGCCGGAGCTCTTAATTACATGGATACAGCTTGAAGCCTTCTTTAAATATCCTGTTTCTTTAGACCTCATTTAACAACAGACCTGCCCACACACCCACCCTCTGCCATCTGCCCTCCTTCCTGAGAAGAGGGAGTGAATTTAGGGACCACTTCAGCTCCTGCCTTCCTACATCACTCTCAAAGGGATGTGTTGTCCACTCCCACAAGGCAGCCCCACTGACCATGGGGCTGATGGCAATGAAGCAGCTTCTTAGAAAGATTGGATCCACAGATCCACTGCATCTGTGATATTTTCTCTCTGAATAAGATCTGATTCAAAATGGCATAATGCTAAAATTTTAAACCTGGGTTGTTATATTCTTCTCTAATTGCCTCTTATATTTCATACAAAATAAGTTTATCGTTAAGAAGAAAAGGAAAATCTGGAGGGAAAGGAGAAAAGGAAAATCTGGAGGGAAAGAGGTTTAACTTATTTGTTTTGATTTTGAGCCATGCTCTAACAGCAGAAACAGAGGCAGAGGGAGAGCAGGGACGATGCCAGGTGCGCTTAACAAGCCCTGGGGATCTGGTGCTGCCCCCGCTGCTCCCAGACCACTGGCTCTTCTCATCTGCCTCCGGCCTGCTGGTCAACAGCCCTTTTTGTCTTCTGCTTGACAGATGCCTCCTGCTTTTGGACACCGTCTCTTAGGAAGTACAGGACAGCTCCTGGAGATCCTTCAAGAATAAGATCTGCTGCTTTAGGCCACAAGAGTCTCTTCCGGCCTCATCTCCACCTCTGGCTCTCGGGTCCTGACTGCAGGTCTCTCTCCACTCTACCATCCGTCTCTTCTATTCCTCCCCTCTGTGTCTGCATGCTTTATTTTATATTCTCATAAGTGTGTCCCCCATCTCACACACACAGACACACACACACGCACACGTACACAGCCCAGACAAGTGTGTTAGGGGCTCTGCAACTTATTTACAAATATTTGTTGGTAAAAACCACAGCCTGGGGCTTCCTGCCCAGTTATGCCTGACGCTAACTCACCCCCTCTGCCTCTGGAAGCTGCTGCTGTAATCGTAATCGGGTAGGTGGGAGCCACCTGTTTCTACTCCCTCATCACATTGCGGTGCGTCTGCCCAAGGAGTTTGAAGGAGCTTGGGCTTCTCCAGCAGCACTTGAGCGCAGTTCTGGGAAAGCAGCCTTCCTTCCTCCCCGGGCTGCCTATTTCCTGAATAGGGGACAGCTCTCTGCCGGCTGCAGTCACAACCCGCTGATGTTTAAAACAGGTATCGCCACTGCCTGATAAAAGGAGCATCTATCTGTAAGGGCCTCCAGGTCTGTGCAGCGTGGGTGGTTGAGGGAGCCTGAAGCAGCAGCAGGGAGTAGGCCCTGCTCACCTGCCGGCCCTGGAGCACTTCCCGGGGCCTCTATTTTTCTGTGACCATTACCGGAGGAGCCTCAGGTCACCCTGACACAGTGTGGTGCCTCAGGAGCCCTGCCTTCTCCCTAGGCTCCATCCACAGGTGTTAAAGGTGAAAGGTTGACTTCACCCTCACCTGGCGCCCATGTTGCCTTCTCGTCCATAGTCTACAATGATAAGCTGTGACTGATGCCCCTCTGACCCAGGCGCCCAGGTCTGCACTTGGCCCTGGCAGCTCACCAGTTGGCTCCCTGTTAACAGAGGGCAGGACTGCAGGCCGGTCGTGCCCTGTTCTTTAGGAATCTCCTCGTTCTTCTGGGCCGCCTGACTCCCGGGCTCACGTCATGCTTCCTTTCTGAAACCCTGAGCTGTTCCCACCGGCCTTCCCAGAAGCCTGGTCATGAGGCTTTGGCCATTTCTATTTTTAGTTCTGGGCTCCAAGAAGGAAGGAGGACAGCCAAGCGCGGCAGCCTTTCTCTCGTGGAGGCCGAGGGCCTGACGCAGGGTGGAAAGGCAGGGGGCACAGACGGGGCTGCTGCAGGAGAGGACGAGGGTGGGGAGACAGGAGGGCCCTTGTCCTGCGGGGAGGAGGAGATGGGTCCGGGAGCCTTGAGATGGGGCAGCATGTGCTGGCAGCCAGGGAGGGTCCACGCTTCCCAGCCTGCTGGGGTCCATGAGGGGCCTGGGAAGGTCACTGCCGACTCTTAGGAGAGCCATTTCAGGAGGGTGGTGGGGCCTGAGGACAGACCGGGGAAAGTCAGGAACGAGCAGGTGGCTGGCAGACGGAGACCCTAAGTGTACCCCATTCTCCCAGCATGCTGTCGTGAGGAAGGAGAGGCACAGCACTGACATGCGAGGGGCACGTAACAGGGAGAACTGGTCTGCACGGGTTGTGTTTGGTTTTGCCATAGAGAAACATTCTGGTACTCAGAGAGGAAGCCCTTGGAGAAAGGTACAGACTGAAAAGGTATTGACAAAGCAAGTCCCCAGATCCCGCTGGAGGTGGGAGGCATTGTGAGAGGTCAGGCAGCGTGTGGAACCCTGGGTGCATCTCTGATGGGCGCAGGTAAAGCTGGGCTGGGGCTCTTGGCTCAGCCAAAAGGCGGCCTCTCGTACGCTATCACCAAATCTGAGTCTTGCCATCTTAAGGGGGCCTGGTCCTGAAGCCCAGGGCAGCCTTGAGAGAAGAATGTGGACCCCTGAGGAAAAGGCAGAGAGGGAGTGTGGCTGGCTGGCCAGTCACTGTGAGGTCCTGAGCCCATTTACTCATGCAGCTGCCTGGAAAGAGGAAACAAAGGGAGAGAAAACACACACACACACACACACACACACACACACACACACACACGATGGACAAACCCACAGAGCAGGCATGAGTCAGTTTTTCTTTCAGTCACCAATAAGGAAGAATCAGATGGAAAGCAAGAAGGCACCCAGGGTCTAAAATAGATCCACCGCCCTTTCTTACCTCCCTCCCATTGCATGGGGGCAAATGCAGAGCAGAAGAAAGCCTCTGACTCGAGGCCTGGGATTTCGTACACCCCAACTAGGTATCCTGGTAAACACTTGACAGAGCTTCCTAACCAGTGTGACTGACCCTCTCAGCCCTGGGAATGAGTGGCGTCTGGAGTCAACTGCCTTGCCTGGGTGCTCAGAGCCTAGAGCTGTGCCAGGCTGTTCACACAAAAAAAGGCACTCTAATACCTGCTGAATGAATGACTACCTGAACATATTCATCTATTGCATATTAGAAGAAAGATTTATAACTAGCCTGTTAACCCTACTGAGATCATAAAAGGCACTCTTGAGTGAGTGACTAAGTGTATTTACTGTGCCTTGGAAAAAAAATATATAGGGCTTCCCTGGTGGCGCAGGGGTTAAGCATCCACCTGCCAATGCAGGGGACACGGGTTCAAGCCCTGGTCCGGGAAGATCCCACATGCCGCAGAGCATCTAAGCCTGTGCGCCACAACTACTGAAGCCCATGCACCTAGTGCCCGTGCTCTGCAACGAGAGAAGCCACTGCAATGGGAAGCCCACACACCACAATGAAGAGTAGCCCCTGCTTACCGCAACTAGAGAAAGCTCACGCACAGCAACAAAGACCCAACACAGTCAAAAAAAAAAATTAATTAATTAATTTAAAAATATATATATAATTAGCAAGTTAAACCCATGATTTCACAAGTGTCTAGGACAAGGCTAATTTAAAAAAAAAGAATTGATTTAATTTCAGGAAAAAATATAAGTAAAATAACATTACAAGTAGATAGGGCAGTCATCAGACCAAGATGCACTGTTTTCCCCATTGCCTGCATTGCTCATGAGGGCCTTGTCACCATTCTGTCCTGGTTGGGGGAAAGGAAAGAAATTCACTGAGTGTCAGGTACTGGGTATACATTTACATCAGTGTCTCTCTCCTTCAACCTGGTACCAGCCCTCTGAATATTATCTTTTCGAAAGTACTGTCAGCCTTAGAAAAGTTAAGTAACTTGTCCAAGATCAATCAACTGTAAATGGCAGAGCAGAATTCAAGCACAGCTCTGGCTGACTTCACAGCCCTGCTCCTTTCACTATCCGCCAAGCAAGGAGAAGGGTGAGTCAGTCTGTAGCAAATGTTCAGCTTAGTGTAGGAAGCAGGAGGGAGTTTCCTTGGAAGGTTCTCTGTCTCCATGAAGTCAGTGGTGAGTCCATCTGCTGAACCACTGTGCGGAATTTGAAAAGAAATCACCCTAACTTATAGAAAATCAAAAGAACTGGGAAAAGAAGACACTTAGAGAATGTGTAACACCCATGGCACCCCACATCAGGAACTAATACTTAATGGATTTGTCCACTGCAAGATACCTTTACACTTATCCCCACATTCAAGGGAAGTCTCAAGTTTTCACAAATCCCCCCCTCCCCTGGGGTAGATGCTCGTGCAGTGGGTTGAATGGTGGTCCACTGTATTAGTTAGGGTTCACCAGAGAAACGGAACCAATAGGATGTAAATATATATATAGAGAAAGAGGTTTATTTTAAGGAATTGGATCACATGATTATGGGGGCTTGGCATGTCCAAAATCTGATGGGGGAGGCAGCAGGCTGGAGACTCAGGAAAGAGTTGTAGTTTGAGTCAAAAGGCAGTTAGGCTGGAGTCCCAGGAAGAATAAATATTGCTGATGAAGTCCAAAGGCTGTCTGCTGGCAGAATTCCCTCGTGCTCTGGGGAGGTCAGCCTTTGTTTTGTTCGGGCCTTCAACTGATTGGGTGAGGCCCACCCACAATATGGAGGCCAATCCGTGAATAATGTTTGAGCACATATCTGGGCACCATGGCGCAGCAAAATGGACACATAAAATTCACCATCATATCCCCCAAGAGGTATGTCCCTGTCAAATTCCTGGAACCAGTGAATGTTACCTTATCTGGAAAAAGAGTTTCTGGAATCTTGAGATGGGGAGATCATCCTGGATCATCCAGGTAAGCCCTTAATCCAATGACAAGGGTCCTTACAAGAGACACACAGAGGGGAGATGCACAGGATGGAGAAAGGCCACGTGAAGACAGACAGGAGACGAGAGTGATGTAGCCACAGCCAAATAAGCCACTAGGAGTGAGAAGAGGCAAAAAACGATCCTTCCCTAGAGCCTCCAGAGGGGTTGCAACCCTGCCACCACCTAGATTTTGGACTTCTGGCCTCTAGACTGTGAGGGGATACATTCCTGTTGTTTGAAGCCACCCAGCTTGCAGTGACTTGTTACAGCTGCCACGGGAAACTAAGTCAGCTGGACAATGGTGAGAGGCTCCTCTCCCTCACTTCTGTGCTGTGGTTCCTCACCCTTGCACCTGCACACACAAGAAGGAGTTTCTAGCAATTGCCACCAGTTTCTAGCAATCTGCTTAGTGCCTGCCTCTCCTCTACTTTCTGGGTGCAAGGGTCCCATTGTGCAGGATATTAGAACCAGAATGTAACTGTGGACTCTCTTAAAAATGTACACGGTGTCATTTGTTGGTCTTTGCTGTGGAAGAAGCCATAGGCCAAATGGAAGTAAGGCAGAGGCTGAAGTTGACACAAGGAGTTACCAATCGTTATTTCATCAAAGCCATGGACCCAGTGCTTAGCTGTGTTTGTATAAGAAAAGATAAGGAACAATGATGTTATGTTTCCCAATCTAGAGTAGTTCAAGTTTACATAAGTGTTAACACAGTACTAGAAAAATGTGAAGTGAGGCCTGATTTCAAATCCTGCATCTTAAAAGAAAAAAAAAAAATTCACACTGCAAAATCCACTTCAATAATCAAGATAGTTCATCAGTATAGATTTGTATTTATTTATCAACGTCTCATATTCTTTGAGTATGAGTATGCTTTCTCCACATCTGACTTTCTTTTTTTAAAAAAAAATTCTCTTTCATATCTTTGATATAGTTGTTCTCACTTTCAATAATCCAAAACATGTTGAATCACTTTTAATAGATCAAATAATCTTCTCTAGACATAAAATCATGAAGATTAAGACTGAGCTGACCTTCAGCACCAAAGAGACCATTCTGCCTTTCTCGGGTTTCTTTAGCCTTCTCATAAATACCTCATCCCAGCCCATTTTAATTTAATTCACATATTGAGTGCCTACTATGTGCTTGGCACTTGCAAGATTCTGGAAATACAAAGATGAACAAAATAGCTGTGGTGACCCTAATGGAGTTTACAGTGTACTCCCAGTTGCCAGCCTGTTGAACTGTCGTGCACTGGAGCAGCAGTTCTCAAAGTGTGGTCTGGGGTCCGCTGGGAAGGGAGGAGGGGGTCCCTGAGATGGGCTGTGTGTGAAGCCCAAACATCCTGCTGTGTTCATCATAATACAGCTTGTTCTCATTTTTTTGCAGTACGTAGGGTCTATACAGTTGCTGTGAAACGCCGAGTTAGTGAATACCGAACTGTTTATCACCCCTAAGAGAAACATAAACTTAGGTTCCTGTGAGCCTCTGGTCACAACATTTTTTGTCCACTGGTCAATATATAACCTTGTTTGGTGTGTGTTTCTGTTTAAAGACACCTTAACGTGAGAGAATGGGAGGCTTGTAGCCTGTCTCCCACCTACCTCCCTACCTTCCCCGGGAGGATATCATGGCATGATTTCTTAGGCCTTCTGGGTTCTGAGGAGGAAGGGGCTTCCTGCCCCAGTCCCCTCAAAATAGGGCTGCAGAATGTGAAACTCCTTGCTGTAGCCTAGAATAGGTTCCGCAGCAATGGGGTGTCCCACATCTCACACTGCAGTCAACGGGCCCTTTTTGTCTTCTGTGTTGTCCTGTTTGGTGTGTGTGACAAGGACCAAGGGAGTTGGCCCATAAAAGTGGCTTGTTGTATCTTTACTCTTCATCTGGTCAGGCCCCGTCTTTGGCCTGCTGTGTGCTTGACAAACATGAGAAACCAATGGGCAGCTGTCGCCTGGGTGACCTGCACAGGGACTCTGCTCATGGCTGAGCCATCCGGCCCCCAGATACCCAGCTTGAAACCCAGCAATGAGAACATTCTCCAAGTCAGCCCTCAGAGCTGAGCTTTAGTGACAGAGACTAGAAAAGGAGGGAGAGTGCTTTTTAAAATAGAGTTTTTAGTTAAGTGAGGAAAAGCAAACTGGATGTGAGGAAATGGATAGGAATGAAGAGTGGGCATTTAACAAAAAAATGCTGCTGAGGGTTATATTTACCCTTCATCATATTTGGGAAATGTAAGAAAATTTTTGAGTTATTTAAAAATTACTCTTTGGTGGCCCAGCTGATTTCTCTGATTGCAACACTGCTACAAATTCAGCATACAAATTCCATGGCTTGCTTCATAGTCTGTAAATATATAATGATTAACTAGGAATTCCTGTGCCTGGAGGGAGATCCATGATGCCTAACCCTCTTGAACTTCCCAACCAAACTGCAGAAGACAATTCTATTATTTTTTATGGAATTGCAAATTCCTTAAGCTTTCTACATATGGTGAAAGGAGAGTGGGCATAATACTTTAGCAGAATTTCTCAGTGGAAATATTCCTGCCATTTGGGGCAGGAGAATTTTTTAGTGTGCAGGACAATTTCTGGCGTTGCAAGAAAGTTCTTTTTACCCAGTGAAACCAAAAGCACCTGTTCATTGTGACAGCCTAAGATTACCTGCCCCCATACACATTTTGGAATATACCCCTTTTGGGTATGGAATTGCCTCTCTTGAGAATGACTGCCATCCAGGAGAAGATGGAGAGTATCTGGGAAATTCAGCCCAAGCCTCCCTCTGCCTAACCTTATCATACTGTTTACTTCACTCCTGCAGCCACCCCATGTTGATGGGACCTGATGAAGGGGGCCCATACTGAGAGGCAATGTTATGAACTAAACGTTTGTGTCCCCCACCAAATTCATATGTTGGAAACCACCCCCCCCCAAATATGATGTATTAGGAAGTGGGACCTTCAGGACGTAATTAGGATTGGATGAGATCGTGAGAGTGGAGCCCCTCATGAATGGAATTAGTGCCCCTATAACAGTGAGGGGAGGAGTTCCCTGGTGGCGCAGTGGTTGAGAATCCGCCTGCCAATGCAGGGGACATAGGTTCAATCCCTTGTCCGGGAAGATCCTACGTGCAGTGGAGCAACTAAGCCCGTGTGCCACAACAACTGAGCCTGCGCTCTAGAGCCCGCGAGCCACAACTGAGCCCGTGCACCACAACTACTGGAGCTTGTGTGCCACAACTACTGAGCCCACGTGCTGCAACTACTGAAATCTGCACACTCTAGGGCCCAAGTGTCACAACTGCTGAGCCCCCGTGCTGCAATTACTGAAGCCCACACACCTAGAGCCTGTGCTCTGCAACAAGAGAAGCCGCCACAATGAGATGCCCGCACAGCTCAACAAAGAGCAGCCCCTGCTCGCCACAACTAGAGAAAGCCTGAGAGCAACAACGGAGATCCAATACAGCCACAAAAAAAAAAAAAAGTGAGCGGAGCACTGGCTTTCCCTCTGCTCTCTGCCACGTGAAGGTACCACAAGAAGTGGAGATGTCCATAGTCTGCACCTCGAAAGAGAGCCCTCATCAGATCTTCAGCACGCTGCCACCCTGATCTTGGACATTCAGTCTCCAGAACTGTGAGAAACAAATTTCTGTTGTTTATAAACCACTATGTGTTATGGTAGTGCTTTGGTAGTTTGTTACAGCAGCTCAAACAGACTAAGGCATCCCAGGTCCCAAACGGCAAGTTGGGTCAAATCTCCTCTAGTTTTGTCATCCCTTTTAACCTGTCAACACCCCAGAGCACACTCCAGATTTCAGCCTAGAGAGGGAGAATACAAGTCAGGATCCCCTGATCACTGTCTCCCCGCCCCACTCCCATCTTCCTCCCACCATCCAATGGGGCTGTAAGAAGTGAGCTTATTCTCTCTCGCATGAATTTCCCTTGCCTCATCTCCTTGCTGTGGTGGCGTTTGACCTCTCCCCATCCCTGGGTTCACAATGGCAGATGCAGTGGAGGAAGACACGAGAGAGTAAGTCTGGAGGCATTTTAAATTTTTATTTTAGGTGTTGTTGCATTCTACCTTTCGAAAATCTTGGTATCACACTTTGGCAGTGGCCAGGGGCTCCCAGTTTGGGAGGGAGGCTGGGGTGGTGGTAAGGTTCTTTGAACCCTCCCCCAGAGGTGCTTCTATCTGCTTCCCCAGTGGACTTCCCTGAATTTGCCTGGCAACCTGAGCCTGGAGATCCTGCAAAACCCAGTAAGCAGCTTCTATGGAGGAGGGAGGAAGCAGTGCTTGGAAGGGGGCTTCTGGATGCTGCTAACAGTCCATTTTCACCTGGGTAATGGTTACACAGTGTGTTCACCTTGTAACGATTCATGAGCTGTACACCTTATGATTTGTACCCCTTTTTTGTATATGTGTTCTACTCCAAGTGAAAAAAAAAGTTTAAAATTTTCCTTTGGTCCACTGACAAAACTCCAGCCTTAACTAGAATATAGTAACTCAACCTAATCACCTGAACTTATCAAATTAGCACTTCCCTCTCATACTATCCCAGAAAATTTAAATATTGTGATATTTTATTTTGTTAATCATTTAAAATTATGTCTATTATTCTATTCTAAAAGTACTGTATGCTAATTATAGAAAATTTAGAAAAGTATAAATAAGAAAATTACAATCTGCAATTTTACCACCCAGGCAACCACTGTTATTTTCTATTTCCTTCTTAGTTTTTTTAATGCATACACAAACTTTATATATAGTATATATAAACAGATAGATTTTATTTTACAATATTAGGATCATTTTATTTAAAATTTTTTGAAGCCTACTTTTTTCACTTAATACATTGTGAACATTTTCCCATAATTTACTATAGTTTGAAAATAAAAATTTTTAAAACAATGCATGCGCATACCTTCTTTTTTTTTTAATTTTTAATTTTTAAAATTTTTAGCTGCCTTGGGTCTTCATTGCTGCACGTGGGCTTTCTTTAGCTGTGGCGAGCGGGGGCTACTCTTCATTGTGCTGCGTGGGCTTCTCATTATGGTGGCTTGTCTTGTTGCGGAGCACTGGCTCTAGCTGCGTGGGCTTCAGTAGTTGGGGCACGTGGTCTCAGTAGTTGTGGCTCACAGGCTCTAGAGCGCAGGCTCAGTAGTTGTGGTTCACGGTCTTAGTTGCTCCGTGGCATGTGGGATCTTCCCGGACCAGGGCTCAAACCCGTGTCGCCTGCATTGGCAGGAGGATTCTTAACCACTGCGCCACCAGGGAAGCCCCAAAATAAAATTTTAACGCCTATAAAACATATTATATTATCATTATGCTATCGTAGGTCATTTATTCATTCATTCATTCATCCAACCATTCTAGAATGAGTTTATTGAGTACTTACTATCCTCTAGGCACTGGCTAAGTGCTGTGAACACAGTAAGAACAAGACAGGCATGGTCTCTTGTCATCAAGCAGTTTTCAGTCTATAGGGACAGAGAAATTTTAAAAATTAATTAAACCAATAAAAATCCCAAATGGAGATTCTCATGGAATTTGGCAAGTTGATCCTAAAATTTATATGGAAAGGCAAAGAATAGAGAGAATACTAAAGGGTGTCATAATAGTAAAATAGTTAAAATAGTAAAGACTACATATCTGAATTTTCTAATTTTTTAAGAGGCATAAATGAAGATTGGAAATCCTGTTTGAATTGTGCTTTTTTGAATGTTGAATTGCTTTAGGAATAAAACATGTGGTTTAATGACTACAATATGGTTAGTTACATATCCATACTTGTCTATAAAATGCATAGAATATAGTTTGGATAATTTTTTATATACGTGGGATCACACTTCATATAGCTTTTTAAAATATTTATTTATTATTTATTTATTTAATTTATTTATTTTTGGCTTCATCGGGTCTTGGCTGTGGCACACGGGACCTTTGTTGAGGCATGCGGGATCTTTCGTTGTGGCGTGCGGGCTCTTTGTTGTGGTACGCAGGCTTCTCTCTAGTTGTGGGGCGTGTTTTCTCTAGTTGTGGTGCACAGGCTCCAGGGTGTGTGGGCCCTGTAGTTGTGGTGCACAGGCTCCAGGGCGTGTGGGCTCTGTAGTCTGCAGCCCACGGGCTCTGTAGTTGAGGCGTGGGTTCAGTATTTGTGGCACTTGGGCTTAGTTGCCCTGCAGCATGTGGGATCTTAGTTCACTGACCAGGGATCGAACCCACGTCCCCTGCATTGCAAGGTGGATTCTTTACCACTGGACCACCAGGGAAGTCCCTTCATATAGTTGTTTTTTTTTTTTTTTTTTTTTTTTTTTTCGGTACGCGGGCCTCTCACTGTCGTGGACTCTCCCGTTGCGGAGCACAGGCTCCGGACGTGCAGGCTCAGCGGCCATGGCTCATGGGCCCAGCCGCTCCGCGGCATGTGGGATCTTCCCGGACCGGGGCACGACCCCGCGTCCCCTGCATCGGCAGGCGGACTCTCAACCACTGCGCCACTAGGGAAGCCCCTTTCCAATATTTATATGTCATATTTTTCTTGTTGCACTGGTTACAACCTTCAACGCAATGTGAATAGTGGTGGCAATAGCATGAGAGGTTTTTTGTTTCACCATCACATGTGAGGCTTGCTACAGATTTTGATAGTTGTATTTTAATGAGTTAAGGAAGTTTCCAGATATCCTACATGACAAAAAGAGCTTTTGTCTTGTTTTTTGTTTTTGTTTTTTAAATTAGAAATGGGTGAAGCAAATGCTTTTTCAAAGTCTAATTTATTTAGCTTTTCTTTTTTGTTAATATAACAGATTATATCAAAAGACTTCTAAAGCTGGATCATCCTCACAGTCCGGAGACAAACATTTGGTCATTTAGGTATTATTCTTTTCATAGATAGTTAGATTTTATTTACTAATATTTTATTTAGGATTCCTTAAATCAATTTCATATTTTGGTTTGTGCCAGCCTGTGCTAGTTCAGTAAATGTGTTAGCCTATGCTAGGCTACATGCTCCCCATTCTGTTCATTAGTTTTTAAAAACGGCAGTATAGCATGTTCTCTTCCTAAAAATGGGTTTTTTGGGGGTTTTTTTTGTCCAAGAGGCTTGTGGGATCTAAGTTCCCCCATCAGGGATTGAACCCCGGCCCCCGCAGTGAAAGCACTGCGTCCTAACAACTGGACCACCAGGGAATTCCCAAAAATGGATTACTCTTTTTTTTTAACTTTTTATTTTATATTGGGGTATACTTGATTAACAACGTTGTGATAGTTTCAGGTGTACAGCAAAGTGATTCAGTTATACACATTACATGTATCTATTCTTTTTCAAATTCTTTTCCCATTTAGGTTGTTACATAATATTGAGCAGAGTTCCCTGTGCTATACAGTAGAAAATGGATCACTTTTAATTTTAGCTTTCCTTAAGTAGAATGTAACGTTATGTGGTAGAAAAGGCTAGGATGGTGATGTGTTCAAATGAACATATATCAATGAAATCAAAATAAGCAGATTATCAGCCTATATCCCTTGCCACCAATCTGGCTGTGGGGTTCCTGAGCACCAAAAGTATAAGGTTCCTCCTTTATAAAATGTAGCAACAGTTTTCTATCCTAATGTAGCTTAGATAAAGTGCAACAATATTGATTTTTCCTTCAATCTCATGAAACTAAGGGTTCTAAGTATGTTGAGGCCTGTGACTATTAAAGAATCTTAAATCCTCTTAAATCCTTTTACTTCTTTCCTCTAAGTAGCATATCAATAAATGTTTTAAATGAACCTGTGTGAAAACAATGTGAAAAAGACTATTGAGATTTTGATTGTAGATTTTTGTTTCTACCTTCAAGAAACTCAGAAGAAAATAATTTTTCTGGTGGAAAATAAAATTATCAGGTAGAATTATGTATCAAAGACAGGAAAGTAACACTCATACACTGACTGTCCTACTTTCAAGCTGCTGTCCAGAAATACAGGAAGAGTTTAGAGTCACCTTTTTTTTTTCTTCCTTTTCAGAGAGCCGGGGCTCAAGATTTAGTCTGGAAATCAGATGCCTATTTATCACTGCTCTGTGGCAGTTAAACCAAGAGAACAAATAGCTGCCCTCCTCATTGATTCAAACGACACCAGGTACGGAGCTTGTGCCACAGGATGGAAATCAATGTGTATCCTCACCAAGTGTTGTGCTTTCCAGGCCCTTACGTAAGTAACTTAGCAATTCAATAGACCTTTATCATTGAAATTGCAATCAGGAAAAAAGGAGAAAATGACAAGGAGTAAGAGGAAAGCTTTGGTTTTAAATCTGTCACATCTGCCATTTT
The DNA here is from genome assembly GCF_000442215.2 of Lipotes vexillifer. Taxonomy (NCBI): domain Eukaryota; kingdom Metazoa; phylum Chordata; class Mammalia; order Artiodactyla; family Lipotidae; genus Lipotes; species Lipotes vexillifer. Next base: position 1,371,165 of record NW_006783413.1, on the reverse strand, counting down.
TTTCTAATGTCATTTTTTTTTTACTGCTAACTACTGGTAGTCACTCTCTGGGTGCTATTTGTTTCTCAGTGATGCTTTCACCACATAAAGAGGGTTAGCTTTTACTTTTTGAATCTTCTGCTTCATAAATGTAGTTTATTTCCAGAAGTGCAGTGTTTACTGTGACTGTTTTTATTTTTTCCTTTGCTTCTGAAATATATAGAGATGCCTGGCTTGGAGTACTTTTTCTCCCAGCTATTTACCTATTGACTTACTACATTGGTGAGGGGAGTGCATTTATTTTGAGTTAATTAGTATCTAAGCCAAATTAAATGGAAATTACCATGTTTATCAATATATAAATATGTCATATAGTGTATTATATTATAACAGAGCTTATTTAGCCTAAAATTTTTATTGAGGCATATGGAAATCCAGATGTTTTAGGAAATCATCATTACATTTCAATTTGGTGATTTTTTAAAAATTTATTTATTTTATGTATTTATTTTTGGCTGCATTGGGTCTTTGTTGCTGCGCATGGGCTTTCTCTAGTTGCAGTGAGTGGGGGCTACTCTTCTTTGCTGTGCACAGGCTCCTCATTGTGGTGGCTTCTCTTGTTGCTGAGCTCGGGCTCTAGGCACACAGGCTTCAGTAGTTGTGGCACACGGGCTTAGTTGCTCCACGGCATATGGGATCTTCCTGGACCAGGGCTCGAAGAGGATTCTTAACCACTGCGCCATCAAGGAAGCCTGGTGATTTTTTTAAAAGATGTCTATATGTATTCAATTTTTAAATTATTTACAGTTAAGGAATTGGCTTATAAGCACTTTTCAGTCAAATGATGTCATTCTTGCACTTATTTTCAACACAGTCTACTTCTAGTTATATCACTAATGTGTAATTTCAATTTGTCTCCTTCAAAGAGAACTTATTATTTTTATTTTTTTAGTAGCACTTGTACTTCGTTTAAATTCAGGGTCAGATTTTCTGAGCTTCTAGTTGTAACTTCTTTGGATTGTTTTCCTCGTGTCGTCAATGAAGTGTAAGAAATGGTTGTCTCTAGTTACAAAGGTAATGGTTGCTCTGACTCCCTTTTTTCAAGTGACTGACTTTTTAAAAAATGCACCTTGAAATCACCATTTCATCCATCTGCCTAATGTTTGGTGGTTCTCCAACCACATCAACTCTGAAATACTCTGTGCGGCCTTAACGTTACCTTGCAAGGTACTCTCCCACTTAATAATCCAACCATTTTTCCCAATATTTCTCAGCAAAACTTCTCCCACCAGGCTAGTCTCACTCCCTTTTTGTTATCTTCAACCACACTGTGTTCTCATCTAGGAAAATGCTCATTTAAAACGTAAAATAGGCAGGATTTCCTGGCAGACTGAGTTTGAAAGAGAAAGGAGGAGAAGTCAGGGATGGCTCACAGGTTACTGGGAGGGTGACAATATCATCACTGATACAGAAAAGGAAGAAGAGGAAAATTTACTGTGGCAAGCTGATCTGAAATGCCCGTGGAACACATCCGAATAAAGGTGTCCTAAAAAGAGCTGGACATTTGCGTTTGGACTGAGAAGACTGGGCTAGACATTCAGATTTAGAAATAATATTAGTGGTTGTTTGTTAAGCCACGCAAGTGGATGAGGTCGCACTAAGTGTGTACTAAAATGAGATGAAGGGAAGGCTTAATAGGGAATCCTAGGAAACATTAACTTTTAAGTGGGCATTTGGGGAAGTATAGCAGCCAGAGAGGTTGGAGGTAGGCGGGAAATCGGGAGATGTCATGAAGCCCAGGAAAAAGAAAGTTTTGGGCTTCCCCGGTGGCGCAGTGGTTAAGAATCCTCCTGCCGATGCAGGGGACACGGGTTCGAGCCCTGGTCTGGGAAGATCCCACATGCCGCGGAGCAGCTAAGCCCATGCGCCACAACTACTGAAGCCTGCACACCTAGAGCCTGTGCTCTGCAGCAAGAGAAGCCACCGCAACGAGAAGCCCGCGCACCGCAGCAAAGAGTAGCCCCCGCTCGCTGCAACTAGAGAAAGCCTGCGCATGGCAATGAAGACCCAACGCAGCCAAAAATAAACTAATTAATTAAAAAAAAAAAAAGAGAAAGTTTTAAGAATAAAGCAGTGGCCAAAAGTGTAAAGAAGGGGTTGAGAGCATAGAAGCTGGAGGGGAGAAAAGATTATGTGCGTGAGCAGTTGGATGAAGTGAACTGGAAAAGGGGGAACATGGCCAGGAAACACCATGGAATGTTTAACATAAAGTGCAGTAAACTGAAGTCCCTGAGCTTCCACAGAACTTCACTCTCTATGAAATTAAATTAAGTAATGTCTAAGAGTCTGATTGTCTAAGACTTAGATAACTACTCTACGTAAAATATTATAAAAAGAGTTCTGAACTGGCCAAGAGTAAAAGTATAACAAACTGGGAGCCAGGAACATTATAAAAATCTGGTGAAACAGGTAGGACAAGAAATGTAGTTGGATGCCTTGGGCTAAGAGTGAGCAGGGTATTTCAAGACAGATATACATTTTATTGAGTGAGGTGTGCCTATCACAAGTCTGTCTCTCCAACCCATATCTGTCTCCATGTCCCCAGTCGCATGCAAATGTCCTTTAGAGGCTACAAATTCAACATATGCAAATCAGGTCTCATTGTCTTCTCACCTACTCCAGCCCCTCCCCAACCTGCTTCTCCTCTATTTCAGGGAATAGCACTGGAGCCACCCCGTAGACTGAAGTGGAAACCTCTGTCACTCATTCTCTTCCATCGTCATCCCTTCGGTCTCATCTCTGTCATCAAGTTCTGTCCATTCTTTCTCCACCTTCTTTTGATTCCATCCTCTTGCTTTTCATTCCCACCACCACAGCTGCCACTGTATCCAGGTCCTGAAATAGGATTCCTAACTGGCCTACCTTCTTCTAGTCTCTCCTCCTCTTCCCAGTCCATCTCCACAACTCTAAGAAAGCAAATCTGATCACGTCCCTCCACTGGTTAAAAAAAATCTCCCAATTCCAGTGAGGAGAAAGAAGGTCTGACCTCCTTAGCATGACATCACGCGAGGCCCCTGCCAACCTGGCCTTGCCCCCTCACCTTCGCTGCATCGCATTGACCTTCTGCCTCCACACATCTGTCTTAGAACACCACGAAGTTTCTCCTTGTTCTTCAACTCACCCGCTCCTTGACACTTGATTCACTCTAAAGCCTGAGCAAGTCTTGTGCTACTACGATCATAAGCTTGGGTGCTGGAGGAGGGCAGACGGGAGAAGTTGAATATAAGTGATTTGGACCAGCCATAGAGAAAAGAATAGGGGTAGCGGTGCCTCTCTGATGAGAGATGTGATCCCCCCATTGAACTCAGTGCTTAGTAGACTATATTTCTTAAATAAATCACAATTCAAGGGAGACAAGTATACCTAATAGAGCTAACTGCAAGGAATTTATGATCTGATGAGAGAAATAAGACATATAGAATGAGGTAACTAATGTGATTGATTTTTTCCCATTCATTATAAATCATCGGATTCATTGCTTTACACTCATAAACATATACAGACATTCAAAGATACCAGATAATTAATAATAAGTGTGAAATAAGTAGTCAAGACAAGTCCTATAGGGATTTAGAGGAGGAAGAGATTACTTCGGGATAGGGTGTTCAGATAATGTTTCACAACAGACATAGGATTTGAAGCCTGAGTAGGGTGTACGTAGCAGGAAGAATAGCCTTCTAATTGTGGGGAATGACACAAACACAGGCAGAGGAGGATGTGTTCACGGCAGAAAGATCTGGGTAGGGGAATAATGTTGGTAAGGACAGGGAGACGTCAGGGTGTGATTGTGGTGTCCCTTCGATGCCCAGCTTGATCCCCTAGGCATACTTGCATACTTTACCTATCAGGGAATGGGAACCACTGAAGTTGTTTGTTTTTGTTTTTGCTGCGCCACATGTCATGCGGGATCTTAGTTCTCCACCAGGGATGAACCCGTGCCCCTGCAGCGGAAATGTGGAGTCTTAACCACTGGACACAATGAACGCAGTCTTTTAAGGAGATTAGTCAGGCAATAGTGTGCAGGACAGATTAGAAAAGCAAGGGAATGCAGGCCAGAGAACAAGTAGAAGCAGTCATCTGGGTCTGAGATGCCATAGATTTTGATTCTAAGACTATTGACATGATAGATTTTTTTTTTGAAAATGTTGGGGGTAGGAGTTAATTAATTAATTAATTAATTATTGCTGTGTTGGGTCTTCATTTCTGTGCGAGGGCTTTCTCTAGTTGTGGCGAGCGGGGGCCACTCTTCATCGGGGTACGCGGGGCCTCTCACTATCGTGGCCTCTCTTGTTGCGGAGCACAGGCTCCAGACGCGCAGGCTCAGTAGTTGTGGCTCATGGGCCTAGTTGCTCCGCGGCATGTGGGATCCTCCCAGACCAGGGCTCGAACCCATGTCCCCTGCATTAGCAGGCAGATTCTCAACCACTGTGCCACCAGGGAAGCCCAACATGATAGATTTTTGTAATAAAAAACTCACATTAAACATATACACTGATTATAAAACAAATCTTTATTTTTAGGTATGTAAAATTACAAAAATGTAGGCATCTTAGAATTAAGGAAATAAGATGAAGATCTGAACTAAGGTGGTGATGGTGGGAATGAGAAGGGAAGAGAAGATGCAACAAGAAAAAACAAATCTTGAAGAATTTGAGAATTTGGATGTTAAAAGTCAGAGAGAGAAGATTAAAATATGACTCCATGGTTTTGAGTCTGAATGAAAGTGCCAAGTTGGTACCATTAAAAGAAATGGGGAAGTCAAGAGGTAAAAGAACCAAACTAAATTTTATGTATTGAGCTGGAGGTGAGGAAATATCTAATAGACAGTTGAAGATATGGGCTTAGAACTAGGAAGAAAGATCAGGCTAGATCTTTCTAGATAATAGATCTTGGATCTATTATCCAAGGAATTAGCTACACACAAGTCGGAATGGAAGGTCTGAGAGTGAATGACATTCTGAAAGGTCAAGCACGTAGAGAACCGGGGCAGAGGTGTAATTGCAAGGGAGTACCCACGTTTCGGGACAGGAAGCAGGGTAAGCAAGAAAAACAGAAATGATCTAAAAGGTTGAATTAGATTCATTCCATAGTAGGGGCATGAAAGCCACGAGAAGAGGGAGGTTGAAGCCTTATATTCATGCTTAGGATTTATGGGTGTTCATCATGTGCATTTGGGTGTGCCTTAAGCCTTCACACTGGTGTGAAGAAACCCAGTGCAGTATTCCAAAGCAATGTTTGTTTGGGCCCCCACCTTCAGCCTTAGCTGGATGCTGACTACTAACTGTGGGCTATTCCTCAGCTCCAGGAGTTCTGGACCAGTACGTTGGCTGGTTCCTCAGCCTTTGTCGAGCAATCATGAAATTTCTCCAAAGGCTTGTTGCTAGTATCATGTGCAGCTAATCTTAGCCAGATCCTATAAAGTCCAAAAGAATGTACTTCCCACCTAGCTCTTTAATGAGCAGTTATCTAAGAATGTAATTTTGTTGACCCAACTTTTTATAACAGAGTCAAAGTTAAAGGCAAAGTAGTTTTTAGCACTTTACCAGTTCAGCTGGAATTGCTGTGCCAGTTAAACTTTCTGAACCCCTATTAGTCAGGGATGACTTAGTTCTCTCTGGCTTACCTTATTTCCCTAGCAGACAGATAAAATTATTTATTGGTTTAAAATGTGATTCTTTCATAGCCCATAAAAATACATTTAAAAATTGTCCAATGAAGGGCAGTATTTCACAGAAACAAACACATAGTCATTGAATTTTTAAAAAAATTTTTCTTCTATAATTGGGAGAGCTAGCACAGGCATGCCTCACCATCACAGGAGCTCTAAAAAGCTGATTGGCTGACATGATTAGTAATTGGGAATATGAATTGTGATATATGATCCCGAAATACAAATTTCAAAAAGGCTTCTCTTCTTGTCATGAGTATCTTAATCAGGACGTTTGTAAGCATATCTTTCAATCTCATGCTCTTACAAACCTAAAGTTGACCCATACAGTTTAGATTGTAACGGAATTACTTTCAGCGAGTGTAAACAATCCTCACATGCCTTTCCCAAGAGGAACAGAAGTGCTTTCCCCTCTGTGTAGTGAAGCCTCATCAGTGTAACAGGAGCACTTCTCTCTCTTGTGGGGAAGTGCCCATATGACTTGGTTAAGCTGTAAAACATCTGGCTTATGCAGTGATATCTGGTTTGTAAGATGTGCCTTACCTCTTTATAAGCTCAAGAGACTGGCCGTTAAACATGTTGTGGCTGGAGAGTCCGAACCGACAGCCAGGAGCCCGCACGCACCTCGCACCCTGAGACGGCGACGCGCCCCGCACCGCTCCGGGACGACCGGTCACTGGGCCCCGCGCCGCGGCCCCGCGCCGCGGCCCCGCCGCTGCCGCTGCTGTGGACCGCGGCCGTGGCGCCGGGGGGCGGCCGCCCGCGAGGAGGCGGCTCCCGCGGGGGCCTCAGTGTGCTAGGCGTCCCCGCCCAGCGTGGGCTCGGTGCAGGAGCTGGCTCAGCGCGCCGCGGTGGTGATGGAGGGAAATGCGCACCCGCCGCGGCGGCAGCAGGGGGGCACTCGACAGGAAGGGGGCGGCGGGGG
>NW_006783413.1:1362703-1364449 GCF_000442215.2 Lipotes vexillifer | reverse complement strand
CGGGCGAGGCAGGGGCGCGGGGAGGCGAGGGCCAGCCGCCAGCCGTGGGCCCGGGACCGTGCCCTCCTGGCCCACGGGCCCAGCGCCCAGCGCCGCCGAGCCCGGAGACGAGGCGCCCTTTCTGGTGAAGGTGCACCAGGTGTGGGCGGTGAAAGCCGGGAACTTGAAGAAGGACTCGCTGCTCAGCGTGCGCCTGGGCTCCCGGGGCCACCCCGTGTTTCCCTCCTGCGCGCGGCTCAAGGAGGACAGCAGGTACGTCTTCTTCATGGAGCCCGATGCCAACAGCAGCGGCCGCGCGCCGGCCGCCTTCCGAGCATCCTTCCCCCTCTCGAGACGGGCCGGTACCTCAAGAAGGAGGTCTGCCGGGTGCTGTGCAAGCGGTGCGCCTTGCCTCACCGTTTGGAAGAGATGAAAAGTCAGGAGTCTGCAGCAGATTCGAAACTAGTGCTTCGGTGAGAGACCAGTTCTGAATACTCCTCTCTCAAATTCAAATGGTTCAAGAATGCGAATGAACTAAACCCAGAGAACGAACCACAAAACATCAAGATACAAAAAAAGGCCAGGGAAGTGAGAACTTCGCCTTAACAAAGCATCGCTGGCTGATTCTGGAGAATGTATGTGCAAAGTGATCAGCAAATTAGGAAATGACCGTGCCTCTGCCAATATCACCATTGTGGACTCAAATGAGATCATCACGGGCATGCCAGCCTCAACTGAGACAACGTGTGTGTCTTCAGAGTCTCCCATTAGAAAATCAGTATCAACAGAAGGAGCAAACCCTTCTTCATCCACATCTACATCTACCACTGGGACCAGCCATCTTGTCGCCATCTTGTCAAGCGTGCCAGAAGGAGAAAACTTCCTGTGTGGATTTAGGCAAGTGCTTCATGGTGAAAGACCTTTCAAACCCCTCAAGATACTTGTGCAAGTGCCCAAGTGAGTTTACTGGTGATCGCTGCCAAAACTACATAATGGCCAGCTTCTGCAGTACGTCCACTCCCTTCCTGTCTCTGCCTGAATAGGAGCATGCTCAGTCGGTGCTGCTTTCTTGTTGCTGCATCTTCTCTCAGCTTTCACCTACAGCTAGATGTGCTTTACCAGGTCTAACATTGACTGCCTCTGCCTGTTGCATGAGAACATTAACAAAAGCAATTGTATTACTTCCTCTGTTCATGCCTAGTTGGCTCTGAGATACTCATAGGTGTGCGAGGCTCCGATGTTTCTGAAATTTATCTTGAATAATGTGATACAAAATGATAGTCTATATCATACAGTACAATAATAATAAAGGCATTTAAAAGTCTCACTTTTATTGATAAAATAAAATCATTCCACTGGACAGTCCATCTTCTTTATAAAATGACCCCATCCTGAAAAGGATGTTTGCTAAGTTGTAACCAGTACACACTTGAAATGATGATAAGTTCATTTCAGTTCAGAATGTGTTATTTCTAACAAATAAACAGAATAAAAAGAAAAAATAAAAATAAATATGTTGTGGCTGAGATAGAGAGTGGGGTGAGGGGAACAGCTAAGGGAAGGATATTTATTAAACTGAAATATCCAGCTTAATATGGTGAATAATTACTCAGTTTTTTCCGTTTGATTTCTTCATTATATGGGCTAAGAACAGGAATGGCAAGTTCATGGCACCGTCCCTGCCTCTCTTCCACACACACCCCCGCCCCCACCAAAAAAAAAAAAAAAAAAAAAAGCCCGCAGGGCCGACCCCACAATAGTCTTTTC
>NW_006783413.1:1356588-1362660 GCF_000442215.2 Lipotes vexillifer | reverse complement strand
CCCCCCCCCCCCCAAAAAAAAAAAAAAAAAAAAAAAAAGCCCGCATGGCAGACACCACAATAGTCTTTTCCATTGAACTCAGCCTCAGAGTCATTTTCCACAGTTCTCCAGGCAGCCACTACCAGTTGGTTCGAGTGGGGAATTGAAATTATGAGGTTGGGGATTCTTTGTGGCTTACAGTTTTGGTGTTAGTATCTTCTGATTACAAGGAAGAGGGGACCTTAAGAAAAAGAGGATTTATTTTAAGGATACACATAGTTTGGAGTCAGAGAGTTGTTCAGGATTCAAGGCAAGTCAGAGACTGGATTCTCACCCTATGGTCCACCTGTTCAACCTCTCATAACATATCTGTGTCTCTGTTTTTAATGTGCCCTCATTTCCCAACTGGCCAATCCTCTTTGTATTCCACAGTCTAAATGCTTCAGAGAGCTAATTTAACATGCTTTGTTAATTACCATTGTGTCTATTACTAAGCGTAGCCTTGGTGCCAGGTTTTGTCATGGGTCATGAATAGGCAGCCCTTGGGTAGGCAGCCCATGGATACTGGTAATGTTTTCTTTATCTTAGTGGTAGTTATCCAGGTGTGTTCACTTCATGAAAATTCAAAATTCAACACGTGCTTCTTATGTGCAAGTTTCTTTGTTATATTTTAATAAGTTTATTTTTCTAAAAATAGTTGTGGCAAACTGATCTCATTTTCTTTTTTGAAGGCTTTATCAAACTAGTACATCAGGAGAATGTCATAGACATATATGTTCATCTTAAAGAAGACATCTTTTAAAATTTCCTAAGACCGTTATGTGCAGTTCAGAGAGATGTGGGCTGGATAGTAGAAGAGTTATGTGAATTCTTAACTAGTGGAACAACTTACCCAAAAGTTGACAATCAAGATCAACCTGAAGATAGGTTTCTATCATGACGTGTGAGGGTTCTGTTTAGTATAGAGAGGAAATACAGGCTAAGCATGTGGGATCAAGGGCTGGGCTCTTCTGCTTAACAGCTGTTTGACCTTAGAGAACTTTTCTTTCCGTGCCTCAGTCTTTCTATCAATAAAATGGGAGCGATAGAGTCTACAACTTAAGATGGTTTAGAGGACTGAGTGAACATAAATAGTGTTCAGAAAAGTAGGCCACTAATATGCAGGGAGAATTTGTAGAGTGGCAGAGTACTTTATAATTAAGTCACCAAGTTAAAGAGCAAGACAAGTCCCTGTTAGAAGAAATGTCCCCAGAGTGGCCAGATGAACATCTGTCAGGGATGCTGTAAAGAGGCCCCTTCCTTTAATGAGAAGGTTGGATTAGATGATCTCTCAAGGTCTAGGATTCTTTGTCAGTTTAATTGTGCCCTAAATACTTGAAGTTATAATTCTGCTTATGGAGTAATTCTATAGAATTACTTGCCAGGAGGAGACGGGATCACCCATAACAAAATGGGCATGCTTCGGAAACATCTGAGGACTTGGAAAGCCAGTAGCTCATCTTTCCAATGTTGGGTGAAAACGTGAGAAAGATACATAGCCACAACCTAGAGAAAAACACCGACCTGTAAAACTGAAGAAAGAAGAAAGAAGCAGAGATTTGGCTGCTTCATTTGTTCTTTAAAACGAACACCTGCCTTTACACATCATCTGAAATATGCATTAGGCCCAATAGGAATATACACCTTCAGTAATCTGCCAACAATATCAAGGTAACTGCCTTGCTTTGTTTGCAAGAAGTTGTTGGCTAATTTTTTTTAAATCTGATTTTATTATACTACAAAGCCATCAGTACTTTTCTTGCAGCGTGTAGAGCCCTCAGATTAAAGCCAAAGGCAATCAAACCAAATGAACAAAACTTAATGACTTGAGGAGTGGCCAAGATGGTGGGGCAGAAAGACCCTGAGCTCACCTCCTCCCAGAGGCACAGCAAAATTGCAACTATTTATAGACAAAGTATCCATGAGAGCAACCTGAAAACTAGCAAAAAAGGTCTTCTAAGAGCTGACAGTTACAAAGGAGGAACACAATGAGAAGGGGAGAAGGGACAGAGATGCAATTAGTCAAGACTCATGCCCACCAGGTAGGTGACACGTGAACGGGAGGATAATTACAATTGCAGAAGTTCTCCCGCAAAAGCAAGGGGTCTGAGCCCCACACTGGGCTTCCCATCCCAGGGATCCTGCACTGGGGAGGCAAGCCCCTGGAACATCTGGCTTTGAAGGCCAGTGTAGGGAGACCCAGAGGTCTGTGGGAAATAGAGACCCCACTCTTAAACGGCACACACAAAATCTCACACACTCCAAGACCCAGGGCAGAAGCAGTAATTTGAAAGGAGGCTGGATCAAACCCACTTGCTGACCTTGGAGAGCCTCCTGAAGAGGGCAGGAGGCAACTGAAATTCACCCTGGGGACATAGATGCCAGCAGCTGCCATTTTTGGGAGTTCAACCCACCATGAGGACACTGGCACTGGTAAGCACCACTGGAATCCTCCCTCTAGCTTATTAGTGCTGGAACCTACCTGCCCACCAGCCAGTCAGCATCCTCCTAGGATGCCCCAGGCCAGGTGCCCCAGATGGGCAGGGACACGACCTCACCCACCAGCAGAAAGGGCCCCCTGAGGCCCCAGCCCTGCCCCAGGACACACCCTCACCTACCAGATGGCCCAGGACCCAGCCCCACCCAACTAGTGGGCCTACACCAGCTCTGGAACCTCCAGCCCCTCAGTCAGAGACCCCAGGACCCAGGTCCACCAGTGGGCTGACACTAGCCTTGGGAAGAGGCCTCACCCACCAGTGGAGGGACACCAGCCCCATGAACACCAAGACCCTCCAGCCAGCTGTGTCAGGACCCGGTGCATTCACCAGCAAGCTAACACCAACTCCAGGAGCACCAGGGCCCTGGCTCTGCCCACCTGCGGGCCAGCACCAAATCTGCAACCCCTGGGCCCCACAGCCAGAGATCCCAGGACCCATCTCCACCCATTAGTGGGCTAGCAGTAGCCCCAGGACCGGGCCTTGTCCACTAGTGGATGGGCATCAGCCCTGGGACCCCCTGGGCCCAAACCCCACCCACCAGTGGGCTGACCAAACCCCAGGACCACACAGACCCACTGCCAGCCATGTCAAGACCACACCCACCCATTAGCAGGCCAGCGTCACTCCAGGATGCCCTGGATCCTGGCCCTGACCAATGGGAGGCCAAAAGCAGCTCCAGGACACTTTGGGCCCCTCAGCCATCCATGTTAGGATCCGGCCCCACCTAACAGTGAGCCATCACCAGTGCTGGGTCACCTGGGACCCTCAGCCAGCCATATCAGGAAGCAGCCCCACCCACCAGCATCCCACACCAGCCCCAGGACACTCCTGGGCCATGGCCCCGCCCATCAGTAGGCCAACACTAGCTCTGGAACCCCCAGCCCAGCATTCAGCCACTCTGGGACCAAGCTCCACCCACCAATGGGCTAGCACTATTCCTGGGACCCCCAGGCGGGATCTGTAGACAGTTGCCTCATGACCCAGGCCTGCCCACTGGTGAGCTGGCACCAGGACCAGGACACCCCTGGCTGTGCAGTCAGCCATGCCAAGACCCAGTCTGAACAAAACAGAGCCTTACAACCAACTGGAATGACGACCAGCAACACCTACCAGCATGCCCACAGTAGTCACCCGACCACAACAGAAGGTCCCAAGCAGCCCACATAAGAGGGCACCCCTAAAGCAAGTAGCTCTGGTAACCACAAGAGAGTGTGCTGCCAGGACCCATAGGACGTGTCCTGCATAAGGCCACTTTTCCAAGATTGGGAAACATAACCAACCAACTAAATACATAGAAATAAAAACAGGAAATTAGACAAAATGAGGCAACAGAGAAATATATTCCAAATAAAGGAAAAGAAAAAAACCTCCAAAGAACTAAGTGAAGTGCAGATAAGCAAATCTACTTGATAGAGAGTTCAAGGCAATGATCATAAAGATGCTCAAAGAAGAGCCTCCTTCTGTCTCTCTCATCCTGTAAGACCCTTGAAACATCCTGCAGGTGGCTCCTATCTTGTGGGAATGTTATTCACAGAAAATCATATCACCTTGTAAGGCCTTCCTCTGGTCTCAGGGAAGGTATAAAGGAAAGTAGGAGGGGCCGGATGGAGGGGTCAATGGTTGCCTGGAGAGGTGGCTATTGACAGAACCACAGGTGGGGAGGAAGCTGTGCTAATTAACTGGATCTGGCTCTACAGCTTCCTTGGTCTCCTAAGCCCAGGATGATACCTGCCTCCCTCAGTGTGCTCTGGCTAAGCTTAGAAATGCTTCCTTAGGAGGAGACTGAATAAATTTGAGTTTTGAAGTCAGAGGCCCCAGATCTGAATACCAGTTAAGCCACTTCCTGGCTGGGTGATTCTACCAAGTTAACTTATCCTCTCTGAGTTTCAGTTTTCTCATCTGAAAATGTGCATAAAATCAGAACCTCTCTCTGTGGATTTTTGGTGAGGATTAAATGAAAGAGTTCTGAGAACTGTGAAAATATAAAATGAGTACTAAATAAATATTGTTAGTTGCTGTGGGGGAAAAAAAAGATGCTTGAAGAACTTGGGAGAAGAATGAATGAAAAGAGTGAGAAGTTAGAAGTTTTTAACAAAGAGTTAGAAAATATAAAGAAGAACCAAACAGAGGTGAATAATTCAATAACTGAAATTAAAAATATACTAGAAGGAATCAACAGTAGATTAGATAATATAGACGAACAGATCAGTGATTTGGAAGATAGAGTAATTACTGTCTGAAATTACTGAAACTGAACTGAAAAAAATAATAAAAAGAAATGAGGACAGTTTAAGAAACCTCTGGGACAACATCAAGCATACTAACATTCACATAATAGGGGTTCCAGAAGGAGAAGAGAGAGAGAAGGTGGCAGAGAAATATTTGAAGACATAATAGCTGAAAACGTCCCTTCCTGGGAAAGGGAAATAGACATCCAGATCCAGGAAGCACAGTGAGTCTCAACATGATCGACTGAAAGAGAACCACACCAAGACACGTTGTAATTAAAATGGTGAAAATTAAAGATAAATAGAAAATATTAAAAGCAGCAAGGGAAAAGCAGCAAGTTACATACAAAGGAACTCCCGTAAGGCTATCAGCTGGCTTTTCAGCAGAAACTCTGCAGGCCAGAAGGGAGTGACACAATATATTTAAAATGATGAAAAGGAAAAACCTACAACCAAGAGTACTCCACCCAGCAAGACTCTCATTCAGATTTGATGGAGAGATCAAAAGTTTTACAGACAAGCAAAAGTTAAAAGAGTTCGGCATCACCAAACCAGTGTTACAAGAAATGTTAAAGGGACTTCTCTGAGCAAAAAAAGAGAAGGCCACAATTAGGAACATGAAAATTACAAAATGAAAAAGCTCATCAGTAAAGGCAAATAACTACTTTAAATGTAAATGGACTAAATGCTCCAATCAAAGACATAGAACAGCTACAAAAACAAGACCCACATATATGCTGCTTACAAAAGACGCAGTTAAGATTTAAAGACACACACAGACTGAAAGTGAGGGGATGGAAAAAGGTATTTTATACAAATAGAAACAAAAAGAAAGCCGAGGTAGCAATATTTATATCAGACCAAATAGATCTTAAAACAAATATCGTAACAAGAGACAAAGAAAGACATTATATAATGATCAAGAGATCAATCCAACAAGAAGATATAACAATTGTAAATATATATGGACTCAGCACAGGAGCATGTATTTACTTATTTATTTTAAAATTTATTATTTTATTTATTTTTGGCTGTGTTGGGTCTTCGTTGCTGTACACGGGCTTTCTCTAGTTGCAGTGAGCGGGGGCTACTCTTCATTGCTGTGCACAGGCTTCTCATTGCGGTGGCTTCTCTTGTTGCAGAGCATGGGCTGTAGGCACGTGGGCTTCAGTTGTTGTGGCGCATGGGCTCAGTAGTTGTGGCTAGCCAGCTCTAGAGCACAGGCTCAGGAGTTGTGGTGCATGGGCTTAGTTGCTCCGTGGCATGTGGGATCTTCCCAGACCAGGGCTCGAACCCATGTCCCCTGCACTGGCAGGCAGATTCTTTTT
>NW_006783413.1:1348541-1356578 GCF_000442215.2 Lipotes vexillifer | reverse complement strand
TTTGTACGTGGGCCTCTCACTGTTGTGGCCTCTCCCGTTGCGGAGCACAGGCTCCGGATGCGCAGGCTCAGCGGCCATGGCTCACAGGCGCAGCCGCTCTGCGGCATGTGGGATCTTCCCGGACCGGGGCACGAACCCGTGTCCCCTGGATCGGCAGGCAGACTCCCAACCACTGTGCCACCAGAGAAGCCCTGGCAGGCAGATTCTTAACCACTGCGCCACCAGGGAAGTCCCAGCACAGGAGCATTTAAATACAAAGAGCAAATATTAATAGACATAAAGGGAGAAATTGACAGTAAAACAATAATAGGGGACTTTAACAACCCACAGATAGCAATGGACAGCTCTTCCAGGGAGAAAATCAATAAGGAAACACTGGCCTTAAACAACACATTAGACTAGATGGACTTAATAGATATACATAGAACATTTCATCCAAAAGCTGCAGAGTACATATTATTTTCAAGTGCACATGGAATGTTCTCCAGGGTAGATCATATGCTAGGCTACAAAACGAGTCTCAGTAAATTTAAGAAGATTGAAGTTATATCAAGCCTCTTTCTGATCACAAACCTATGAGACTAGAAATCAACTGTAAGAAAAAAAGTACAAAAAACACAAACATGTGGAGGCTAAACAAATACTACTAAACAATGAATGGCTCACTGAAGAAATCGAAGAAAAAAAAAAATCTGGAGAAAAATGAAAATGAAAACACAATGACCCCAAATCTACAAGATGCAGCAAAAGCATTTCTAAGAGGGAAGGTTATGCTGATAAGAGCTTACCTCAGGAAACAAGAAAAATCTCAAATAAACAACCTAAACTTAGACCTTAATGAACTAAAGATCAAACAACACCCAAAGTTAGTAGAAGGAAAGAGATCATAAGGATTTAAGCAGAAATGAATGAAATACAGACTAAAAAACAGTAGAAAATATTAATAAAAACTAAGAGCTCGTTCTTTGAAAAGGTAAACAGAATCAATAAGCTGTTAGCTGTTTCATCAAGAAAAAAAAAAAGAACCCAAGTCAATAGAATCAGAAATGAAAACAGAGAATTTACAATCAACACCGTAGAAATACAAAGGATCATAAGAGATTACTATGAACAATTATATGCCAATAAAATGGACAACCTCTGAAATGTACAGTCTCCCAAGATTGAATTGGGAAGAAATAGAAAATATGAACAGACCAATTACCAGTAATGAAATTGAATCAGCAATTTAAAAAAATTCCAACAAACAAAAGTCCAGGGCCAGATGTTTTCACAGCTGAATTCTACCAAACATTTAGAGAAGAGTTAACATCTGTCCTCCCAAGCTATTTCAAAAAATTGAAGAGGAAGCAACACTCCTGAACTCATTCTGTGAGGCCAGCATCACCCTGATACCAATACCAGACAAAGATATCACAAAAAAGAAAATTACAGGCCAATATCACTGATAAACATAGATGCAAAAATCCTCAACAAAATATCAGCAAGACAAATATTAGCAAACCAAACCAAATTCAACAATATATTAAAAGGATTATACACCATGATCAAGTGGGGATTTATCCCAGGATGGTTCAAGATCTGCAAATCAATCAATAGGATACACTACATTAACAAACTGAAGAATAAAAATCATATGATTATCTCAATAGATGCAGGAAAAGCTCCTGACAAAATTCAACATCCATTTATGATAAAAACTCTCCAGAAAGTGGATATAAAGGGAATCTACCTCAACATAATAAAGGCCATATATGACAAACCCACAGCTAACATCATACACGTGGTGAAAAGCTGAAAGCATTTCCTCTAAGATCGGGAACAAGAGAAGGATGCCCATTCTCACCACTTTTATTTAACATAGTATTGGAAGTTCTAGCCACAAAAATCAGATAGGAAAAAGAAATAAAAGGAAGCCAAATTGGAAAGGAAGAAGTAAAACTGTCACTATTTTCAGACGACATGGTACTATACATAGAAAATCCTAAAGGCACCACCAGAAAACTACTAAAGCTCATCAATGAATTTGGTAAAGTTTCAGGATACAAAATTAATATACAGAAATCTGTTGCAATTCTATATGTGAACAGCAAACTATCAGAAAGAGAAATTAAGGAAAACAATCCCATTTACCATCACATCAAAAAGAATAAAATACCTAGGAATAAACCTACCTAAGTAGGTAAAAGACCTGTACTTGATAAGACACTGATGAAAGAAATTGAAGATGACACAGATGGAAAGACACACTGTGTTCATGGATTGGATTTTTTTTTTTGGCTGTGCCACACAGCATGCGGGATCTTAGTTCCCTGACCAGGAATCGAACCCGTGCCCTCTGCAGTGGAAGCACAGAGTCCTAACCACTGGACCACCAGGGAATTCCCTGGAAGAATACTGTAAAAAGGACCATACTACCCAAGGCAATATATAAATTCAATGCAATCACTATCAAAATACCAATGGTATTTGTCACACAACTAGAACAAGAACTTTTAAAATTTGTATGGAAACACAAAAATACAAACACAAAATAGCCAAAATAATCTTGAGAAAGAACAAAGCTGGAGGAATCATGCTCCCTGACTTCAGACTATACTACAAAGCTACAGTAATCAAAACAGTATGGTACTGGCATAAAAAAACAGACATATAGATCAATGGAACCAAAAAGAGAGCCCAGAAATGAACTCACTCTTTTTTTTAAAGATTTTTTAAAAAATAAACAAGTTTATTTATTTATTTATTTATTTATGGCTGCGTTGGGTCTTCGTTGCTGTGCGTGGGCTCTCTCTAGTTGCGTTGAGCGGGGGCTACTCTTCATTGCGGTGTGCAGGCTTCTCATTGCGGTGGCTTCTCTTGTTGCCAAGCATGGGCTCTAGGTGCACGGGCTTCAGTAGTTGTGGCACACAGGATCAGTAGTTGTGGTGCACAGGCTTAGCTGCTCCATGGCATTTGGGATCTTCCTGGACCAGGGCTCGAACCCACGTCCCCTGCATTGGCAGGCGGATTCTTTTTTTGTTTGTTTTTTTTGTTTTTTTGCGTTACGCGGGCCTCTCACTGTTGTGACCCCTCCCGCCGCGGAGCACAGGCTCCGGACGCGCAGGCCCAGCGGCCATGGCTCACGGGCCCAGCTGCTCCGCGGCACGTGGGATCCTCCCGGACTGGGGCACGAACCCGTGTCCCAAACCCGTGTCCCCTGCATTGGCAGGCGGACTCTCAACCACTGCGCCACCAGGGATCCCGGCAGGCAGATTCTTAGCCACTGTGCCACCAGGGAAGTCCTCAAGATTTTTTTGATGTGGACCATTTTTAAAGTCTTTATTGAATTTGTTACAATATTGCTTCTGTTTTATGTTTTGGTTTTTTGGCTGCTAGGCATGTGAGATTTTAGCTCCCCGACCAGGATCAAACCCACATCCCCTGCACTGGAAGACAAAGACTTAACCACTGGACCACCAGGGAAGTCCATGAACCCACTCTTATATGGGCAATTAGTCTATGACAAAGGAGACAAGAATATATGATGGAGAAAAACAATCTCTCCAATAAATGGTGTTGAGAAAATTGGGCAACTACATTCAGAAGAATCAAATGGGACTACTTTCTCATATCATATAAAAAATAAACTCAAAATGGATTAAAGACTTAAATGTAAGACCTGAAACCATAAACTCCTGAAAGAAAAATAGGCAGTACTCTCTTTGACATTGGTCTTAGCAATACCTTTTTTTTTTAAATATATCTCCAGGCAAGGGCAACAAAAGCAAAAATTTTAAAATGGAACTACATCAAACTATAAAGTTTTGCACAGTGAAGGAAACTATCAGCAAAATTCAAAGGCCATCTACTGAATGGGAGAACCTATTTGCAAATGATATATTCAATAAGGGATTAATATCCAAAATACACAAAGAACTCATACAGCTCAACATCGAAGAACAAACAACCCAATTTTAAAATGGCCAGAGATCCTGGATGGACATTTTTCCAAAGAAAACATACAGATGGCCAACAGGCATGTGAAAAGGATAATGAACGTCACTTATCATCAGGGAAGTGCAAATCAAGACCACAATGAGATATCATCTCACATCTGTCAGAATGGTTATTATGTAAAAGATAACAAATAACAACTGTTGGCCAGGATGTGGAGAACAGGGAACCCTCATGCACTTTTGGTGGGAATGTAAATTGGTACAGCCACTATGGAAAACAGTAAGGAGGTTCTCAAAAAATTAAAAATAGAGCTACCATATGATCCAGAAATTCTACTTCTGTATATTTATCTGAAGAAAATGAAAACACTAATTAGAAAAGCTATATGCACCCCTATATTCATTGCAGCATTACTTACAATAGCCAAGATATGGATACAACCTAAGTGCCCATCAAAAGATGAATGATTAACAAGATGTAATACACACACACACACACACACACACACACACACACACACACACACAGGACTATTACTCAGCCACAAAAAAAAGAATAACATTTTACCATTTGTGACAACATGAATGGATCAGAGGGTGTTATGCTAAGTGATATAAGTCAGACAGAGAAAGACAAATATTGCGTAATTTCACTTATTGTGGAATCTAAAAAACAAATGAAAGTGAGCCCATGTGCTCTGGAACCCATGTACCACAACTAGAGAGAAGCCTGTGTCACAACGAAGAGCCCACCTAACGCAACTAAAATAAAAATTAAAATAAATAATAAATAATAAAAATAAATATTTTTAAAATTTAAAAAATAAAAAACAACACTTTTCCATTTTGAAACAGCGGACTGAACATCTTTTCACACCCCAAAATCTCACTGAAAAGGCAGAAGAAGAAATAGAAAAATACAATAGAAGATTATCCAGGAATCTAAATACCAAAAACATCCAAATAAAGGAATTTCTCTAAAAAAAAACAAAAAACAAATGAACAAACATAACAAAACAGAAACAGAGTCATAGATACAGAGAACCAACAGGTGTTGCCAGAGTGAAGGGGGCTAGGGGGAGGAGAGAAATAAGTGAGGGAAGACTAAGAGGTACAAACTTTCAGTTACAAAATAAATGAGTCATAGGTATGAAATATACAGCATGAAGAATATAGTCAATAATTAGGTAATATCTTTGTATGGTGACAGATGACAACTAGACTTATCATGGTGATCGTTTTGAAATGTATAGCAATATTGAATCACTATGTTGTATATCAGGAACTAACATAGTGTTATAATTCAATTATCCTTCAAAAACAAACCAACCAACAAACAAACTCATAGAAAAAGAGATCAAATTTATGACTACCAGTGGTGAGGGGAGGGGAAATTAAATGAAGACAGTCAAAAGGTATAAACTTCTAGTTACAGGATAAATAAGTACTAGAGATGTAATGTACAACATGATAAATATAATTAACACTGTTGTATGTTATAAATGAAAGTTGTTAGAAGAGTAAGTCCTAAGAGTTCTCATCACAAGGAAAAATGTATTTTTTCTATTTCTTTAGTTTTGCATCTATATGAGATGATGGATGTTCACTAAACCTATTGTGGTCATCATTTCATGATGTATGTAAATCAAATCATTGTATTGTACACCTTAAACTTATACAGTGCTGTATGTCAATTATAACTCAGTAAACCTGGGAAAAAGTCAGCAAATAATTATTTAAAGTAAAAAAATTAAAACTTAATGGCTTGAGATTTTTGATATGTATTCATACTGTTAAATAGCAAAGTAACAGCGATCCAGAAATGTAATATCTACCCATAGAAAAGTGATCTTAAAAAGTCAAGAGAGAGCTTCCCTAGTGGTGCAGTGGTTGAGAGTCTGCCTGCTGATGCAGGGGACACGGGTTCGTGCCCTGGTCCGGGAAAATCCCACATGCCGCGGAGCTGCTGGGCCCGTGCGCCATGGCCGCTGAGCCTGCACGTCCAGAGCCTGTGCTCCGCAATGGGAGAGACCACAACAGTGAGAGGAAAGTCAGGAGAAAATGCACCCTACAGCTCCTTGCTACAACTTCATCTCAAGAGAACATAGGAGAAAATCCTAAAAAGAGGTCACTTTATTTAGAGTTAAATGATTCTATGAACACAGAACCATTCAACTATATATGGAAATATAAAATTCTCAATATTGGTCAAACAAACACAAAATCTCCAAGTGGCTTAATAAATGTACAAATTCTCAAAATTGTATTTCCTATTATTACAAGTATTTATATTTCTAATTATATTTTTCCCAGCTATAATCTTAAGCATTAAGTATTTTAGAAACATATTATACTTACAATATACATACAAAAAGGTGCACATATCTTAGGTGGACAATATGAATTTTTACAAACTACACATACCCATGTAATAAGCCCCTAGATAAAAACTGAACATTAACACTGTTTTGAAATTTTTTATTCACTTTCAAGAGGAAAAAATTAATGTTCTATTCTGGATATTTGGTGGTATGGCATGTAACTTTAAAAGCAACATTCCCATCTTGAACATCTTCTGGGACTTTCTATTTTTTTTTTTCCCCCACATTTATTTATTTATTTATTTATTCGTTTTGGTGCACGGGTTTCTCTCTAGTTGTGGCTCACGGGCTCCAGAGCACGCGGGCTAGGTAGTAGTAGCATTTGTGCTCTCTAGATGTGTTGTGCGGGCTCTAGAGTGCACAGGCTTAGTTGCCCCACAGCATGTGGGATCTTAGTTCCTGGACCAGGGATCGAACCCACGTCCCCTGCATTGTAAGACGGATGCTTAACAACTGGACCACCAGGGAAGTCCCCCATCTGGGACTTTCAATATCACTTGTGGTAGACAAAATAATAGCTTTCTAACGATATCCGTGTCCTAATCCCCAGAACCTGTGAATATGTTTCCTTACATACCAAAAGAGTCTTTGCAGGTGTGATTGAATTAAGGCTTCTGAGATGGGAAGATTATCCTGAACTATCTGAGTGGATCCAATGTAATAAATTATAAGGGTCTTTTTAAGTAAAAGAGGCAGGCAGGAGAGTCAGAGAAGGAGATGTGACAAGGGAAGCAGATGTCAGAAAGAGCATAAGGTAAGGAATGTGGGTAGCCTCTAGAAACTGGAAAAGGCAAGGAAGCAGATTCTCCCCTGCAGCCTAAGGAAGACAAAACTACTGATACCTTTGTTTTTTTTTAATTGAGATATAATTGACATATAGCATTATATTAGGTTCAGGTGTACAACACAAGGGTTTGACATATGTATATCTTATGAAATGATCACCACAATAAATCTAGTTAACATTGATCACCACACATAGTTATAAAATTTTTGTCTTGTGATGATATCTACACTGCTTCTTTGATTTTAGCCCCTCAAAACCCATTTCAGACTCCTAACCTCCAGAACTGGAAGATAATACAATTGTATTTTTAAGCCACTGTTTTATGTAATTTGTTACAGCAGCAGTAGGAAACTAATACACCATCTGGAGTCTGGTGAATCTGTGTCCAGAATCATATATCTTATTGCCTATCTAATAGCTTCATGTGGCTATCTCATAGGCATCTCAAACCTAACATCACAAATTAAACCTTTATTTTTTAACTCCCCAAACCTGATCACTCCTTCAGCTTTTCTCTTGGTAAATGGCACCAATCACCCAACTACTAATGCCAGACATCTGGAAGTCAACCTTGTTTCCTTCGTTTTCTCTGTCATCGTCTCATACCCAATCTATAATGAAGTTGCATCAATTCTACTTCCAAACTAAATATCATATCGATCCACTTCAAATGAGTTTCACTGCCACCATTTTTTTTACAATTACTTTTATTTTATTCTTTTTAATATGGAATGTGTGCATATACTACAAAATACAAAAGATATAAGTAGGAATTCAGTGAAAAGTCTATCTCCTCCCAGCCCTTCCAGATGCAATCAGTGGTACCAGGTTGTTTGTATGTGTATGTTTGTATGTGTGTGTGTGTGTGTGTGTGTGTATCTTTCAGAGGCTTTTTTTTTCCACTGCTACCATTCTTTTTTTTTTTTTTTCT
>NW_006783413.1:1320968-1348339 GCF_000442215.2 Lipotes vexillifer | reverse complement strand
CTTTTTTTTTTTTTTTTCTTGCGTTATGTGGGCCTCTCACTGTTGTGGCCTCTCCCATTTGCGGAGCACAGGCTCCGGACGCGCAGGCCCAGCGGCCATGGCCCACGGGCCCAGCCGCTCCGCGG
Source organism: Lipotes vexillifer (assembly GCF_000442215.2). Lineage (NCBI taxonomy): Eukaryota > Metazoa > Chordata > Mammalia > Artiodactyla > Lipotidae > Lipotes > Lipotes vexillifer. The sequence goes on along the minus strand of NW_006783413.1, from coordinate 1,348,214 downwards.
CACGCGGGATCCTCCCGAAACGGGGCACGAACCCGCGCCTCCTGCATCGGCAGGCGGACTCCCAAGCACTGCGCCACCAGGGAAGCCCACTGCTACCATTCTTGACTCTCACCCAATCCCTCCTCCACAGAACAGCCAAAGTGATATTTAAAAAAAGAAATCTCCTGGCACTTCCTCGCACGAAACCCCTTAATGTCTGTCCTTTTGTGGTTGATATGATCTTTTGGTGGCTCCAAGCTAGCTGCAGGGGAACTAACAGTTCACAGGTATTCTGCAAATTAAAGCATCATTAACTGAAATACATCAAGTGCAAAAGTTTGATTGGACTTGAAATTCACTTTATAGCAAGAACCGTCAGTGAATTGTTAGGCTGTTTAAATAGTTTCGCCTGCGATAAATTCTTTAATGGTTGTAAAAAAAATATTTTAATGTTCTGTATCACCAATTCAAAACTTCTTGTCAATGGTGACTAGGAATTCGAAACGATCATTAGAAAGTCTTCATCAGGAGCTGTGTGATGCCTTTCCCGACAGTTTCTTGGTCACCTCTGTGCTCCTCCCTGGAGCAGGAAGGCCTGGGTGTTCCCTGCAGGGGAGGCCGAGGCTGAGCTCATTATAAGGATCAGCTGGTCTCTGCCTTGCCTGGGTCATCATCAGCACTCCATTGAGCCCTCCAGCAGACACGGTTCTGGAGTGGCACAGCTTCAGTCAGGACAGGGCTCTGGGTCGACCCCCAGACGACCGTATTGTTTTGGTCATGCCTATGAAATGACTGCGTGGCTGGAAGGCGTTAAGAAATTGCATCTCGGGCCCAAGGCCAAAACAATTTGCCTCGTGCGGCGCTCGGCTTCCGAACTTCCGCGTGGCAGGCGGACTAGCCCCTCAGGGGCGGGACACTGGCCGGCCGCCCGGGGCTGTGCCACGACCACGGAAGGCGCCACCCCGCCCCGGCCTCCTCGCACAGCCAATCGCAGAATTCCTCCCCGCTCACGTAAGGCGCGTCGGCAGATTCGGGTGGGAACGCAGGGTGCGCGGGGTGTGCGGGATTGGGGTCGAGGCGCGTCATCGCCCGCGCGGCCGAGTGGCGGAAGCCAAGGGGGCGGTCTCACGCCGGCGTGCTTTCCGGCGCGGCGCTCAGCTCTTGTCCGCGAGGCCCGGCAGCGGCAGCTGCGACGCGGGAGGAGCGGCGGACCGGCGCCTGGTGAGATCCGCGCGCCCGCCGGGGACTCGGGGGAGGCGGGCTCGGGGAGCGCAGCCTCCGGGCCCGCACCCCGAGGCCTCAGCTCCCCGGCCAGAGGCTCCGCACCCGGCCCGCGCCTCGCTCTGTCTCCCGCGGGCCTGCACGCCAGGCCCGCTCTTTAGTTCCTATGTGGGCTCAGCCTTTGGCCCGTGGAGCAGACGGGTTGAGTGCGGACCCCGGGCGAATAACCGGGAGTGGGGCGCGGGGTGTTAGAGGGAGGCCAGCTGCACTCCATCCCACCTGCTGTCCTGAAAGATAGCAAGCATCCAGTCACGGAGGTGTGCAGGAGAGGGCGGAGAGCTCCGTGACGGACAAGTGGCCCCGGGGTGTAAAGGGTTGGACTGAAAGATCGTCTTGAGGGTCTGCGCCCAACCCTGACTGTATTCTGAGTCTGGGCTTTCTTGGAAGCTTGATGTGCGTTTATTTTCCCTCCAATCCGGAGCACACTTGTAAAAAAGCACGAAAAAGTTTTTTTTTTTTTTTTTGGAATTCTGATGGAGAAGAGGGGTGGGGTACAGCTTGGCATTTAGAGATAACTGGTTAACCCGACTGTGGAAGCTTAGGAAGAAGTCACACCAGAGTAGAGCTCAGGATAGAGTTCTGAATTTCAGACCCTCCTGATTCCTGTGTCATCCCGTCTGCACTGAGGGAAGAGAGTGATACATCATATGTTCCCTTCAGTTCCATGGTGCCTGGCAGGACCAGGCATAAGGAAGGTTCTCACTCATGGGTGTTTATGAAATGAACAGACACAGACAAACACTGGATATGGGCACTATCTTGAATGCTGATTTGGTGTTTGGTTCTGGTAATTGTTAACTGTGATTTGGGGCAAGTAAATTGGTTTTCACTGTACCTCATTGTGCCCATTTGTGAAATGGGGCTAATAAGGTAGGGCTGTGAGGATGAAGTGAGTTAATGCTTGTAAAACTCTTAACACAGTGCCTGGCAGTTGTTTACTTTGATGGTTTCCTCTGCTCAGAGACTGCTTGAGCCAAGTGTTTGTCTTTTTCTATAGTTGAGTGGGACAACACTATTTATTTTTCTGGACAGGGTCACTCACCTTTTGTCAGTATTAATAATGGTCAGTCTTGAGTTGAGAGAATGCAGGTTTCTCAGAGATTGCCAGTGAGTTCAAGGTGAAGGTGTATTTTTCGGGTATTTTTCTGGTTTTAGTGGCTCTGGTTACTATTAGGGAATTGAGTGAAATGGATGTAAATATCCAATCCACCTGCTTTCTGAGCTTTAGGCTTTAAGGACTGTGGACAGTGCATCTTCAGTGTCCATTTAAAAGATTTCTTGTTTTTAATAAAATATTTCAAATATGCTGAAAAGGGGGCTTCCCTGGTGGCACAGTGGTTGAGAGTCCGCCTGCCGATGCAGGGGACACGGGTTCGTGTCCCGGTCCGGGAAGATCCCACATGCCGCGGAGCGGCTGGGCCCGTGAGCCATGGCCGCTGAGCCTGCGCGTCCCGAGCCTGTGCTCCGCAACGGGAGAGGCCGCAACAGTGAGAGGCCCGCGTACCGCAAAAAAAAAAAAAAAAAATGCTGAAAAGGACAGAACAATACGACACTCTACCAATCATCAAGATTGAAGACATATTAACATGTTACCATGTTAGTTTCAGATCTCTACTTATGTTTTTTAAAAAATGTTTACATAGACAACAAAAACCCTTTAGGCCCTCTTTTCCTTTCCCTTCCCTCCTCCTTCAGACGTAACTACTTTCCTGAGTTGCTGTGTAATTTTATTACAGATCAATAAACAACATACAGTAATGTTTTACATATTTTAAAAAATGGCCCTTTTTTATCTAACTTTTTAGAATTTTCTGTTTTCCTCTAATGTTATGTTTTTGAGGTTTATCAATATTGACACATTTAGACATAGTCCATTTGTTTTCATTGCTGTCTAGGGTTCCATTGTGTAAAGAAACTAGTTTTATCTTGTTTTACATTGCACTTTATGCAACTTAAATCCTATTATAGTTTAAGTCCATTATGTCACATTTATTCATTACATACTGGTCATGGAGACTTTGGTCACAGTTCTTAGTATAAAAATGGATCCTTGGGGGGCTTCCCTGGTGGCAGTGGTTGAGAGTCCGCCTGCCTATGCAGGGGACACGGGTTCGTGCCCCGGTCCGGGAGGATCCCACATGCCGCGGAGCTGCTGGGCCCGTGAGCCATGGCCGCTGAGCCTGCGCGTCCCGAGCCTGTGCTCCGTGACGGGAGAGGCCACAGCGGTGAGAGGCCCGCGTACCGCAAAAAACAAACAAAAATGGATCCTTGGGCATGACATTTTAATGTTTTTTTTTTTTTCTTTTGCGGTACGCGGGCCTCTCCCTGTTGTGGCCTCTCTCGTTGCACAGCACAGGCTCCAGACGTGCAGGCTCAGTGGCCATGGCTCACGGGCCCAGCAGCTCCGTGGCATGTGGGATCCTCCCGGACCGGGGCACGAACCCGTGTCCCCTGCATCGGCAGGCAGACTCTCAACCACTGTGCCACCAGGGAAGCCCGGGCATGACATTTTATACAGAACAAATAATAATGTATACTAGGCGGAGAAAGAAAATTTGTTAGTTTTGTTCCTGGTGCTTCTGTTTGGGGAAGTGAACTGGTAAAGATCTATTATGTGGCCAGGTGTCATGTACTAGATTGTTAGTTCCTAAAAATTAGAGGTGAGGTCTTTCTCAGCTCTGTCTCTCAGTTTTTGTGTTTTTTTTTTTTTGGCCATGCCATGTGGCATGTGGGATCTTGGTTCCCTGAGCAGGGGTCAAACCCACGCCCCCTGCATTGGAAGCGTGGAGTCTTAACCACTGGACTGCCAGGGAAGTCCCTCTCAGTTTTCTTTACAGTGCTGTGCACAGAGTCAGTTCTCAATAAGTGTTTGTGACATTGGTCATTTTTACTTCCAGGGCTCTCATAACCCTACATATATTTGAAAAGTTGATGGCCAGCAATTTTCAAAATTGCACTTTTAGGTTTGATATTTCTAATGCCTTTGAACTTTCCCATTTTACCACTTAATTCAGAAACATAATTAAGAGCAGTTAAAAAACAAGGTATGCAACAACAGTGTAGCATAAGTTACTAATTGCATGATACACACTCTATGTATTTATAAAATATATTTGTATTTATATGTGTGAAGAAATGTGTATTTATTTGTATATGCATAGTTTATCTGCAGAAGGGTAGATAAGAAACTAGTAATTCTAAGCATTCAGGGAGAAGAACTACATGTCTGGGAACACAGATGAGAAGACTTTTTGCTCTGTAGCCTCTTGTGCCTTTTCAGTTTTAAACTGTGTGAATGTACTACGTAATCAAAAAAAAGTTAGTTAAATAAAAAATTATTTTTAAAAAAGATTCTCTTTTTTTTTCTTCTTTTTTTTGCGGTACGCGGGCCTCTCACCGTTGTGGCCTCTCCCATTGCGGAGCACAGGCTCTGGACGCACAGGCCCAGCGGCCATGGCTCACGGGCCCAGCTGCTCTGCGGCACATGGTATCTTCCCGGACCGGGGCACGAACCCGCGTCCCCTGCATCGGCAGGCAGACTCTCAACCACTGCGCCACCAGGGAAGCCCAAGAATTCTCCTCTTAACAAAGGATTTTTACCATTATTATTATTTTTTTTCTAAGATTTAACTTTCTTCCTTAAAAAAGTTTTGGCCTTAGTAACATTGTTTTATTTTTCATAGTTTGTGTATATGGCTACCTTACTTTCAGTTTTGGTATAATAACCTTTGAGTAACTTGGTAAATACTAAACATTTTAGAATTGCCCAATAGAAAGTTTACTATTTTCTTAAAATAAATACAAATTTATCAACCATGAATGATTTGCTTTGCCTCACCCAGCAAATTAAATATCACCAACAATTTATTCAGCTCACATTTAATGATGAGTGGAAAAAGGTTTATGTACAAGAACACTTAGGACAACTGTTTTTGGAAAAATATTTTTGTCTCTTTGGTTAGGTAGTACGTAGATCTCACAAACACAACTCACTTGACAGAATGCTCACTTCACTATCTTACACATGCTTTCCATTGGGTGGAATTAGCTCTTACTGGAGATTATAAATTCTGAATGGGCCTAATGATGGGCCATTTGTGTGATTATAGAAGTTCTAGCCTACGAGAGATGAGATATCAACAGCAGAAGGCTACTGACGAGATTTCCACTGAGTTTCAGAGTCTACGCTGATTGAAAAGGCAGCTCCCCTTTTATTGGCATCCTTACTCAAGCTTCTCTGGAGTCCTGATTGCAAATTCTAAATATTGATAACACTTCCAGAGACATAAGCATTGAGATCAGTCTGTGAAGTGAAATTTTACATTGATGTAAGGAAGTTTAAAAAGCTCCTTGAAACATAGCTCTTATCCCTTGCCCCTGGTTTTTACTTTTTGAAAGCAGGGTATAGAATTGTGGGGGGTGGGTGGGCGAAGGAGTTGAGCAATAGTATATGTGTGTATGATGGGGCCACAGTGCTCAGAGGGAGGCAGCCATGAAGAGGGGTGGTGTAAGGAGGAACTGAGGTTTATGCGAAGGCTTTCCAGAAGAGATGACACTTAGCCTGAGTTTTAAAGGATGAGGAAGAATCCAGGCAAGAGGGAAAGGAAGTTTTAGGTAGAGGAGCTTGCATCTACAAAGGCACAGAGATATGGAGACCCACTGGTTGAACTGCAGGCACTTTGGCATGGCTTTGGTTCAGAGTAAGGATAGTTGTAAGGAGACAAATGGTTGGAAGGATGAACTAGGTCCAGATCAGCAATTTGGAATGTATCCATAGATGGTATATCCTGTTTAGAAATGTAATCAAATTTATAAACTTTGGAAAGATCACCCTGAAAGTTTTTGGGAGGCAGGGCAAGACTAGAGACAGGCAAACCACTTTGACAGCTGTTAGAATAGTTCTGACGTAAGATCAGGGATTGGACTAGGGGATGTTCTGGTGGGTGGGGATGGAGAGGAGATTGATTTGAAAGATATTCATTCCGGAGGTTGAACTGACAGGACTGAGGAGGTACAGGGTGAGGAGCAGAGAAGACAAGGATGTCAAGGCATTTGGATGAATGGAAGTTCATAACAGAGTTAGAGAATAAGGAAGGAGGAACAGGTTTGGAAAAGAAAGTGAGTTCAGTTTGGGACAGTGACTTTGACGTGCCTATGGGACCGGAGACAGCTGGTAGGTATTTGGAGTTGTCAAGTGTGTAGGTACTGGCTATGGATGCTAATGAGGCCTTGAAGGTAGGGGTTTTTGTTTCATCTTACTCATCTTTTCCTCAGCACTAATCACAGTGCTTTGTATATAGTGTGTAGCGTGAGGGTGAATAGCTCACATTCCTTACAGGATGTGGTCTTGAATCTTGGGGAAGTAATTTCCTCTCTTAAGACTTGTGTTTTTCTCTTTCTGTAAGTGGGGGAGTTGAACTAGATCAGTGGTCCTCAACCAAACTTTCGCTCTAATCTTGTATGTTGGGATCAATTGTGAGGAATGGCAAATAATTTTTAGTTAATAATGAAGAGCTGATGTTCGCTTGCCTTTTAAATGAGAGTTGATTTATATTAAACTCTTTTTAAATTGCATTCCAGCATGCTTTCTTAAGTGTAAGAGAAAAGGGTGGAGTCATAGTTGGTCTGCTGGAATTTCATAACTTGATATACCAGTGGGTGTGTCACACAGAAGTGGGGTGGAAAAGTTAAGAATCACGATACTAAACGGTGCTTAAGGACTTAAGACTGCAAAATTTTACGTTTATATCTAGGACCTTTCATTCTGATTATAAAGAATTTTTATTTTTTGTGTCTATAATGTCTTTTTTAAATTTATTTTTTACTGAAGTATAGTTGAACTACAATGTTGTATTAATTTCTGCTGTACAGCAAAGTGACTCATTTATACGTATATGTACATTCTTTTTCATATTCTTTTGCATTATGGTTTATCATAGGGTATTAATTTTTATTTTTGCAACTTCAGGGACTCTATTTTAAGAGCCTCTCAAAAAGAAAAATACAAGTCATGGAGAAGAAGGAGAATGACCGAAAGCTTCGGGTTTGTGTTGCTACTTGCAACCGTGCTGATTATTCTAAACTCGCCCCAATCATGTTTGGCATCAAAATGGAACCTGAGTTCTTTGAACTTGATGTGGTGGTACTTGGCTCTCACCTGATAGATGACTATGGGTAAGATGAAAGCATTTTCTTATGATATTCTTCATTGCAACACGATGTACCGGTGAGAACTTCGGTCTTGGAGCTGTGTGGACCCGGCTTCAAATCCTAGTTCTACCACTTAGTTTTTAGGTGGCCTTGGAGAAGTTGCCTAGCATCTCTGAGCCTCAGGTTCCTCAGTTATAAAATGGAGTGAAAACTTGTGTTGTAGGTTATTGGGAAGAATGGAGATAGTGACATAAAGTATCTATACAGGGATGCTGCCTGTTAGATGGTTGGTAAATTATAGCTATTATTACTTTTATTTGCTATTACATCTGGAAATGCCATTTATAAATATATGTTGTGTGACTATAATGTGATTCTGTGTAATCTGTTTTGTGAGTTCTAATGCTAATCCTATATTAAAACTGCATATAAAGTAGTAGATATGAAACAAGATTTTTAAAATCTAATTGATCCACAAGATAAAGTAGAATTTTATAATACCGTTACCATTAATTCTTATTTTGGTGACATTAGGTTTGTTATCGATCACACTCTAAATATGAAAAACGAAACTTGGGAAATCTTTGAGGGAGCAGGTGTATAAACCAAAGGTGAACATTTTGTTATATGTAATAAAGTGGCATTTAGTGCACCCTTGTGGCATGAAAACATTAATGCAGCCTCCAAAGTATTAAATATGAAAGAAGCTTGTGTTAAGGTAAAATTGTCTTTTTAAATGTCCTTTAACAATAAGATAATAACAGCAAAAACAAATAAAAACCTGCCCCCAAAAACCAGTTTAGCAATTTGCTCTAAGAAAGTACTTTTAAAGACAAGAGAAGAAACTTATGGAGAGCTCAAAAGTTCACAGATTTTTAAAATGTGAAATGAATTCTGGCTGTCTAAGAAAATCCACTTGAGTTTTCTCACATTATTGAACAGAGATAGGACAAAGTAAAGGAGAAATTTTAGCTAGAGCCTGAGGGGAAAGTCTAAGTGTGTTCTTTTACTTCTGTGAGAAAAGTTTGGCAGAAGACTAGTGGGGGAGAGGCTTTCAAGGAGATTGTGGTAGGTTTCTTATCTGCCTACCACAGTAATTAAGCGGGGAAGGTAGTATTTGTCAGGTGAGACTGCTGAAATGGAAACTTGACTAGTACTTAATGGAAATGTATGTCTACAGTGCATTCTAGCACAAGAAATTGGTTGCTTCTGGGGAGAAGAACTGGATAACTGGTAAAACAGAAGTGAGAAGTAGCCTTTTCACTGTACAAGCTTTTGTATCTTGAGTTTTGTTTTATTTATCTATCTATTTATTTATTTATGGCTGCGTTCGGTCTTCATTGCTGCGTGCGGGGCTTCTCTAGTTGCAGCGAGCAGGGGCTACTTGGGTGTGTCACACAGAAGTGGGGTGGAAAAGTTAAGAATCACGATACTAAACGGTGCTTAAGGACTTAAGACTGCAAAATTTTACGTTTATATCTAGGACCTTTCATTCTGATTATAAAGAATTTTTATTTTTTGTGTCTATAATGTCTTTTTTAAATTTATTTTTTACTGAAGTATAGTTGAACTACAATGTTGTATTAATTTCTGCTGTACAGCAAAGTGACTCATTTATACGTATATGTACATTCTTTTTCATATTCTTTTGCATTATGGTTTATCATAGGGTATTAATTTTTATTTTTGCAACTTCAGGGACTCTATTTTAAGAGCCTCTCAAAAAGAAAAATACAAGTCATGGAGAAGAAGGAGAATGACCGAAAGCTTCGGGTTTGTGTTGCTACTTGCAACCGTGCTGATTATTCTAAACTCGCCCCAATCATGTTTGGCATCAAAATGGAACCTGAGTTCTTTGAACTTGATGTGGTGGTACTTGGCTCTCACCTGATAGATGACTATGGGTAAGATGAAAGCATTTTCTTATGATATTCTTCATTGCAACACGATGTACCGGTGAGAACTTCGGTCTTGGAGCTGTGTGGACCCGGCTTCAAATCCTAGTTCTACCACTTAGTTTTTAGGTGGCCTTGGAGAAGTTGCCTAGCATCTCTGAGCCTCAGGTTCCTCAGTTATAAAATGGAGTGAAAACTTGTGTTGTAGGTTATTGGGAAGAATGGAGATAGTGACATAAAGTATCTATACAGGGATGCTGCCTGTTAGATGGTTGGTAAATTATAGCTATTATTACTTTTATTTGCTATTACATCTGGAAATGCCATTTATAAATATATGTTGTGTGACTATAATGTGATTCTGTGTAATCTGTTTTGTGAGTTCTAATGCTAATCCTATATTAAAACTGCATATAAAGTAGTAGATATGAAACAAGATTTTTAAAATCTAATTGATCCACAAGATAAAGTAGAATTTTATAATACCGTTACCATTAATTCTTATTTTGGTGACATTAGGTTTGTTATCGATCACACTCTAAATATGAAAAACGAAACTTGGGAAATCTTTGAGGGAGCAGGTGTATAAACCAAAGGTGAACATTTTGTTATATGTAATAAAGTGGCATTTAGTGCACCCTTGTGGCATGAAAACATTAATGCAGCCTCCAAAGTATTAAATATGAAAGAAGCTTGTGTTAAGGTAAAATTGTCTTTTTAAATGTCCTTTAACAATAAGATAATAACAGCAAAAACAAATAAAAACCTGCCCCCAAAAACCAGTTTAGCAATTTGCTCTAAGAAAGTACTTTTAAAGACAAGAGAAGAAACTTATGGAGAGCTCAAAAGTTCACAGATTTTTAAAATGTGAAATGAATTCTGGCTGTCTAAGAAAATCCACTTGAGTTTTCTCACATTATTGAACAGAGATAGGACAAAGTAAAGGAGAAATTTTAGCTAGAGCCTGAGGGGAAAGTCTAAGTGTGTTCTTTTACTTCTGTGAGAAAAGTTTGGCAGAAGACTAGTGGGGGAGAGGCTTTCAAGGAGATTGTGGTAGGTTTCTTATCTGCCTACCACAGTAATTAAGCGGGGAAGGTAGTATTTGTCAGGTGAGACTGCTGAAATGGAAACTTGACTAGTACTTAATGGAAATGTATGTCTACAGTGCATTCTAGCACAAGAAATTGGTTGCTTCTGGGGAGAAGAACTGGATAACTGGTAAAACAGAAGTGAGAAGTAGCCTTTTCACTGTACAAGCTTTTGTATCTTGAGTTTTGTTTTATTTATCTATCTATTTATTTATTTATGGCTGCGTTCGGTCTTCATTGCTGCGTGCGGGGCTTCTCTAGTTGCAGCGAGCAGGGGCTACTTTTCGTTGTGGTGTGCGGGCTTCTCATTGCGGTGGCTTCTCTTGTTGCGGAGCACGGGCTCTAGGCGCGCGGGCTTCACTAGTTGTGGCACGCGAGCTGAGTGGTTGTGGCTCATGGGCTCTAGAGCGCAGGCTCAGTAGTTGTGGTGCACGGGCTTAGTTGCTGTGGCATGTCCATTCTAAATGTCATAGTTTGCATCTACTAACCCCAAACTCCCAGTTCATCCCTCTCCCTCCCCCACCACCCCCTAGGCAACCACAAATCTGTTCTCTCTGTCTGTGAGTCTGTTTTTGTCTTGTAGATAGATTCATTTGTGCCATATTTAATTTAATTTATTTATTTGGCCACACCATGCGGCTTGTGGGATCTTAGTTCCCTGACCAGAGATTGAACCTGGGCCGTGGGCAGTGAAAGTGCCAACTCCTAACCACTGGACCACCCAGGAGTTCCCTGAATTATCTGTTTTTTCTTGATTCAGTTTTGGTGGGCTGTATGTTTCTAGAAAGTTGTCCATTTCTTCTAGGTTGTCAAATTTGTTGGCAAATAATTTTTCATAGTGTTCTCTTATGGTTTTTTGTATTTCTGTGGTATCATTTGAGATTTCTCCTTTTTCCTTTATTATTTGGTTTATTTGGGTTCTCTCTCTTTTCTTCTTGGTGAGCCTGGCCAGAGGTTTGTCAATTTTGTTTACCCTTTCAAAGAACCAACTCTTGGTTGTATTGATTTTTTTCTATTTTTTAATCTCTATTTTATTTATTTCCTCTCTGATCTTTATTATTTCCTTCCTTCTGCTGACTTTAGGTTTTTGTTTGTTCTTCTTTTTCTAATACTTTTAGGTGGTAGGTTAGGTTGTTTATTTGAGATTTTTTTTGTTTTTTTTGAGGAAGGCCTGTATCACTATAAACTTCCCTCTAAGAACTGCTTTTGCTGCATCCTGTAGATTTTGTATGGTTGTGTTTTCATTGTCATTTGTCTCACGGTGTTTTAAAATTTCTGTTTTGATTTCCTCATTGACTCGTTAGTTTTTTAGTAGCATGTTGTTTAGTCTCCATGTAATTGTTTTTTTTCTCATTTCTTTTCCTGTGGTTGATTTCTAGTTTCATGCCATTGTAGTCAGAGAAGATGCTTGAAATAATTTCTATACTTTTAAATTTGTTGAGGTGAGTTGTTTTTGTTTAAATTTATTTATTTTTGACTGTGTTGGGTCTTTGCTGCCGCACCAAGGCTTTCTCCACTTGCAGTGAGCAGGGACTACTCTTTGTTGTGGTGCGCGGGCTTCTCATTGCAGTGGCTTCTCTTGTTGTGGAGCACAGGCTCTAGGCGTGTGGGCTTCAGTAGCTGTGGCTCGTGGGCTCTAGAGTGCAGGCTCAGTAGCTGTGGCTCATGGGCTTAGTTGCTCCGCGGCATGTGGGAATCTTCCCAGACTAGGGCTTGAACCCGTGTCCCTTGCATTGACAGGCAGATTCTTAACCACTGCGCCACCAGGGAAGTCCCGAGGTGAGTTTTGTGCCCTAGTATGTGGTCAATCCTAGAGAGTGTTCCATGTGCACTTGAAAAGAACGTGTATTCTGGGTTTTTTGGATGTAAAAACTGTCCTGAAAATATCGATTAAGTCAAACTTGTTCTATTTTATCATTTAGGATCTCTGTTGCCTTATTGATTTTCTGTGTAGAAGATCTGTGCATTGATGTGAGTTGGGTGTTAAAGTCTCCTACTATAGGGCTTCCCTGGTGGTGCAGTGGTTGAGAGTCCGCCTGCCGATGCAGGGGACACGGGTTCATGCCCCGGTCCGGGAAGATCCCACATGCCGCAGAGCGGCTGGGCCCGTGAGCCATGGCCGCCGAGCCTACGCTTCCGGAGCCTGTGCTCCGCAATGGGAGAGGCCACAACAGTGAGAGGCCTGCGTACCGCAAAAAAAAAAAAAAGTCTCCTAGTATTATTGTATTCCCATCAATGTCTTCCTTTATGTCTGTTAATATTTGTTTTAAGTATTTGGGTGCTCCTATGTTAGGTACATATATGTTGACAAGTGTAAAATTCTCTTCTTGTATTGATCCTTTCATCACTATATAGTGTCCTTCTTTATCTTTCTCGATGGCCTTTGTTTTAAAGTCTGTTTTGTCTGATATGAGTATTGCAACTCCTGCTTTCTTGTCATTTCTGTTTGCATGAAACATCTTTTTCCATCCCCTCACTTTCAATCGATGTGTGTCCTTTGCCCTAAGGTGAGTCTCCCGCAGGCAGTGTATTGTTGGCCCTTGTTTTTTTAATCCAGTCTGCCACTCTGTGTCTTTCGATTGGAGCACTCAGCCCATTGACATTTAAGGTAATTATTCATACATATGTATTTATTGCCATTTTAAACCTTGTTTTCCAGTTGATTCTGTTTCTTCTTGTTCCTTTCTTTTTCCTTTAGTGGTTTGATGATTTCCTTTTCTTTTATGCTTGTGTTTTCTTCTTTTTGGTTTTTGTGAATCTGTTTTATGTTTTTGATTTGTGGTTGCCCTGTTTTTCAAGTATGTTAACCCCTTCCTATATTTGCTTGCTTTAGACTGATAGTCATATAGGCTCAAACACATTCTTAAAAAAAAAGCAATCTACATTTTCTTACTCTCCTTCCCCACGTTTGTGATTTTGATTTCCTTTTTTACAACTTCATGTTTATCCTTTTGCCGTTCATTGTGTTTATTGTCACTTTCACAAAGAGGCTTTTTAAAAAAATCTGTATATTGGCTTAAGTGATTTACTTTCCTACTGTGATTTCCTCCTTCCTATATCTTCTTGCTTCTTTTCCATTTAGAGAAGACCTTTCAATATTCCTTTTAGGATAGGTTTAGTATTGCTGTATTCTTTTAGTTTTTGCTTGTCTGAGAAATTCTTTATTTCTCCTCCTAAATCTTGCTGGGTAGAGTATTCCAGGTTGCAGATTTTTCCTTTCAAGACTTTGAATGTACTTTGCCACTCTCTCCTGGCCTGCAGTGTTTCTGTAGATAAACTAGCTGATAGCTTTATGAGGGTTCCCTTGTAATTAACTCTTTGTTTTTCTCTTGCTGCCTTTAGAATCCTCTCTTTAACTTTTGCCATTTTTTTTGTTTTGTTTTGTTTTTTGTTTTGCAGTACGTGGGCCTCTCACTGTTGTGGCCTCTTCCGTTGCGGAGCACAGGGTCCGGACGCGCAGGCTCAGTGGCCATGGCTCACAGGCCCAGCCACTCCGTGGCATGTGGGATCCTCCTGCACCGGGCCACGAACTGGTGTCCCCTGCATCGGCAGGCGGGCTCTCAAACATTGCGCCACCAGGGAAGCCCCAACTTTTGCCATTTTTATTATGATATGTCTTGGTGTAGCTCTGTTTGGGTTCATCTTGTTTGGGACCCTCTGTGCTTCCTGTATCTGTTTCCTTCTTTAGGTTTGGGAAATTTTCAGCCATAATTTCTTCAAATACATTTTCAATCCCCTTTTCTCTTTCTTCTTCTTCTGGAATTCCTATTATACATAGATTGGCATGCTTTATATTATCCCATAGGTCTCTTATATTGCTTTCTTTTTTTTGGCTTTCTGTCTGCTGTTTTGATTGGGTAATTTCCATTATTCTATCTTCCAAATCACTTACTCTTTTTTCTGCATTATTCATCCTGCTATTCTTTGCTTTTAGCTTAGCTTTCATCTTGGCAAATGAACTTTCTAATTTTTCTTGGCTCCACCTTATAGTTTTTAGTTCCTTTTTACAGTACTCTGCATTTCTGTGATAGCCTTTCTTAATTCCTTCCGTATTTTCATTACCTCCTTTTTGAACTTGGTGTCTGTTAGACTGAAGAGGTCTGTTTCATTGTTTGTTCTTTCAGGGGAATCCTCTTGGTCTTTTAACTGGGAGTGCTTTCTCTCCTTCTTCATTTTGCTTATATTTCTTTTACTCTGTGAGTTTAGGTGAAAAATTATGTACTCTAGTCTTGGAGGGCTATTTATATGTGGGAGCATCCCTGCATAGCTTGTGTGGATTTAACTGTTTTTTGGCATGAGGGCTGTTTTTAGTTTGGATGCTTGCCATCTCTTTACTCAGCATGTGCTCACTGTTATCCCCTTGATAGGGGGTGTGCAGGTATACGGCCCTTGTGCACTCCTGGGAAGGTGGGGGCAGTGGGTAGCACCTGGTCGAGGGATTCTTGGCGGCAGTGGCAGCAGGCCACACACGCTCCCGGGAAGGTGGGGGCAGTGACTGGCGCCTGCTCACAGGACCCTCAGCGGCAGCAGCGGTCCGTGCCTGCCTCTAGAGTCCGAGATGGCAGTGGCGGCTCTCGCCTACCCCTGGGGCTCATGTAGGTAGTGCCCTGCCACTGGCTAGTGTGTGAGCAGAGAAAGAAGCTCCTATGGTGGTCCCGCCTGTCTCCATGTGTGCCACCCAGCAATGGCACCCTGCCTCTCTGGCGGGCCCAGGCCTTCTCCCATACCACACCCTAGTCCCCTCAGGCTGTCTCCACGCAGCCAACCCCAGTCCTCTCCCCAGGGTCTGACCTCTGAAGCCCGAGCCTCAGCTCCCAGCCCCAACCTGGCCCAGCGGACGAGCGTCTCAGGCTGCGGAGTGTCGGGCAGCAGCACTGACCGTCGGTGCAGGTCTCTCTCCCCTCTCCCCTCCACAGACCAGTTGCTGCGCTCTCTTCTGAGGCTCTGAAGTCCCCCCTCCCATCCCGGCTGATCTCCCCACCAGTGAGGGGACTTCCCAGTGCGTGGAAACCTTTCCTTTTTTTTTTTACTGGTCCTTCCCAGCGGCGCAGGTCCCATCCTGATTCCTTTCTCTCTTTATTTTTCTTTTTTCTTTTGTCCTTCCCAATTACATGGAGATTTTCTTGCCCTTTAGGAAGTCTGAGGTCTTCTGCCAGCATTCAGTAGATGTTTTGTGAGAATCTTTCCATATGTAGATATATTTTGATTTAAACATTTTGATATGTATTTTCCGTAATATCTTCCATAAGATGTTACGGAAAAACCCGAATGAACTTTTTGGCCAACCCCATATTTGTGGGAGAAGGTGAGCTCCACATCCTACTCCTCCAGTTTGACCGATCTCAGCACATATTTTTAAGAGGCTAGGGATGTTTCTAAACATCCTACAGTTCACAGGTCAGCCCTCCACGACAAAGAATCTGTCTGGCCTAAAATGTCAATACTGCTGACATTGAGAGACCTTGCTCTATGGTGTTTCCCCCACAGAAACATGAAGAAAATGATGGGAACAGTGCTGTATTTTGGTCTGAAAGGTTGGCTTAATCATTAGCTGAGTGACTTGCTCGCCTATTAAGGTTAATGTCAAATAGGTGGGATTCAAACTCATGCTTAGCAAAATTGCACATGACTTCATGACTGCATGACTTGGTATTTCAGGAATGCTTGAGAATTTTAAAGTCATGCATGCAAAAATCTCCTGTACTTTCTTTTCTGTGTGTGTAAGTAAATAACCTTCTTTCTCTCTCTCCTCAACACACAGTATTTAACACAGATAGAGTGCCCTGCACTGTATGCTCAACTGGTGCTCATTGCATTGTGAAGACTTTCCCATACCAACTAGTTTCTCATTTAGAGAGGGTTAAAAATGACTGTCGTAGACTCAGAAGGATTAATGTTCTAATAACTAAAGGAAGTTGCTCTGGATAGGAAGTGAAAATAAAAACAAATTAAGGTGAAAAACTTAGAATAAGACTGTCAAACATGCTAATTAATTGTGGAGGTGGGAGTATCTTCTCGGGAGGAATTGAGTAATTTTTAAGTCTAGTTGACTCTAACAGAATAAGTGTCTTCACAGTTGTGCATAACTTTTGTATCTCAAGACAGAAGATAGTTGACACTCTTCATGCAGCTGTCTGAGCATTTTTTTGCAGGAAGAGACATGGTAGGGGGACCATCCCAGATGTAAAAGCTGAGGGGAAAACTTAAATCCCTCAAGGATCAGATTCCTTCTGCTGTTGGAGAGGTGAAGTTTGAGAACTGCTAATCATATTTCTTTATACTTTTAATATGTAACAGCACAAAGAAAAGAAATAATCAGAAAACAACTGATAGATCATTCAACTGATTTTCATCTAAGAATGATGCTTCCAAATTAGAGACAAGGTTATTTAAGAGGAGGAGGAGAGGTACTATCAGTAAAGATTAATGAGAAGATTGGTTGTGGTGGTGTGGGTACCATGACAGCCCCTACTGCTGTGAAGAGGTTCAGTTTGGGGACTTAAGACAAATGCACTGGATCAAGTCTAATTTCATTTAGAGACTATATCGGTGGCCTAGTTTTGTCACAGTCCCATAGTTTATGAAAATGTTCAAGTTTGGCAGCAGTTCAAACTAAATACTTAAAACATGTTAGTTTAATACATGTTTAATACAGAACTTAGTTTAAAAATAAACTCAATATTTCAGTTTAATTCAGGGCTTAGCAAATTTTTCAAGTATATTTGGTGTTATGGGACATAGTGTTTTGTCTTTTGAGATGCTATTTCAAGGAAATTCTGATTCTGGTTCCTGATTCAAACAGTTAGGTATGAATATTCTGTAGGTGGGACAGTCTCAGAATTAAAGCTATGTTGCAATCTTAGAAGAAATACTGGCCAGAGGTTTCCAAATTTGGTAAAAAAAAAAAACCAAACAAACAAAACATCGATGTACAGATCCAGAAAGGTCAACAACCCCTAACAGATAAATACAAAGAAAACTACCTGTAGACAATAGCATAGTCAATTTGCTGAAAACAAGAAAATCTTGAAAGCAACAAGACAAAAATTACATTTCTTACAGGGGAACAATGATATGAATGATAACTAACTCACTGTCTGACAGTGGAGGCCAGAAGACAGTGGAGCATCTTTAATGTGCTCAAAGGGGGAAAAAAAACTCCTGTTAACCCAGAATTTTTTATCTGTGAAAATATCTTTCAAAAATAAAGTTGAAGAGAAAAGTTAAGCAAATTATCACCATCAGGTATATACTATAAAAAAATGCTAAGGCAGATTCTTCAAACTGAAGAGAAATGATACCTGTTGGGAACTTAGATCTACAGAAAGGAGTGACTAGAAATGGTAAAATACATGCATATATATAAAAGAAAGAATGTCTTTAAAAAATAGACCTTATTTTTTAGAACAGTTTGAGCTCTAACAGCAAAATTGAGCAGAAGGTACAGAAGTTTGCCGTATACCTCTCTTCCCCTATACATGCAAAGCATCCCCATTATCAACATCCCCTACCACACTTCAGTGGTATGTTTTTTACAATTGATGAACCTCCACTGACACATTGTTATCACCCAAAGTCCATAGTTTACATTAGGGTTCAGCTTGGTGGTGTAAGTTCTCTGGGTTTGGACAAATGTATAATGACATGTATCTACCATTATAGTATCACACAGAGTCACTTCACTGCCCCCCAAGTCTTCTCCTCCTCTACCTATTCATCCCTTCCCCCCAACAGTCTCCTGGCAATCAGTGATGTTTTCACCATTTCCATAGATTTTTGCCTTTTCCAGAATGTCATATAGTTGGAATCACATATTATGTAGCCTCTTCAGATTTGCTTCTTTCATTTAGTAATATGCATTTAAGTTTCCTTCATGTATTTTCATAGCTTGATAGTCATTTCTTTTTTTCACTGAATGCTATTCCATTGTGTGGATGTATGATAGTTTATTTCTCCATTTCCTTACTGAAGGATATTTTGGTTGCTTCCAAGTTTTGGCAATTATGCATAAAGCTGCTATAAACATTCGTTTCGCAGATTTTTGTGTGACATAAGTTTTCTGCTCGTTTAGGTAAACCAAGGAGCATGATTGCTAGATTGTATGGTAAGAGCATGTTTACTTTTGCAATAAACTACCAAACTGTCTTCCAAAGTGGCTGTATCATTTTGTATTCCCTGCAACAGTGAATGAGAGTTCCTGTTGCTCCACATCCTTGCCAGCATTTAGTGTTGTCAGTGTTCTGGATTTTGGCCATTCTAATAGGTGTGTAGCAGTATCTCGTTGTTTTAATTTGCATTTCCTTGATGACATATAATGTGGAGTATCTTTTCATATGCTTATTTGCTATCTTTATATCATCTTTGGTGAGGTGTATGTTAAGGTCTTAGGCCATTTTATTTATTTATTTTTAAATTATTTTTTTTCATTTTTGGCTGTGTTGGGTCTTTGTTGCTGTGCGCGGGCTTTCTCTAGTTGCGGTGAGCGGGAGCTACTCTTCGTTGTGGTGCGCGGGCTTCTCATAGCAGTGGCTTCTCTTGTTGCAGAGCATGGGCTCTAGGTGCACGGGCTTCAGTAGTTGTGGCACTCAGGCTCAGTAGTTGTGGCTCATGGGCTCTAGAGCGCAGGCTCAGTAGTCGTGGCACACGGACTTTGTTGCTCCACGGCACGTGGGATCTCCCTGGACCAGGGCTCGAACCCATGTCCCCTGCATTGGCAGGCGGATTCTTTTTTTTTTTTTTTAAGTGAAATGTGATTTATTTCAATGTTTTTAAAAATTTATTTTTTATTTTTGGCTGTGTTGGGTCTTCATTTCTGTGTGAGGGCTTTCTCTAGTTGCGGTGAGCGGGGGCCACTCTTCATCGTGGTGCGCAGGCCTCTCACTATCGTGGCCTCTCTTGTTGCGGAGCACAGGCTCCAGACGTGCAGGCTCAGTAGTTGTGGCTCATGGGCCTAGTTGCTCCGCGGCATGTGGGATCTTCCCAGACTGGGGCTCGAACCCATGTCCCCTACATTGGCAGGCAGATTCTCAAACACTGCGCCACCAGGGAAGCCCGGCAGGCGGATTCTTAACCGCTGTGCCACCGGGGAAGCCCTTTAGCCCATTTTTAAATCGGGTTTTTTATTGTTGAGTTTTAAGCTCAGGGGTCAAACAAGAAATCCTAAGGGAAATTAGAAAATGTTTTGTATTAGATAATAAATATTGCCGTATAACAGACTTCCCTGGTGGTGCAGTGGTTAAGAATCCACCTGCCAATGCAGGGGACATGGGTTCGAGCCCTGGTCGGGGAAGATCCCATGTGCCGCGGAGCAACTAAGCCTGTGCGCCACAACTACTGAAGTCCGTGCACTGAGAGCCCGTGCTCCGCAACAAGAGAAGCCACTGCAGTGAGAAGCCTGCGCACTGCAGTGAAGAGTAACCCCTGCTCACTGCAACTAGAGAAAGCCCATGCACAGCAACGAAGACCCAATGCAGTCAAAAATAAATAAATTTAAATTAAAAACAAATATTACAGTATATCAAAATTTGTGGGTATAGATTAAGCAGTGCTTATGGGGAAATTTATAGCTTTAAATACTTATGTGAAAGAAGAGAAATTTAGAGACAAGGATCCATTTTCACTTTAATAAACAGGAAAAAGAAAATTAAGCCCAAAGTAGAAGGGAGGAACAATAGAGTGGAAATCAATGAAATATAAGAGTAGATTAAACAGTAGAGAAAATTAATCGAGGCAAAAGTTATTTCTTTAAAATAATAAAATTGACAAGCTCCTGCAGAACAAGAAAAAGGGAACACAGTATTTACCAATATAGGATAACAAAGAAGATATCATCTTGATGTTACAGCCATTAAAAGAATAAAAGGAGAATATTAGGCCAGTAAATTTGACAGTCAGTTTAGATGAAATGGACAAACTCCTTGAAAAACACCGCTTACCAAAATTGACAGAAAAAAACAGAAAATCTCAGTAGCTCTATATTAAAGAAATTGAATTCATTATCCAACACTTCCTATAAAAATAACTTCCTACCAAGTTGGCTGCACTTTTGAATTCTGTCAGACTTTTAAGATCCTATATAAACTTTTCCAGAAAATAGAGGAGCCACGGGACTTCCTAGATTATTTAATAAGGTCAGCATCATCCTGATATCAAAACCTGAGAAAGACATAAGAAAATTCAGATCAGTATCCCTCATGAATTATAGACATAAAAATTTTAAACAAAATTAGCAAATCATATTCAGCAATATACAAAAACAGATAATACATCATGACCAAGTGCGTTTATCTCAGGAATTCAAGATTGATTTAACATTTGAAAATCAATTAGTGTGATTCACATATTAACAGAGTAAAGGGGGAAATCAGATGGTACAGATGAACCGGTTTGCAGGGCAGAAATAGAGACACAGATGTAGAGAACAAACTTATGGACACCAAGGGGGGAAAGTGGGGGTGGGATGAATTGGGATATTGGGATTGACATATGTACACTAATATGTATAAAATAGATAACTAATGAGAACCTGCTCTATAGCACAGGGAGCTCCACTTCGCTGTACAGTAGAAACTAACACAACATTGTAAAACAACTATACCCCAATCAAGAAAAAAGGTAGGGCGGGGAACCAGCACAGTCATCTCAATAGATATTAAAAAAGCATTTGACAAAATTCAACTAGTTATGGTAAAACCTTTAGCAAACTTGGAATAGAAAAGAAATTCCTCAGTCTGATAAAGGCCACCTGTGAAAAACCTATAGCTAACATAAAATTTGTGCTTTTCTCCAAAGATTGGTAACAAGGTAAGGACATCTACTTTCACCACTTCTCTGTGTACTGCATGTAACAGCCAGTGCAATGAAACAAGAAATATAAATAAAGGCACAAGATTGTCTTTATTTACAGATGACATCATAGCTTTTGTAGGAAAATCCAAAGGAATCTATAAAATGACTACTAAGCCATCAGTATGTATGTAAAGAATCCTTCATGATCTGAGAAAATATAGTGTTAAATGGATTAACTAGATTACAGAGTTGTACTATGATGTGTTCTCAACCATGTTAAAATATTATGCATAAAATGGCTAGAAAGAAATCAAAATGGTAATACTGATATTGCTGAGTGGTAAGTTTATGCATGATAATTTTCTGTATTTTCCAATTTTTAAATAATAAATGTACTGTATATTTAGAAAAAAAAGTCAGATCTTTTAAAATCTAGTCATAACAGGCAGGAGACTTTAAGGCATTGAGAATTGCTGTTGTTACTGAAGCATGAAACAGACCTGAAACTGCATTTCACAGCCAATTTAAAAACCTACATTTTCACCCCAGTCAGAATTATGCTGCATTAATGGTAACATACAAAGAGAATTCAGGAGATAATTTCCATCATTCAGAAATTTATATTATAGTGATATGTCAGGTATCCTGGTTCCATACTATTTTTTTTAATGAGCTCTGCTTTTATAAGTAACTTTTTTCTATTAAGTAGCATATTTCTTTTTAAAATTTTATATATATTTTTAAAAAGAAAGAAAAAGTTGTGACCACTGTAAAATTTACTCTCTTTTTTCCTGATAAAAACATTCTCCCTCCGATGTTTCTCCCTCCAGGTGCTCACTGAATGGGGCACAAGTGAGACCTCCCAGGTGCGGGATGTGTTGATCTGGGTGGTGGCTAGAGGGGTGTTTGTATAGAAAAATTAATCAAGTGATCTGTATATTTATGGTCTGTGCTTTTATTTTTGTGTGTAAGTTACACTTCAGTTCATTTATTTTAACAAGGAAATTTTGTGAAATATTTCTCCCTTCAGGGTTAATGTTGATGTTTTTATAGCCCTATACTTAAGAACATGCTCTCACATTTTTATTCCTCTCCTGCTTTAGAAACACATATCGCATGATTGAACAAGATGACTTTGACATTAACACCAGACTACACACAATTGTCAGAGGGGAAGATGAGGCAGCCATGGTGGAGTCAGTGGGCCTGGCCCTTGTGAAGCTACCAGATGTTCTTAACCGCCTGAAGCCTGATATCATGATTGTTCATGGAGACAGGTTTGATGCCCTGGCTCTGGCTACGTCTGCTGCCTTGATGAACATCCGAATCCTTCACATTGAAGGGGGGGAAGTCAGTGGGACCATTGACGACTCTATCAGACACGCTATAACGAAACTGGCTCATTATCATGTGTGCTGCACCCGAAGTGCAGAGCAACACCTGATATCCATGTGTGAGGACCATGATCGCATCTTGTTGGCAGGCTGCCCTTCCTATGACAAACTTCTCTCCGCCAAGAACAAAGACTACATGAGCATCATTCGGATGTGGTTAGGTATGTATCAGACTTCATTCAGTCTAATGGTTGCTTTTGTCCGAAAGTTTGGGTATGCTTCAATCCTTTGGAAACTACTGTGGGTAGAATGTTCCATTAGCAATCAGAAGGCCAAGGTTTTTAGTTCATAGATCTCGCCCTGTGGTAGGACTTCACCTCTCTGAGACTCACCTTTTCTATAAAATAGACTTAATGGATTGAATTTTTAAAATCTGTGCTATTTTTATACAATGGAATGCTTTTAATCCATTAAATATAATGTTATAGGTGAATATTAGTTATAGGGACCGATCCTGTATATCAAAAAGGAAAAAAAAGCAAGCTATAAAATTATACGTATAATGATACATTTTTATAAAAACAGTAACGTAGAAAGGTCGGTAAGTATGTACACCAAGTCATTTATAATATTCACTTCTGGTTAGTAGAATTAAGGGGTTTTTTTTCCTTTATTTTGCTTTTTAGCTCAATGAAAAAAATTGTTATTTTTAATTTTAATGCCTTTCTTATGGGCTTGTTGGAATACTCAGATGAGTTAATGAATGTTGAAAGCAGTTATAAGGGATTATGATTATTATTAAAAAGCAGAAGTCATAGTTGTACCATTAGAGATTGTTACCACTGTAAGTAAACCTTAAGGTCTGAAATCTTCAATGACCAATGATCTAGATTCCTGGAAATTATTTTTGCTAATCAGAGGCAAAGAAAATAGATTTACAAACAAAGTCTATTAGTTAATTTATAGTGAGAGTACTATTTAGAGGGCCAATCAGGACTAATCGTCTATTTAGGTATTTAGGACCTTCCTCTGTGAAGAGGTAGATCTGTTGAATAATGAAGTTAATAGTAAATTAATTTGGTGATTGTGTAA
Source organism: Lipotes vexillifer (assembly GCF_000442215.2). Classification (NCBI taxonomy): domain Eukaryota; kingdom Metazoa; phylum Chordata; class Mammalia; order Artiodactyla; family Lipotidae; genus Lipotes; species Lipotes vexillifer. The sequence goes on along the minus strand of NW_006783413.1, from coordinate 1,324,607 downwards.
TCAAAGTGATTGTGTATATTTTAAATCCAGATCACATTAGAACAGGAAATAAATTGGGTTTTTCTACTATATAAGTTAATCCATTCTATATATTTCTTAACCTTGGACAGATTGATAGCTATCAGGGAACCTGTCAAGATAATGCTGATGGAACAGGCTTCTGTCTCTTCAATCTCCCCTTTCTGCATGCTTCTAAGTAAACATTCTTGCATTCTGTTCTGATTATAGTGTTAGCTCACTATGTCTTCTGAAAAACTTTGTATTTCTGAAAAACTTGTAATGAATAGAAAATAACCGTTATAAAGCAGAATACAGCAAAATTGTACTTGTAGGGCTTAAGGTTCTCTTTGGAACCTTTTAAGCAGTTTGTGAAAAGAAGAATGACAAAATAGCAAAAACTAGATTTTTTGTTTGTTTGTTTGTTTTTTGCGGTACGCGGGCCTCTCACTGTTGTGGCCCCTCCCGTTGCGGAGCACAGGCTCCGGACGTGCAGGCTCAGCGGCCATGGCTCATGGGCCCAGCCGCTCCGCGGCATGTGGGATCTTCCTGGACCGGGGCACGAACCCGTGTCCCCTGCATCGGCAGGCGGACTCTCAACCACTGCGCCACCAGGGAAGCCCTAGATTTTTTTTTTTAAACCAGTGGGGGCGGGGGGGAAAGACATTGAGCCAAAGCCACCTGTCCCTGGCAATAATACCTTTTGTGCAAAGCCTGTACCTGCTTCTCAGCCTGCAATTTCTGACGTTATCCTTCTGCTTATAAGAAAAATAGTATTGGGTAAGCCACTCAGAACATGCAGCTTTGTAACCAGAACATTAATAAATAACAGTCCTAATAAAAATATTAGCAAAGTTAAAAAGACATGTTACATTCCTAATACTGAAAGAAATACCACAGTAAATATAGAACTTTTTGAACCAAAACCAAGTAATGGTACCGTAATGGAAAGGGTTGTGTGGAAGGGCTGAAGCTGCTGAGTTCTGGAGACAAAGGCAGGTAAATGTCAGAAGTCATACATCGAGGACCAGGTGCAGGCTTTGCACAAAATGTATTATTGCCAGGGATGGGTAGCTGCAGCTCATCGCTCTGTGTTTTCTTTTTCACTGCTCTTTTTTACTACTTTGAACAAAAATTTAGTAATTATATCCCCACCCCACCCCCAGTTTAGAACATGATATGGGACCAGTCATTTTTTAAAATAAAATTTTGGAGCCTGTAGTCTTTTAAATCAAATACTACTGAAGATTCTTAGTAAAAAATTTCTGTTACGATTAAATCATAAAAAGTAACTGCTGGGCTTCCCTGGTGGCGCAGTGGTTGAGAGTCCGCCTGCCGATGCAGGGGACACGGGTTCATGCCCTGGTCCGGGAAGATCCCACATGCCGCGGAGCGGCTGGGCCCATGAGCCATGGCCGCTGAGCCTGCACGTCCGGAGCCTGTGCTCCGCAACGGGAGAGTCCACAACAGTGAGAGGCCCGTGTACCGCAACAACAACAACAACAACAACAACAAAAAAAGTGAGTAGAAAAAAACAACAAAACAAACAAAAAGATAAGTGAGTAGAGCTCATCTTCAGTTTTATGGGATAATATAGGCCCTGTTGCAGAATTCTTTGTGTTATTTGGCATGGCACTGTCCATCCAAATCTTTAACACTTTACATTTTTGCTGAGGAACTGTCCTTGGGATCCCAGCCTGGGGATGAGTGACGCCTTTCTAGTCCTTTGAACAGAGTTAGAAACACTGGCGGTTTGTTGAATCTGGTGGGCGATAGTGGGGAAATGCCTATGCATTATACGAAATTTATTTCATGCTCAGTCAATCTCTAAATGCCCTAATTTGCAACACATTATTACTCATTAATATTGCTGATAATTCATTAGAAACACTAGTTAGAAATTGGGAAGAGTCACATTTTTCTAACGCTTTGAAATATTTTGAATTTTAAGACAATGAAGTCTAGTGTCTACTATTTAAAATTATATATTTTGTTTGTGGTAGCAAGCACCTTTGTAAAACGTTAAGTTCCCTGAAGAATCCTTGGACTTGTTGCTGTAAGTTCTTATCCTTTGATCCCAATTTGGATGCCCTGCTTAGAATGTGACAAATTGTTTTTTCCTCAGAATTTTAAAACATAGACTTTGGGGTCTTGCTTTTTAGAATTTGCTTCTTCCTCCTTTAAGATTCTTAACTAATGAAGCAATGTGGTTTGATTTTTCTTTAAACAGGTGATGATGTAAAATCTAAAGATTACATTGTTGCACTACAGCACCCTGTGACCACGGACATTAAGCATTCACTAAAAATGTTTGAACTAACATTGGATGCACTTATCTCATTTAACAAGCGGACCCTAGTTCTGTTTCCAAATATTGATGCAGGTAATTTAACTTGAAAATGAAAGTATGCCACCTACCTTTCCAGTTTTATGTTTCTATTATGTCTTCTTTTGACCGACCTTCCTATCTTGCTCATCTTATCATTGAAGGCCATTCTATTCTGAAATGCATTCTGATTTTCAAAGGATCACCGATTTTGCAGTAGATTGAGGAGTTTGCGATATTATTAAGTCTAGTAGAAAATTAATAGGGAAGAAATAAATACTTTAAAAAAAAATCTCAAATCTCCATTCTAGTTTCATGTTTAGTCTCTTCCCTGCAGTTTCCATCAATGAGAAAATGCAATAGCCAAAACCACTTTTTTTTTTTTTAGATTCCATATATATGTGTTAGCATATGGTATTTGTTTTTCTCTTTCTGACTCACTTCACTCTGTATGACAGACTCTAGGGAGGGAGACACAAGAGGGAGGAGATAATGGGGATATATGTATATGTATAGCTGATTTGTTATAAAGCAGAAACTAACACACCATTGTAAAGCAATTATACTCCAATAAAGATGTTAAAAAAAAAAATGCAATAGCCAAGAGATATAAACCTTAGAAGCTGAAAAAGTGTCTCTAGGAAAGTAATGATCCTACTGACTGCAGTAAAATAGCCATTATTTTTATTTCTTGTTCTCTTATTTATGTTAGCTATACCTTAATTTAATCTTGAGCTTAAGCAATTTCGATCTCTAGCTCCCAACCAGTTGATCCTTAAGCCTAACCTGATTGATCACCTACTGGTGGATGGAACCAGTGCTAGTAAGACCTTAGGTTAATGGTAGGGATATATAAATGGGAAATGCCAGAGCAGGGCCTGATACTGAGGGATTTTCAGATACTGGTTATTATTAGCTGATACCACTCATTGCTGAGCTCTTAGGCATTTTTTGGTAAAGGAGGCAGGATCCCTTCTCTGCAGTGCCAAGATGTCACCATCTTACACTGAAAGAATCCTTCCCTTAGTGTGTCTTGAATAATCTTTTCTGTTAGGGGGAACAAAGTAGGGTGTTAGTAGGAAAAAAACTTTAAGACCCCCAACCCAGATTTCATCCAGGTTATGTATCAATATTTCAAAAACCTTAATATTTATTCTTTTCTAATCCTTTAAATTTTTGCATAAATATTTATAATGTAATTATATCTCTTCTTCAGTATTGTCAGTGATATTCTGTTTGTAATATACCTTCCTTATTGTATATACTTCAGAATTTGAGATTTTTTACCCCTATGAAAGGAAAGGGTCCCAGGAATG
>NW_006783413.1:1291760-1320958 GCF_000442215.2 Lipotes vexillifer | reverse complement strand
GGAATGCCTAAATCATGTCTGCCACTCGCCTCTCCTTTTCACAGGGTTTTTGATAAAATATACACAAGGAACAAGAGGGAAATAAGAATCAAGGCATCACTTTCTCATTATCTGACTTAGTGCCCCATTCCCTAAGGCTTTTCTGGAAAACAGGTTTAGTGCCTGTCGTTTAGATATAGGGCCAAAGAGAAGCCTTCAGTTGAACCCAAATCTGAATCTTGGAATAGTAGCAGCTTCTGGCGTGCCCTGCACTACACAAGTTCTAGGTAATGACTGGCATGTTCTGGCAGGAGAGAAGTGGCCGGGTCTGCTCTAAGGAGTTAGCCCCTGAGTCTGTTGCCTGCCTTGCCATGGAGAAAGTTAAAAGGAGAACACATGCATGCCCAGTTTCTGTTAAATTCGCGGCTCCTGCACACCAGTGGACACGGTGTGGTCGTCGTCCTGCCTTGTAACTGATCAGATTAGCCTCCTTGCCTGCCTTGGTCACAGCCACTAGGAAAGGGTGAGTAGAGAGGCAAGCAGAGGGACATTGAATATTGTCTGTCTCCCCCTCAGACATCTGTAACTTTTCAAAAAAAAAGTCATGCATTTAAAGTAAAATATCAGCCACAGTATCAGAATCTATCTGTATTTGCTTAGAGCTTGTTTAGTCCACGTAAGTGGGAGTGCTTACTGTCCCATTGAGCTGTCGTTAATGTAGGTGTGAGCATAGCTGAGGCAGAGGCCCTCTGATCGGCTTGGTATGTGGAGCCTGAGACCTTTCCATTTAGGAACTCCCGGCTTAAGAGATAGAGGCTGTTGGCCTGTCTTGAGCCTCTTAATTGGTAAGGTAAGAGCTTTTACTGGGGTGTTAGTATTTGCTTTGTGGAGTGCTGTTTGAAGAGACCCACTGCTGCTGTTTAAAGTTTCTAGATGAGTTGAAACAGAGGGCTGACCAGATGTTTTGGATGTTCATCATTCATGAAAACATCAGTAATTAAAAGGACTATTTCCCTAATAACTGTTGTGAGTTTTTATAGGGGATATTTCTTTAAGTGGGGCTATACTTGCCGATGAAAATTGTTCCTTTATCTCGTAAACCATTTAACAGTTGGTTCTTTTCATTCTCACAGGGAGCAAAGAAATGGTTCGAGTGATGCGGAAGAAGGGCATTGAGCATCATCCCAATTTTCGTGCAGTTAAACATGTCCCATTTGACCAGTTTATACAGCTGGTTGCCCATGCTGGTTGTATGATTGGGAACAGCAGCTGTGGGGTACGAGAGGTTGGAGCTTTTGGAACACCTGTGATCAACCTAGGAACACGTCAGATTGGAAGAGAAACAGGTATTTACCTTTGCTTATCTTTCAACTGACTAAGCTTAATACATTTGTATGAGTTATTATAAAGTATGCACGTATCACTGCCGGCATATGTGTTTATCAATAAGTGAGTGAATGAGGTTATTGACCAATTGTATGTAGCCTGAAACCTATAGGTAGCACACAATGATTACCAAATTTTTTATTGTCTTTGTAATATCAGAGCTAAGAGTTTCTTAGTTAATTATGGTCTTTGATGGCTGTGTTTAAGAGAATGTGGTTGAATGTGTTATATGAATGCCAGTCTTTCGTTTTCCTGTGCCCAGTAAAATGAAGAAGGGAATCAACAATAACTCTTACACTTTTGGTTTGAGTAGTGGGGGTATTCTTTCCTGATATGGAGTACCCTGAGGACAGCATAATTTGGGAGCGGGTAGAATTAAGAGTTCTCTAATGGCCATGTTAAGTTTGAGATGCCTATTAGATATGAGTGGAGATGGCAGGTTGGCAGCTATGTTGTTCCGGGGAGAGTTGAAGTTGAAGATACAAATTTTTTTTTTTTTTTCTGGTATGCGGGCCTCTCACTGTTGTGGCCTCTCCCGTTGCAGAGCACAGGCTCTGGACGCGCAGGCTCAGCGGCCATGGCTCACGGGCCCAGCCGCTCTGTGGCATGTGGGATCTTCCCGAACTGGGGCACAAACCCGTGTCCCCTGCATTGGCAGGCGGACTCTCAACCACTGCGCCACCAGGGAAGCCCGAAGATACAAATTTGAGAGTGATGGCGTATAGATGGTGTTTAGTTAGGATATCAGTTCAGCTGCTGTAACAGAGAGACCCAAAATAATAGTGTCTCAAATAAGTTAGATTTTCTTTGTTTCTCACTGGTAAGTCATCAGAGACTTAGCCTCCATCTATCTTCTTGATGGTTGCTCCAGCTCTTGCTGTCAAGTGCACATTTTAGCCACTGGGAAAGGAGGAGAGGGGAAGATGTCCTTCCCTCTAAAAGCACAACTTGGAAGTTGCAAGTATTTCTTCATACATCCTATCAGAATGTCGTCACTTGGCCACATCCAGCTGCAAGGGTAGCTGAAGAATACATAGACCCTATAGCTGGGTGATTAGATGCCAAGCTAAAAATTCTGCTACTGTACAAAGGATATTGAGGATAATGACGCACTCTGCCAGAAATGGTATTTAAAACCAAGGGATGAAATGAGATTACCCAGGGGGAACATGTAAATAAGGGAAGAGAATGGAGCCTAGGACCAAACTTTGGAGCCCTTCTGATGAGGAGGGAAGGGCCAGGAGGGAAGACTGAAAAGGAACTGCCAGAAAACCAGGAGTGTGATATTATTAAAGCCCAGAAAAGAAAGGGTTTCAAGGAGATGGTGTTGAATGATGCTGAGAGTTCAAATAAGATGTGAACATTGGATTTGGTACCAGGGTGTTCTATCAAAGGCAGTCTGTCCTGGGACTTCCCTGGTGGCGCAGTGGTTAAGAATCCACCTGCCAAGGCAGGGGACACGGGTTCGATCCCTGGTCCAGGAAGATCCCACGTGCCGCAGAGCAACTAAGCCCGTGCACCACAACTACTGAGCCTGTGCTCTAGAGCCCGCGAGCCACAACTACTGAGCCTGCATGCCACAACTGCTGAAGCCTGCATGCCTAGAGCCTGTGCTCCACAACGAGAAGCCACCACAATGAGAAGCCTGCACACTGCAATGAAGAGCAGCCCCCGCTCACCTCAACTAGAGAAAGCCCACGTGCAGCAACAAAGACCCAATGCAGCCAAAAATAAATAAATTTATTAAAAAAAAAGATTTCACTTAAAAAAAAAGGCAGTCTGTCCTTTCTGCCACCACACTTACACAAACACGTGCCCCTCTATCCTTTCCTTCTTACCTTCTTTACATTGGAGGGTGTGGGGTCACCCCTGCCTGTCCACTGCTCTGCCTTCTACCTGTGTTCTAAATCCCCACCCCTCTTGGCTTCTCAAGGACGTTTCTCTTCCGTGTATCTTTAGCCTCCTCGGCTTTTAAACATGCCTAAGTCTCTGGTATCTTCAAAACAAAACAGTACAAAACAACCTCTCCCCAGCCACCACCCTTCTGCTTTTCTCCTCTTCATAGCCAAGTCTATTGAAAAAACATGTCATTGTCACTGTATTTACTCTCTCAAATTGGTCAGAAAATGTATGGAAAGGAAGTGACTGCATCAACAGCTGACTGGCCAGTTGACTAACTGGCAACCTGGCCTGACCAGTGGATCCCACAACTGGCTGAGCAGATGGAAGGTAGGGCAGATGGAAAGAGTAGACATGCTGGATGAACAGATGAGTGGCAAGTGGACACTGGATTAATTACCTTATTTATTCCAATAAACAAACAAGAGCTTGATTTATTCTCTTTGGGAATAAAGGAACCTACGGCCCCTTAAGTATCTGATATATGGAGATCTTGCTGAGAGTGCCTTAAAAGGTATAAAGTAGAAAAGTTCATCTCTCTAATAGACTTGTTTGAAGCCTTCTGGGTTATAGGGCTACTTATGAGCACGACACACTGCTCATTTCTATATTCTTTGGTTTCTCCCACTTCCGAATCACTATACGGCACTGGATTTACCTAGGGGAGAATGTCCTTCATGTCCGGGATGCTGATACCCAAGACAAAATATTGCAAGCGCTGCACCTTCAGTTTGGTAAACAGTACCCTTGGTGAGTGTATGCTTTTAAAGTGATTTAAAACAGGAGCTGTTTTGGGCACCATTTTCAAGCTGTGTAGTCACCCTAATGGTGCTCTCATTCTACATCCTCAGAGGTCCCTATCTGCTGGTGAGACAGGGCTTGCTAATCTACCCCCCGTTACTCTACCAAGGGTTCCAGTGGAGAATAATTTGTCTCAGTTAATTAATATAGCACTTCTGCTAGGAACTACTGCTTTAGCCTATTTTGAATTTCTATAAGTATTAGAAAGTAATGTAACGATTTTCTTTAAAAATAGTATAGTTCAGCATTTTAATTTAGACTATCCTTTCTGTTTCAAATTAATCAGATTTTCCTTTATTTGAATCTTTTTTTCTGAAAATAATTTCTTCCCTACAAAAGTAAAGATGAAAACCAAAAAAGCAAAAGAAATTTTTTTTACTGTCCCAAACTATGATATATTCTGAAATTGGCTTAACAAAGATAATTTTTCTTTGATCTTACAGGCAATTTGTTAATGATATCTCAGGAGGAAATAGTTGTATTTCAATCAACAATGGTTTTAGATATTCTATTGATAATATGAAGGTATTTAGTTACAGTGTGGCTGAAGAGATCCAGATGTTGTTATTTTAAAAGAAGAAGCCCAAACTATTTATTACCCGAAATTTCAGATTCCAATAATACTATGTCCTCAATGTAATTTAATATGTACAAGAGAAACAATTTAATTGACTTTTTGGATATTGCAGTTCAAAGATATATGGGGATGGAAATGCTGTTCCGAGGATTTTGAAGTTTCTCAAATCTATTGATCTTCAAGAGCCACTACAAAAGAAATTCTGTTTTCCTCCTGTGAAGGATAACATCTCCCAAGATATTGACCATATTCTTGAAACTCTAAGTGCTTTGGCTGTTGATCTTGGTGGGACGAACCTCCGAGTTGCAATAGTCAGCATGAAGGTAAAATAACTCCTAAGGTTTTAACTTTATATCCCAAATGAGTAGTTGATTTTTAAAAAGTGTGATTGGAAGGTAGGACTAGAAACATACACAAGAGCTTGTAATCATTTGCCCACAGTATTGACTTTTGGTTCCATTACAATGTGTGTCTCACTATTTTACTAATCACTAACTTCTTTTTTTTTTTTTTTTTTTTCCCCTGGTACACGGGCCTCTCACTGTTGTGGCCTCTCCTGTTGCAGAGCACAGGCTCCGGACACGCAGGCTCAGCGGCCATGGCTCACAGGCCCAGCCACTCCGCAGCATGTGGGATCCTCCCGGACCAGGGCACGAACCCGTGTCCCCTGTATCGGCAGGCGGACTCTCAACCACTGCGCCACCAGGGAAGCCCTCACTAACATTTTAAAGAAGTAAAGTTCTCAGGGAATCCAAGTTAGTAGACTTGAGTTGACAATGGGAGACCCATTAGGCATCAGAGAGAGCATCTGCCACCCAGGAGACCTGAAGTTCTATACTTGGTAACAGCTTGGAGCATGGAGTATGTTGATTACTCTCACTACCCAGGGGAGGGTGTCTGCAAATGGTGAGGGGAATTGCTTCTCCTCTAGATCATGATTTTAGTTGCATACAGCATACCTTCAGTCTCTTAACCAAACCATCACCACAGTGTTGACAGAGCCTTTATAAAACACCAAACTGTCCATGTTAAAATGATCTCTGGGGCTTCCCTGGTGGTGCAGTGGTTGAGAGTCCGCCTGCCAATGCAGGGAACACGGGTTTGGGCCCTGGTCCGGGAAGATCCCACATGCCGCGGAGCGGCTGGGCCCGTGAGCCATGGCTGCTGAGCCTGCGCGTCCAGAGCCTGTGCTCCGCAACGGGAGAGGCCACAACAGTGAGAGGCCCACGTACCGCAAAAAAAAAAAAAAAAAAAAAAAGATCTCTGATGAATTAACAAGGAAGAATAAACCTAACAGAAAAATCTTTGTTTGAAGCATTGCAGATGTGTGAAGTTTCAGGAATCCATGAGAAATACAGAGGATTTTAAACACAAAGTTGTTTAGATCAAATAAAGAAAAGCAGAACAAAACATAATTTTATTTAGTGAAGACAAAGGCCTCCTTTATAAATACTCTTTAAAAAGTATTAATAGAAAAATATTTTCTTAACATAAAGATGATATATTCCATATCAATGGCGAACACCCTCTGTAGTGGCATTTCTAGAGGCATTCCTATTAAAATCAAGTGGGAAAGAAGGATGTTTTCTGCACCATTTAACATAATTCTCAAAGTTAGGAAGGGAGTAAAGCAAGGAACGAGCAAAAATGGCGATTGTGGACAGGGTAAAACAAAAAATATTATTTATAGACAATATGAATAAACCAACAAGCTTGTAGAATTAATAACACTTGAGTAAAATGGCTAGGTATTATGATAAATATATAAATATCAATAACTTTTTACTTATATGAAATTGTAGGTAAAGATTTTTTTCTGTAGGTGAGTATTTGTCAACACTGATTGCACATTAGTGTTACCTGGAAGCTTTAAAAGATATATGGATGCCTGGCTCCCACCCCAGACTAGTTAGATGCCAGTCTCTGGGGGTAGGGACTAGGCATTAATATTTGTTCAAAGCTGCCCAGGTGATTCTGATGCACAGTGAAGGCGGAGAAGCACAACTAGGTTTATTTTTAATGACAGTCATTAGTGACAGCTTTAACCCTTGTAAATGGATAAAATCCACTAATAACAGAAGAATGGAAAAAGTGATCCTATTTAGAACAACAGAACTTATAAAATAAAGTTTTCTGGTTTCCTAAACAAGAAAACTATGTGATCTATAAAAAGAAAATCTAAAAACTTTACTATAAAATATAAAGGCTTGAAAAATATCCTGGTTAGGAGTGCTGAGTATTTTTTTAAATGTCAGCACTTTCCAAATTGAATTATGAGTTTAACGTAATTCTAGTCAATATTTCAGTGAGGTTTTTAAAAGTTTAACCACATTATTCTGAAATTTACTTAAAATAATACACAAGTGAGAAGAGCAAAGAAATTTAAAAACAAGAATAATTAGAAGGGACTGTCCCCGATTGGTATTAAAACATATCACCAAGCACAGTAATTTAAACATCATTGTTCCATATCATTATTGACTTCAGTTATGGCAGATGATTAAAGCTTAATGACTTAGGATATTTATTTAGTTGCTTCAGTATTTAAACAAGGAAATTTTGTCAGCCTGAAAGAGTTAAAAATGACCTTTTAATGACGATTCAGATTAGCCAGCACTCACCTTATGTTTAAGAGAGGGCCCATCTGGTTGGCTGTGGAGTTGTCATTGCTTCAACGGCCATATGCTAGGTTGTCTTCCCAGGAAACTACCTGAGTGTATCCCAGGGCTGGCCCAAGCCAGACAGTGGATCCCTTCCCCAGCAGTCATCTGACTCTGCAGTACTGTCCTAGAGTAATGTCTGATTTATCGTGGAAAAAGGTCAGAGATTCACTGTATGCTCCTGAGCTGAGACCCATGAGACAGATCTGTTTTTTCTCTTTTAGGGTGAAATAGTTAAGAAGTATACTCAGTTCAATCCTAAAACCTATGAAGAGAGGATTAATTTAATCCTACAGATGTGTGTAGAAGCTGCAGCAGAAGCTGTAAAACTGAACTGCAGAATTTTGGGAGTAGGTGAGATTGTAAATTACATACCTAAGCAATGTTCATTTTAATGTAGTTTGCTGAGTTCTGATGCATGATGGAACATCAGGTCACTGTCTGCCCTGTGTGTAGATGGCTCCAGGTCCTGTCTGTGGGCCCCAAGCATGGGGCCTTCCTGGGACCCCAACAAACATTGTGAGAGAAGCATTGATGGAACTGTCAATGTATGGGGAGCCACAGATTTAGCTCAGAACTGCCTTACATTTCCTCGCAGTCCTTGGTAATGTTTGTTTTAGGAGATCTTGGGTGAATTAATTTGTGTTCCAAGCCCAGGAAGTCAGCACACTTTTCTGAGATTGCTCATCAGAATCATTTTCCTTGTGTTTGTGGTGGAGCTCAGGCATATCCACAGGTGGCCGTGTAAATCCTCGGGAAGGAATTGTGCTGCATTCAACCAAACTGATTCAAGAGTGGAACTCTGTGGATCTCAGGACCCCCCTGTCTGACACTTTGCATCTCCCCGTATGGGTAGACAATGATGGCAACTGTGCTGCCCTGGCAGAAAGGAAATTTGGCCAAGGAAAGGGCCTTGAAAACTTTGTGACGCTTATCACAGGCACAGGTAAGAGTAGTAGAGACGGCTGCTTCAGGAGCTAGGGTGTGTGCTGGGGCACGTGCCTTTACCACTCAGCCAGGCAGTTTACAAGTCAGCTTTCACCTTCACTTCCTGCTTGAGTAGAGCCTGAAGGTGAGAGTGAGGGCCCACCCAGGTCTTTTCTGAGCATGTGCCCCGTACTGTGCATGCTTGTGGCCTTCTAAATTCCCAGAAATCGTCCGAGCTATTCAAAGCCCTTATTCCCCAAAGCTTCTCATTGCTCATTCCCCAGGATTTCCTCCTACTCTCTTTGGTTAGTATATTGTTTGTCACAACTGTTGTCCATTGCCCTAGGCAGTAGAGACTAATAACTATATTTTGCCTTTAAATGTTTTTGATGAGTGCCCCCTGGATAGCCCCCTCAGCCCTGGGAAAGTTCTGGGGTAGGTGAGATAAAGGCAAGCCCTTTGAGCTGGTCCTCCGGGAGCCACCAAGTAGGTCAAAACAAACCACCACAATTTTTTGAGAAGGTTCATTCTGCTCTCTCCAGTATTGCCATCTGTACTGGCAATGTAGGCTATTATTCTAGGCCATCATCAAGCTGGGGGGTGAGGGGTGGGCGTGATGGGACCAGAAAATGCCAGAAATCGCTTAGTAAGATTCAGCTGTTTTTTTCTTGATTAATTGTTCCCGGTTGTTGTAAAGTTTTGGTTAGTTTCCAGAGTTCCAAAAAACTCGATTCTGACAGTTTTTGCCAGTTTGTTCATTGCTTTAGTGGAGGGATGGGCTTTTGGAGTTCCCTACTCTGCCACTTTTGCTGATGTCCCAATTTGTTTGTTTGTTTTTTTTGTTGTGTTTTGCGGTACGCGGGCCTCTCACTGTTGTGGCCTCTCCTGTTGTGGAGCACAGGCTCCGGACGTGCAGGCTCAGCGGCCATGGCTCACGGGCCCAGCCGCTCCCTGGCATGTGGGATCTTCCCGGACCGGGGCACAAACCCGTGTCCCCTGCATCGGCAGGCGGACTCTCAACCACTGCGCCACCAGGGAAGCCCCCAATTTTTTTTTTAAATGAGAAGACGGGCTCAGGTAGTCAGTGTTCAAGGCAGCACTTGGTCCCACATATGCCTAACTTCAAACCGTGCGTGCTCTTTTGTTTTTAACTAGGGTATAGCTGTTTTACAATGTTGTGTTAGTTTCTACTGTACAGTGGAGTTCTCTGCGCTATCCTAATATATATAAAACAGTGTGCTCTTAAACTCCACATTATATTACCTCCCTAATGCTGAGCTCATGCACTTCTCTTAGTCTCGGACACAGTTTTAGCAAGCTTGGATATCATTTCCTAGTTCAGAGCAGTAATAACCTGCAAATTAGAGGAGTGAGGGTTGATGAGTAGGTGCCACAAGAAGTAAGAGATGGCAGGACAACTCTAAAATGCAGACCCTATTAAAGCAAAACGCCCTTTACCCCTTACTAGCTCCTCACCTCCATAACAAAAAGTACTCATCGATATTCATAATTATTGAATCACAGATTTTTAGACATGGTGACATGGTGGCATTATGAAGAGGCAAAACCATGTTTCATATTCTCTGTTTAAGAAAGCAGGTGGGGGCTTCCCTGGTGGCGCTTCCCTGGTGGGCTTCCCTGGTGGACAGTGGGGGCTGAAATCTACCAGAACCTCCCAGAAAGCCTGCAGAATACTACCCAGAGTTGTCCACTTAATCTGCTGGCTCCTGTCTCTCCTTGGTTGACAGTTGCTTCTGGGCAACTGTGTTTGCATGGCTGCTAGGCTCTTACTTGAGTGTTGGAGAAGGCCTTGGTGAGAATCAAGTTGAAATCATAGTGAGCCAAGCAGATGCAACACAGGGCATTGGAGGATCAGCTAAAAATATTTCCATACAAAATGATTCCAGGTAAAGCTTTGGTACTTAGTAAGTTTCAGCTATCTAGGAAAGTAGGCACCATATAGAACCTCACATTCCAAAGCTTTGCTAAACAGAGGAGGCATTGCCATAGCAGTTTTCTGTTTCAGGTGCAGAGCCACTTCAGTGATGGTTGTCTCTCACTATAGGAATTGGCGGGGGGATCATCCATCAGCATGAACTGATCCATGGCAGCTCCTTCTGCGCTGCGGAGCTTGGCCACATTGTGGTGTCCCTGGATGGGCCTGACTGTTCCTGTGGAAGCCATGGGTGTATTGAAGCATATGCCTCTGGAATGGCCTTGCAGAGGGAAGCAAAAAAGCTACATGATGGTTGGTTTCTTTCACCTGAGGAATTAAATAGCCAAATGGTAGACAAGTACTTCAAAGTAGACATTCCAAAGAGAGCTGAACACTGACACCAGAACTTTTAACCTTTTCACTCCCTAGAGGAAAATCAGGGCTCCACATACTGCAGCTCAGAGTCTCCTTGGTCCTGACCCGTATTAATACCCTTCCTCTCTAGCACTGGGAGGGCTGGGGTCTTGAGCTCCAGGATAGCAGGGGAGATGTCTTTCATTTTTGCCTTCTCAGCCCCTAGCACAGGTTGGGTACTTAATAGAGATTTTAATGGAGAATTAAATGGATGAACATATTACAGTTTTTCAACTCTGAGAGGTTTATTTGAATTACACCTATTTCTGGACATGTTATAAATGTCAGGATGGTTTCTAGTCTAATTCAAGAGGGAGTCGTTTAATATCATTACATGGTGTGTCAAGTGCAATGAGAACGATGGCCAAGGAACATAGATGCATATAGGAAGGACACCAGTGTTCCCTCCCCGCCCTCTCCATATAGGGAAGGGAGCGTTAGGGTGCTGTCCTGGGAGTTGAGGGTCAAGAGGGTAAATAGAATTATTGAGGCAAGTTTGGATGAGCCAGGGAGCATTTCCAAGCATAGGAAACAGTGGTGTTGGTGCATAAGGGCAAGGCAGGGTATAATGTAGCAAGAGGTAAGCCAGGACCAGCAGCTAATGGAAAAACCACTGAAAAATTTTAGGGAAAAGACATAGATCCAAATTTTAGATTCTTCACACTTTTTTTTTCTAGCGGGAGAATGGTAGTTGAATGGAGGCTGGCTTTAAGGAGGACAGTTCTAGAGTGACTTCGAGTTTTCTGGGTGGACAACTTTGGGGGTGGGGACATGAGAGGAGGAACAGGGCTTGGCAGAAGCTGACGGTTGGGAACCAGTGGGACATGCCGGTGGGAGTGCGCAGGAGGCAGCTGGCTGCAGGGGTCTGATGCTCAGGAGAGGGAACAGGACTGGAGATCAGGATTTGGAATCATGGGCATTGAGGTGGCCATTAAAACTGTGAATGAGACTTGCAGTGAGATGAGAGTCCCGGGTGGAATCCTGTGAAATGTCAGCACTTGAGGGCAGGGAGGAAAACCAGGAAAGGGTAAAGTCACAGGAACCAAAAAGGGAGTGTTTCAGGGAGAGTAGTGGGTAGTGTCAAGTGCTGAGTAAGAGGAAACCGGAAAGTTCATTGGCTTTGACCCTGAGGAAGGACATCATTTGAAGCCCTGAAAACAGTGTTTATTTTTCAGTCTCATTTTTATCATCACCCCCCACTAAGGAACCTAAATGTTTAGACATTTTTTCCTAATCATTCAACCCCATGAAACTTTAATACCACAGATACACTGTTTATCTGTTGTTTGTTACTGTCTGTATAAGAAGAGTAAGAATTTTTTTGCCCACAAGAACCAGTTTTTGCCCCCATGGGGGAAAATGCGTATCTTAAAGAAGTTCAGTCAAGTGGGAGCAGAAGCCTAACTACCCTGAGTAGGAGCAGAAGTGAGGGTTGAGAACGCAGGAGGGGAAGGGTGGAGGAGCCCTTACAAAAAGGCCCCTGGGGAGGGAGGGAGAGATGAGCTGTGAAGCCCTGGTGGAGGGGCGAGAGAGAGGGAGAGCAGCGGGATGTGCGAACACAGACCTGTTTATAAGCAGGGGCAGAGGAGTAAGGGAGTTCTGCCTGGAGGCATCCTTTATCTGAGAGGTCAGAAATGGGGAAATCTCTTGGTAGCGGGAGCTGGGATAGACAGTCTGAGGAGATGAAGGCTGAGAAGGGCAATGAACGGGAATGGTAGAGAGTGGCCAGAGCAGCTGTGAGGAGGGCCCCTGGATGATAGGAGACCACCACTTGGTGTCTAGGTAACCGTCTGCTTGGTTGGGATTTTCTCCCATCAGAGCCCAAGTAATAGCAGATGAGGAAGGAGTCTGATCTGGGTTGGTGGCTGGCAGTGTGAGGGACAGAAAGTCAAGGACTACAGATAACTACAGAAATATCTACCACTGATTTAGCATTTACTCTGGCCAGCACTTAACTTGAGTACTTAAGTCCATTTTCTCATTTAATCCCTAAAGGAATCCTGCTAGGGTAGGTATCATTACCCCAGTCTTAGAAGAGAAACACGTGGAGGTGATACGACGCGGGCAGGGTAGTGCAGCCCGTGGTGGTAGAGCTGACAGCTGAACCCAGGTCTGTCCGTTTCTGAGGTGCTGTGCCTTCCCCTGCCACTGTGGGTCACTGGCAAATAATGCAGCCTTGCATCTGGGATAGATAAGGAAGAAGATGAATGCAGAGGAGTCCTGGTAATTTTGGGGAAGAAAACACTTCAAGATTGTTTAATATGGAAGGGGGAAGTGAAGGAGGCTCTGGTCAGAGTTGAGGATTTCCAGTTAGAGAAGTTCTGGATGATGTATAAGCAGGCAGCAAAGCCCTCTGGCAAATGTATATGGATATTTACAAATGATAAAAAGCTTTGCAAATGGGAAAAGAGATTATCATCTTCCCACTTGGGGGCTTGCCGCCCACAGGCATAATTATGAGCTTGGCCTTCCGAAGCTCGTGAATGACTGCTGCTCCTTCTCACCTCTGCTCAAACAGAAGACCAGCTGTTGGTGGAAGGGATGTCAGTGCCAAAAGACGAAGCTGTGGGCGCACTCCATCTCATCCAAGCTGCGAAACTTGGCAATGCAAAGGCCCAGAGCATCTTGAGAACAGGTGAGCACACGGGTCTGGGCAGCTCTGACAGCCCAGGGCTCTGGCAAATGCCCAGCCCTCAGGACCACTGCAGAGGTAATTTTCCTACTTACTGTTCAAGGTATTTGGCAGTGTTGCCTTTTTAAACAGGTTTTTGTTTTGTTTTACAACTATGAAAAAACTACTTGTTCATTTTCTGGAAATTTATAGAAATACAGGAGAGTAAGAAAAAGTATCTCTTTTTTTTTTTCTTGCGGTACGCGGGCCTCTCACTGTTGTGGCCTCTCCCGTTGCGGAGCACAGGCTCTGGACGCGCAGGCTCAGCAGCCATGGCTCACGGGCCCAGCCGCTCCGCGGCACGTGGGATCCTCCCGGACTGGGGCACGAACCCGCATCCCCTGCATCGGCAGGCGGACTCTCAACCACTGCGCCATCAGGGAAGCCCAGAAAAAGTATCTTTTAGTTTTACTGTTCAGAGATATCAACTATTAACATTTCCTTCCAGTCTTTTTTTTTTACATAGTTGAGATCATATAGTATAGTATATGTACAGTTTTATACCCAGCTCTTTTCAAAGTATCACTTAATCATTTTTTCATATTAAGGATAAATCATATAAACAGCTTTAAAAGTACTGCTTCCATGAGGTAGTGTGAACGAACTATTCCTGGCTGGTGCTCTTTTCCACCTTCCTCTTTGACTTTGGATTTGGCTCTCTCCCCGAAAACTTGTTTTTAATTTTTGTTTTCCTGTAGCTGGAACAGCGTTGGGTCTTGCGGTTGTGAACATCCTCCACACTATGAATCCTTCCCTTGTGATCCTCTCTGGAGTCCTAGCCAGTCACTATATCCACACTGTCAAAGATGTCATCCGCCAGCAAGCCTTGTCCTCGGTTCAGGACGTGGACGTGGTGGTTTCGGATTTGGTGGAACCTGCCTTGCTCGGCGCCGCCAGCATGGTTCTGGACTACACGACTCGCAGGATCTACTAGTCCTCCGAAGAGTGGACGTGGACCAAGATTCAAGACCTCTTTGGCAGAATCAGGTTGTCTTCTAGATGAGCATTTCTTAAAAGGCAAATTTGGTATTTCAGTTTATTTGGCAGGTGACTTTGGCAGTTTTTGCTTTTAGTCTCTTCCAGAGTCACTTTTCCCAGCCCGTTTTTGTAGATGCTGCTCCTTGTGGGGTCATTTCAGCTCAAACCTTGTCACAATCTTCTGTGCCAAAAGGAGCTACAGTAGTAGCCGAGGAAGCCTTAGGACTCTGCTTACTAGATGTACCACTTAGACCTGCAGGCTTTGCTTGGGGTGTGACCTTGATACTGGCGTTTGGATTATTAATCCTTCCTCCTAGTTCAGAACACAGAAAGGGATCCAGTCAGGGAACAGAAGGAAATCTCACCATGAAGGGCTTAAGTAAACCTTTTAAAAGCAGTTTTATTGAGGTATTTTTTAAAGTGCACAATTTGGTTGAGTTTTGACATATATATATATACCTATGAAACCATGGCCACGATCAGGACATCACGTGTACGTATCTCTCACCCCCAAACGTTACTTGTTGAAAGATGTTATTTGCTATTACTCTCTCAGAATCTTGAGCAACGTTAGATCAGGGATCTGAATTACAGTGGCCTTAGTGACCTTGTCCTTATCTTCTTAAGGCCAGCTGAGAAGCCACTAGGACTTACAGCCTCTGAAAGATTAACCATCCCAGAAGGATCGTTGCTACTGACAAGCAGACACCTCTCCCTTCAATAGCTTTTCATACTATGTTGAATATGACCCTGGAGTGTTGATTAAGGCAGTGTTTGTTGTGTGTCATACCTAGAACCCACATCTGTGAATCTGGATTCTGGCTAAATAAGATTCCACGCTCGAATTGGTTCTTGCTATTAATTTCAACCTGGAAGAAATACGGATAGCCACCATCTATTAAGTGCCTACTGTGTGCCAGGCTCTGAACTTGGTGCTTCATATGCATTATTCTAAATTCTCACAACCAGTAAGGTAGGTGTTTTAATTCCCATTTTATAGAACCCCAAACTAAGTCAAGTGGTGTGCCTAAAGCCGTGTGGCTAATGAGTCTTAAAGACAGGGTTTGACCTGGGTCCCTCTGTGTTTTTTCTGCTAAGCCACACAAACCTCTCTTCATATCAAAAACTTCCAAAGTGCAAATATATTCTAATTTATTCCAGGCTACCAAGAGCTTTCACAAGAATATCTCATTAGCAAATGAATCGATTCATCCTTGACACTCTCTCTCAGTGGTGAATTTAATAAAATATTCCTGTATGCTGTGGAAATTTTGCCAGTACAGTATTTGGTCTAGTGACAGGTTTTTATGGGTACTTTTAGATGACCTAAAAAAGGACATGCATACGTTTTTCAGATTGTTTATTATTTTAGGAAAACCTGAAGGTTTCTACATTATTTCAGCGTTCACATATAAAATGAAGGATTCAAGTTTGCATTTGAATTACTTCCTTCCTGGTGGGTTAATGTGAAAAGATAGGTTGGCTGATTCTTAGAACTCTGTCAGCTCTGAAATAATCTCCAGGTCCTGGTTGATTCCTGGGAAGGAAGCTAGTTGGCTTGGCCATCAGTGTCTGGGCGGGTCGGTATACCGTGAAGGGGCATCAGCTGTTCTTTGACAAAACGTACAACCACTGTATACACCAGACAGTTGCACTGCTACCAAGTTTCATACCAAATATTTGGAAGGATGGTATTGAATCTAAAACCAAATCTTAGTTTTTATTAAATTCATGGAAAGGCTAATATATTCCAACATAATTATTACATATAGCTAAATGATCACATCTTATTTTATTTTAATGTAAATATTTTTATTTTACTGTTCTGAGCCAAATTCTAAAAAAATAAATGTATTTCCTTGTGGAAATCCTGCCATTTTTGTATTTTGTTTTGTTCTTAATTAACTCATTAGCTAAAAGCATTCCCCTTCCCAAAAGAGATTTGTTGTGTTCCTTACTTTCTGAAGGTCATATAACTTCTTTAAGGCATTTAATATTGATTTAATAAGCACCCCACCAAAAAACTTTAATAGAAAGCACTGTTATATAACTTTAAAATATATATATTGCAAAATGATCACCACACTGTCTAGCTAATATCATCACAACGAGTTTTTTTCCCTTGTTAAGATCTACTTTCATAGCAACTTTCGAATATGCCATATAGTATTAACAACTATAGTCGCCATGCTGTACATTACATCCCTATGACTTATAACTGGAAGTTTGTACCTTTTGACCCTCTTCACCCACTCCCCACCTCCCAACCCCCCACCTATGGCAACCACCAATCTGTTCTCTATGAGCTTGGTTTTGTTTTGTTTTTTTAACATTCTACATATAAGTGAGATCATACGGTATTTGTCTTTCTCAGTCTGATTTATTTCACTTAGCATAATGCCCTCAAGGTCTAGCCATGTTTCACAAATGGCAAGATTTCATTGTTTTTCTAATGGCTGAATACTCTTCTGTCATATAGATTTACACATTTATCCATTCATCCGTTGATGGACACTTAGGTTGTTTCCATTACCTTGGCTATGTAAATAATGCTGCATGTAAGAGTGCATATATCCTTTTGGGTTAATGTTTGTGTTTTCTTCAGATAAATACCCAGAACTGGAATTGCTGGATCATATGGGAGTTTCATTATAATTTTTTGAGGAACCTCCATACTGTTTTCTATAGTGGCTGCACCAGTTTACATTCCCACCAGCAGTGCACAAGGATTCCCTTTCTCCACCTCCTCTCCAACACTTGTCTTTTTGATAACAGCTGTTCTAAGAAATGTGAGGTAGTATCTCATTGTGGTTTTGATTTTCATTTTCCCTGGTGATTAGTGATGTTGAGCACCTTTTCATTTACCCATTGGCCAGCTGTTTGGCTTCTTTGGATAAATGTCTATTCAAATCCTCTTATTTTTAAATTGGATTGTTTTTATGCTATTGAGTTGTATGAATTCTTCACATATTTTGGATATGAACCCCTCACTGTATGTATGATTTGCAAATATTTTCTCCCTTTTAGTTGGTTGTCTTTTCATTTTGTCGATGGTTTCTTTTGCTGTGCAGAAGCTTTTTAGTTTGATGTAGTCCCAGTTATTTTTGCTCTTGTTGCCTTTGCTTTTGGCATCAAATCCAAAAAAATCATCACAAGACTGATGTCAGGGAGCTTATACTGCCTATGTCTTCTTCTAGGATTTTTATGGTTTCAGGCCTTATAGTCAGGTCTTTAATCCATTTTGAGTTTATTAATTTTTCCAATCCATGAGCTTGGGGTCTGTCTTTAGTTTCTTTCATCGGTGTCTGATACTTTTCAGTGTACAGTTTTTTCACCTCCTTGGTTATACTTATTCCTAGGTGTTTTATTCTTTTTGATGTAATTGTAAACGTGACTGTTTTCTTAATTTCTCTTTCTGATAGTTCGTTATTAGTGTACAGAAATGCAACAAATTTCTGTATACTAATTTTGTATCCTACAGCGTAATTCATTTATTAGTTATTAGTAACAGTTTTTTTGATGGAGTCTTTAGGGTTTTCTATATATAAAATCATGTCATCTGCAAATAGTGACAGTTTTATTTCTTCCTTTCCAACGTGGATGCCTTTTATTCTTTTCTTGCCTAAGCGCTCTGGCTAGGACTTCCAATACTATGTTGAATCCATTTAAAATTTGACATAAAAAGCAAAGTGGTCCCAAGAAAGAGGTCTGAAACTAAATACTGAGCACTCACTGAGTTTCTGAACCAACTCCTTCCTTTTTATGAAGCCCCATGTGAGTAATGTAGGCATTAGAAACAATCCAAAGCTACTACTGCTATGTAACAAACCACCTCAAAACTTAAGAGGCTTACACGGTAATCATTTTCTCTCATGGTTTCTGTGGGTCAGGAATTTTGGAAGGGCTCTACTTGGCAATTCTGACTCAGGGCATCAGGTGCACTTGCAGTTAGACAGTGGCTGGAGCTGGAATAGGAGGTTGGAGTGGGGCTAGCCATGCATTTCTCTTTGCTTGTAGTTTCCAGGTCTCTTCAAGTGGGCTGATTTGGGCTTCCTCATAGCATGGTGGCTTCAGGATTGTAGAACTTTTTACATGGTGGCTCAAGGACTACCAGCTTGTGTGTTCCAACAAACCAGCCGTAAGCTGTGTTGCCTTTTACAACCTAGCCTTGGATGCATATAGCATCACATTTGTCATATTATCCAGTAACCTCTTGATTTTGAGAAAGTCAGACTTTACTGACATCTGATTAACTGCCACATCCACCCTCCAGAAGCCCATCCTGTGTGGGAGGCAAGACAAGTCCAGATGACACCAAGACAATATCAAAAGGTAAGCTGTTGCACGTAGAGGGCCATGGGAGCTCAGGGGAAAGGAAAGGCATTATGGAGGTGGCCTTTCAGCTAGTTCTTAAACCAGATTTCAACATTTTCAAGGGCATTAGCAAGGCCCAGAAGCAACTAATGGTTGGTGAACAACAGCAAGTGATTGCTTGATTACAAGCAGAGGTGGCTAAAGGGGAGGACTAGCAAAGAGGCCAGAAATGCGGGCCAGATCAAGGAATGCCCAACTAAGACGCTTGGAGAGGGGAAGGTAGGCAGAAAAGTAAATGTTCCTCTCCCTTCCAGACATAATTACCATAGGAGACATGGTGGACTTTCCTTCTCGGCAATGGCAAGACCTACCCCTGCTCCACCTCCTGAATGTGGCATTACATCAATCTCCAACTTGGACTAGTGTCAGGTAACCATTAGTAGCAGATTTCTGAAATACGGCTTTATCAGTCACTTGAACCATCACCTATAATGTGACAGGTTCTGAGAGCAAATAATGAATGTGTTGATGCCTGAATGGCACACAGTCTCCTACAGGCATCTATTGTGTGGATCAGTGTGGTCCAGAACATTCTATGATGATGTAAATGTTCTATAATCTGCCCTGTGCAATCCGAATGCTACCTAACTACATGTGGCCACAGAGTATATGAAATGGAGCTAGGGGCTAGAATTGTATTTTTAATTCTGACTGACTTAAATAGCCACCTGTGGCTACTGTACTGGCCAGCAAGGTCTAGATGAAGGACTTGACAATAGAAATATTAGCAGAGTGCTAAGGATGGCACAGATCCCAATGTGTGCTACAGGGATTCAGAGTTAATCATTCTTGCCATCCTGACTCAGGTTTACTGGCTGAATCCAAAGGAGTAAGGGTCTCACTAGCTTTATTTCCCAGAGAGACCCCTGCTGAAATACACTATCCAAGATCCTACAGTAAGGGACGGTGACAAACAAGAGCCACCTGGGAGAAAATGTCTAGGGTGGTGTGGGGATTCAAAGCTCTATCTTTGGTGGGCAATAAGGGGTTAACTTTTAGCCAAGGAACTCCCTTTTCAATGGAAACTTCCACAGACTCCTACTATAGACAATAGAAACTCAGAGCTATTTTAGCTCAAGGCAGGGGCTGGCACCCAGTGGCTGTGCCTCAGCCCTAGAAAGGATAAAAGGAAATTCCTCACCAACCTCACTCCCAACTGCAGCATGTCAATAATGAAGCTTCATGTTTGTTTATTGTCTGAAACAGAAATTTATTCTCAGAATAATGCACAAAAGCATAGGTTGAGACTGCCATTGGGAGGCTTCCCCTCCCTTCCTCCGCCACCTCCCCTCCTCTTTGAATGCCAGGGACAACACAGTTGAAGGAAACATGCAATCACAAACAATGATCAACTCTAAAGAC
Organism: Lipotes vexillifer; assembly: GCF_000442215.2. Lineage (NCBI taxonomy): Eukaryota > Metazoa > Chordata > Mammalia > Artiodactyla > Lipotidae > Lipotes > Lipotes vexillifer. The sequence continues at coordinate 1,300,994 of NW_006783413.1, read as the reverse complement.
AAAAGGTTTGGTCCAAAAGAACTCAACATAATTAATCCAATTACCGTGAAGAGCTTCACTGAGTAGGATTAAGATATTGCAGATGTAGTGTTTCCACAGGGTGGCTCTTCAGTGCACCAGGGGGGCCTGCTTGAGGGAGATGAGGACAGAACGCATGCGGGAGACATCTTTGGCCTGCTTGCTGGACTTGGGGTTAAAGTCACACAGCCGGGCCACCCGCTCCCACTCAGTGCCTGGGGACGACTCTTCAATGTCATTTACAAAGGCTTCTTCTGCTGCCCTGGAAGCAACAAAAGATGTTGGTTTAATGTAGAATCCCTGTTAGCTACCTGGCAGGCAGCTGCCCTGTTATGAAAGCAACTGCCTCTTTAGGCCTGACTTAATGGCATTCTGGTTTTCCAAAGAATAACAGCCCCTGGCCCAGGTCAGACTCGGGAGCAGACACATGGCCAGCTTTCCTAGGCACAGGGGGCCCGGACTGCTGTGTAAAATGTTGGAATACAGGTGTTTGGTTCAGGACTCACTCTCTCTGTTGATACAGAGAATTTAAAAAGCCAGTCCTTAGCCAGCTACTCACCGCCTTCATTAGCAAGGGCAAAGCAGCAGGCTGGCCAAGAACTTGAACAGCAGTTTAAAGTAAATTTAGAGACCTCCAAAGCAGCCCACAGGTCACTCACTGCACAACAGCCTCTGGATTTATTCCTAAGGCTGGAGAGAAATAGGGCAGATCAAAAGGAATTCAAGACAAAGCTCCCACGCTAGCAGGCACTAGAGACTAAAGCCATTCTGGAAGGGGTTTGTTAGGACATTCTCCTCAGCCAAAAGTTTGCCATTTTCCCTCCAGCCGGGTACCATGGGCCTCTTGGGGCGCTCTGGCAGGGGTGGGCGCCCAATGGCCAAGAGCCAAGCAGTGTGAACTGCTTTTGGGTAGGGTGCTGCTCCAACATTTTTTCACACCAAGGTCAGCCCATCCCCAGCTGGGAACTAACTTGTAGGAGCTACAGCCTAAGAGGACGATATGCTCAGAGGGGGGAAGACACACTATCTACTCCAACAGGCATCACAGGCAAAGCGAAAGCAATGGAGATGACTGGTCTGTGGGGACAGAGGGGTGGCACTCTCACAGGGATGGCCGTGGCAAACACCGCTGAAGCCCAGAGCCACTACAACACTGCGACTTCATGGCACACACAGGGGCAGTGAGAAAGGTTTACTTAACTGTTCTAGGCTGTAGCAAGGATGGTTTATGTTTGTGCTTAAAGGTGAAGAGAAGAAAAGAAATAAGAAAAACTTTAGGTCAGATACAGAAAATGAGAATGAGCTCAATGCAGATGGTCAGTAAGCTAGACATGCCCTTGCCACTCTGTACTCTTGGGGACGTGCGGCTGGCTTTGCTGGGCCACCCTGCTGCCCAGCAAACCCAGACTTCACTTTTCCAGTCTCCATTTCTACTCCAGAGAGAATGTGCAAAAAGTAAATCCAACACCACCTGTAAGTCCAGCATTTCACAAGTCTCATTGCAAATGCACCCACGGGCCCAGGAAACCCAGCTCTATCTCCTAACGGGATGAAGGGCTCAAGGTCATGCGCCCTAAGAGGCTCTACAGACCTGAGCCTGTTGTCTACTCTTCCCACAAGTTCCTCACTTCCTTCATTCCACCCTCATCTCCCTTACATCAAAAGGCTAGTCCTAATTTTCAAGGAGGAAACAAGCAATTCAGCAATACTGCTTTGACAACAGAAATCCTTAAACCAAAACAAAAACAACACTTTTCCAGAGAAGTTGCAGTTTTCTTCAGGAGGAAAAGCCACAGTGGCCTGTGTCATACAGCTCTGGCTATCTCGACCTCAAAGCTGGGGGTCTCTTTATGCCAGAGTGGGGGAGACCCCACGGGAGACTGCTGACTCTTCTGCCCCAAACCCACATTCTTCAAAGGAACCCAGTGTAGAAAATACTGCTTGCACTGGCTCCTAACCCAGGGCTTCTTCCCCCTCCCCAGGTGGGGACACTCCCCCTTCCCACCTGTGGTGGGGAGGCAGCAGTGGCAGCAGCAACAAGAGGTCAGAGCCCTCCCCAGTCCCAAAGCTTTCCCAGACGAGATCACGAATGACTCACATTTTGAAAGTGAGTTAGCTTCCTTCCCTCCAAACCCCAAAATGAAAAATGGCAACCAGAGTTGCAGGGAGTCGTGGTTCTGTGAGACAATGGAACATTCCCCCAGCTTATCAACTCTTAGGCAGCCCCCACAGTGCCAGTTTGAAATAATTTTAAAAGCAAAGCAACTTGTGGCATAAAAGGAGCATTAACTATAAACAAAAACTAGGAACAATCATCAAGACAAGAAAAGGAATTAGTTTTGCAACATACACATAACCAATCACGTCAGCGAAGGGTTGTTTGTAGAAAGCTTCATCTGCCACCCTAGACAGCAAGAGGTCCAAAAGGCAGGCAAGCAGGCAGGAAAAAAGAGAGAACATTGAGAAGCAGAAACATCTCAAATCCACAATAGAGGCACGACTGTGCTCTGGGGAGCTGCTCCCAAGGCTCCATCCTAACCGAGTGAGGCTTCCAGCACCGGACACTCCAGCAGGTGAGGCTTCCTACTGGCCTTCCCCGCGGGATTCTCCAGGGTGAGTGCTGCCAGCTTCATCCCCAGGCCTTACCCCAGCAACCACGAGCATTTCCTAGGTACCCACTTATGGGCTGAGCCCTCTGATAGACATTGTGTCCATTCCATCCTCAACCCCAACCAACCTAGGATGCTGAGTGTTCTCCCCGCACTTTACAGATGACGTGATAGGGAAGAGAGGCCTCGAGATGAAGCAACCTGTTTGGCAACAAGTAGCAACAGGGGTGGCAGAACTCACAACCAAGGCAGCCTGGCTCTTTTCACTGTAAGTTACTGCTGCTCCCCAGCTGGTGTGCACTCGGGAAGCCACACCTCCTTCCTGCCAGCCTCAGTAAACACCACTGGGCACAAACGCTGCCAGATGCCAGGAACGCTAGGGCCCAAAGCCAGCTTAATCTTGGATTATCCGACTACTGCTTCCCCACACTGACTAGCTGGGACCAACTGCCAGTATCCCGGGAACATAGATGGTCATTTCAAAATGCCCACCTTTGAAAAAAAGAGGAGCTGGAGGCAAGCAGTGTGAAGACCTGCAGACAAGGGTCCTCGCTCTGGCGTACTGTGTGTCCCTGAACACAACCGTCAGTCCGCTCAGTCCCTGCCAGACTCGACTGCTTTGACAACGTACAGCCCAGAAGCCAGAACTTCATCCCCACTTCACTCTCACATGGGAATGGACCAAAATGGCAACTCTGGGACAAGAAGGAAAGGGGGGCAAGCTGGGTGGACAAGTTCACAGAGCAGGGGACAGGCTGAATCCCTGGGCCCAGCCAGTCCCCCTCATCCAGCATGGGTGGGCAGGGAACCTCCCTCAGTGAGTCTTACCCTCTCCTTTGCCCAGTGGGTTTGGGGCACAGGAGTGGGAGGGACCCTTTAAGGACAGTCATGCCTGGTCATTAACCTAAGCTCCCATATTTATCTGAAGGGAAATTCTAGTAATTTTATTTTTAAACTCACACATACCCTTGCTTCTCTCCCATTTTGGTTTATACACAGGAGGTGTTTTGTGGAAATTTAAAGAAAGCAAAAAGAACAGCCTGATTGTAACTCCAAATAAGTCAGCAGGAAAACACAGTAGTTTGTGGGCACAATGAGTGGGAGGGAAAGGAAAGGCAGGCCAGCTTGTAAACCCATAATCCTTTTAGTTTACACAAAGGGCTAAACCTACTCAATTTCAACTTGTGCTTGCCTCTACTGGGAGAGAATAAAGGTTTAATGACTCCTGTTCAAAGCATTACGGAGACAACAAAAGCTTGCTGTCAGGCTTTTGCTCCTTTGCAGCTAGCCTGAGAGGAAGGAGCTGTTGGTGACAGGACAGCACAGCCCCATCGAGGCTATAGCCCCAGAACAAAAGGGAAACCACACACGAAAACTCAGCTGGCCCTTCCACCTATTTAGAGGGGCCTGAAAGCAGCAATCCTCAGGCAAGGCAGGAAGGGGACTCCACACCTGGAGGGTCAGCCTGGTTTTACCAAGTACTTCAGAGCAGATGCACAGCCTGAGGCAACTCGCCAGGGTAAACAGGGCCTCACAGGGTTCCTGCACAAAGCACCCATCCATCCTTCTTTAGAAATCTGAACTTGGCATCTGGGGGAAATCATCCTGAATGAGCACAGGATTAAGGAAGCTGGACCTGTCAGCGCTTCAAACTGACCACAATCTCAGAGCAGAAGCCCCGGCAGCTAACGCTACTACCCTCAGCAACTCGACCCCGACCAGAGGGCCGCCCCACCATACTTGTCACAAAACTTCAAATGGAACCTGACAGGCACGCATGCCCCACAGGAAGGTGGCCAGGACAGAGGCTCGAGCCTGGCACCCGAGGCAGTGACAGAACCAAGAACGGTCAACGGGAGACAGGTAGTCGGAGGCTGCTGCACAAACAGTCCATCTATTCTGCCGTAGCCGCCCCACGACAGCAGAAACTGTCTGGCAAAGAGGTTAGCTCCCTCTCCAGTGGCAGATTTCCACTTAAGAGCTGCCAGAGACAAGGGTACTTAAACCCACTCCTGCCTCTGAGAACAAGGACCCAAGGCTTTTTACCATGAAAATTACAAATAGCCCCAGGCCGAGTCTAACCTATCTTTTACACTAAAGTGGGTGGAGCAACTATGAAGTGAAAGCCAGTTCCCAGTCTTGAGTCTCCAGGGGAAGCAAGCCCATCAGCCTGCGCCCAGGTGAGCAGTGCTGTCCCCATCTCTCTTTCTGAGCTGCTTCCAAGTGGACTCTGAGCACGGAGCATTTAAAGACCACAGCTGCTGGTCGGTGGTGAAGGAGAATGACACTGTTTACTCCCTACAACTACTTAACCTTCAGTAAGTGAGTAAATTTTGAAAAGAGCATTTTTAAAAAGTCAACTCAAGATTTTCTTAGACACAGATAATAAGCACCCAGAGAACCCTTAATTCTGAAGTCACCGTGTTGGAAAATCTTGGCTACCTAATGACGAAACACACACCCCTGCTACTGGACCCTTTGGGGAACAGCCCTCAGAGGCAGGGAATGTGACATGACTGAGTCTATAATCACCTCCAAAGTACTGAGATCCTGAAATAGTCATGAAAGTGGCCTTTCATTGCAGGGTTACATCTTTACATGTGGACTTGATCCCGTGAGATGACACTTCCTTCTGCAGAATCATACCATTACAGGCAGTGCATACTAACCAAACTCTCAGCTGCAGAGCTAGACTCACTACAACTAGGTGGTGAAGAAACAGGTTGAATTACTCTCACAAGATCCAAGAGACTTGTAACCCTTACGTTTCAAGTATATTTTTGAAAACCTGCAAAGACATTTCACACTAAAAGATGCGGCAGCTGAAAACCTACACTGGCTGGTGGAAACGGACCTGATTTTGTCTTGGCAAACAAGCTGTTCTAGAAGCAGTACGGACTGACCTGTTATTCGCTTTCGTCTTCTGTAGCTGCTCGTCTTGCCTTGCATACCATTCATCCAGCTCCTTTATTGCTTTTTCTTTCCACTCTGCTTCCTGCTTCCGAGAATTGGCATCTTTGAAGGGAAGGAAAAGAAAGACGATACAAATGAGGCGAAATGCAAATTGAAGTCCGCTTCACCGTGTATTTGGGTTTATTAATGTCATGCTGTGTGAGGGTGCATGTGTGTGCTGGAGGGAGAACAGTCGGGAGGGAAGATAAAATTCTCTTTTCCCTGATTGTATGTCCAGCTCTCGATCTCAGCAATTCTATCCAGAGTGTTTCACCACCATTTATCCCAGTCTACCTACACGTTAGTGGATCACTAGTTTGGGGTTTTTTTTGAGGTGGGGGAGAGGTGGAAATACTGACTTTTAATTTTAAAAAAGGCTTTTGGGACACCAACTGGGGAAAAAGCAATTACAGGTGATTCTTTAATGATGCTGCCAGTTCAGGGTGGACTATTCATATTAGATAATCTTTTAATAAAATCTCCTCACAAACTATATTCCACACAGGTTGGACAATTAATGGTAGATGCACATCTAGGAAGCAGGGAGCTATGAGAAAAATTATCAGAGGTAGAGATGATTCCAGAACCAGGAAACAGTAGGGTATAGATGGAATTGAGGGGAGCACAAAATATCTACTCCTGCTTAGGCCACAGAGCGAGTTTGTGGCAGAGCTAGGGCAGAACTAAAGGAGAAACTCCAATGTGGAGAACTGTGGGGGGAGAGGTGAGGGTCGTAACAGCTATCCAAAAGGTTCTAGGTGAGAGAGAAAATGCACACCTAGCAGGTGTGCCAGATTGGATTGTCACCCACAAAGTTTCTCAGGACTAAATACGAGTTTCCCTAAGATACTAAAAGAAACATGTCAGTAAATGGTAGAGAGAAGGAAATACAGGTCATACTTTTGCCACAGCTGACACCGGAAGTCACCCTAATACCTAAACTTTAAGCACATTCTTAAGGATGTCCTCTCTGGCAGGTGTTTTACAGACATCTCATTTAATCTTTACAACAATCCCAAGAAGGTAAACTAGTCCCATATTCAGCAGTGAGAAAAGCTACAGCTCCGCAAGTTTGAGTAACGTTCCCAAAGGTTATAATAAGTGGCAGAGCCAAGATTCACACCCAGGTCTGACTCTAAAGCTCACACATTCTTACTTCACTGTGCTGCCTCCAAAGAGAGGGCCAAGGGACGGAAAGGGAGGCAGGCCCAGCAACAGTCATAGATGTGACCAGCAGATGGGCATCAGTGATCCAGACTAGAGTCTGGACAGTGCAGAGCCAGAGCCCAACCTGTAATGAGTGTCCTTGAGGAGCAAAGTACAAAGCAAACAACTTCTTGAAGGGAAGAAAGTAAGCATTCAGGGGCAATTTTAGGGCCTTTGCAAGAAAGGTCTTGTAGTAACAACCTGCATAAGACTTAGTAACTACTAGAAATAACCTAGTAGCAGCTAGAAACTCCCCCAAAGTTTCAGATTATAAAGAACTTTTTACCCTGTTATCTAACTTATCAGAAGGTGACATATTGGCTCAGGAGGAGAATTATTTCACTCAAAGTTTCCACTGATGACTCAAGTATACACAGTAAACTTGTGATGTGTGTCTGTCCATGGCATTAAGTGTATGTGGAATGGAGGGTGCTGTGATGCAGGGAGAGATGCTGTGGGCCGACGGTGCCCTGTGGACAAGCAACTGAAAAAACTTTAAAGAATAAGGTCTCCTTTTCAAGAGTTGTGAAATTACTTCCAAAGAATTACTTTTTGATTGGAGAGTATTTTCTTTCTGTATAGTCTAATGATCATTTTACTGCATAAAATAGTTCCTTTAAATCGTCTTCTTTTATAAATTTATGAAGTGACACCGGCAATAAGAATTTAGAATTCTTAAACGCTTAGCCTGATGGAACAAAGATCCAAGCTGTAATACAGCGTCTCTGAATCTGGGAGGGAGAAGGGAGAGGAGAGGGTGAAAAATCCTCAGAGAGCAGGGTACACTGACAGCTGTCTTCTCTGGCCATATGCATTAATGTTCACAGAAAATTATTGGAAAACGTAGCACACAGCTAAGCTTAAGACCATGGACATTGCTTCTCTATTTTTAGCATCTTGCACTTTCTCACAGTTCTTGCAACAGAAAAAGGTGAAACTGCAGAAACACCTAATTCACGGGCCAGTTTAATTCGATTCTACTGGAATACGAGGCCAAATATTTGACTTCCCTCAGGAAGGCAACATGAGTTAAGAAAACAGCACTTCATGGAATATTCCCAAAGGGCCCAATTTGATAACTGAAAAAGAAAATGAAAATTTTCCAGACACCAAGGTGTATGCTCCTCCATGGAGCAGACAACTTTGCTAAACTTTGGGGAAAGAGAAAAGATAAAGCTGGGTTCTGCATCATGAAAAAGACTCCAGTAGTACTAACACCTGCTAAGTCTTGCCTCTAAGTCTACTCAGAAGAGATGCTCAAAGAAGAACAAGCAAGGACCAAGGCTGTTTGCACCATGAAGACCTATCTTCATCTTTCTAAAGCTGCACTATCCAGTACAGTGGCTACTAGCCTCATGTGGCCATTTAAATTTACTAAAATTAAATAAAATTTAAAACTCAGTTTCTCAGTCATAATAGCCACATGCAGTTAGTGGCTACCATACAGAACAGCACAGATATAGAACATTTCCATCATCAAAGAAACTACTATTGGATACTGCTGTAAAGGTTAAACATAAGTGTGCCCTCTGTTCTGAAAGCCACAGAAACTGGGCTGGAGAGACACTAATTGGCTGTATTATCTGGGTCAATTCCTTTCCTATTTCTAGGTGTCCTTTCCTATTGCTACACCATCTGAGTCATGTTTTCACTAGTTCAGCGATTCCCAAGAAGGAATAATAATGCTGACACCGCGATAACATAGAAGCATGTTGCTATTTCTAGATGTACAATAAAATATTTAGGCACGACGTATGTGGTGGTGTCTATATCTTAAAGTGGATCAGAAAAAAAATTATGTGTATATTCGCAATACACATATAAATGTATGCACATGTGAGTGTATAAAACATACACATACATGCCTCATTTATACAAAGACAACCCAGTATGGCAAAATGTTCATTACTGAATCTGGACGAAGGGGCACACATGTTTGTTTTACTCGATTCTGTGTCTGACATTTTAATAAAAAATTGAGAAAAGAATACCCTCTGGATAACACCGCCCCCGCCTCTGCCACACCTTTCCAACCCACACGTACAGACCAAGTCTCTCCCGATCTTGACCACCAGCTGACACTCCATAGAGAAGGCTCTTCAGCAAAGGCCAGGCTGGCTGGCACTGATTCTCAGGCTCGGCCTGCCCCTCGAGATGGCGTACACTAAATGCAATGCGGCTGAAGGGATGGGTATGGATTCTGAAGCAGAGCAGACTTAAGCTGAAATTCTGACTACCACTTCTAGCTGTGGTGATCCAAAAACTTACTCTTCCTCTGATCCTCACTTTCCTCACCCATAAAAAGTAAAAACTTACAGGGATATTAGGGTAAGAAAACCAAATCGTACATATTACCTAACATCCTTCACATTTTCCTCTCAAGCATTACTTTAAATCCAGCCTTCAGGGCTTCCCTGGTGGCGCAGTGGTTGGGAGTCCGCCTGCCGAT
>NW_006783413.1:1258788-1291443 GCF_000442215.2 Lipotes vexillifer | reverse complement strand
AGGCCCGCGTACCGGAAAAAAAAAAAAAAAAAATCCAGCCTTCAAATGGTAAATGGACTGTGCAGTCCCTCACATGGATATAATATCTTCAGGTTTACAAAGCACTCTCATAAATACCATCTCAGACTACCCTTGGGGTTGATAACACTGATCTTACTTCACAGATGAAGAAACAGATTCTGTAAGGTTTGAGCAACCAAGTGCCCACAGCTGGTAAGTTACCACTGGGCCTGGAGCCCAGTCTTTCACTCCCAAGTCCAAGGCTCTTTCCACAGCACCACAGTGCCCTTCCTGAGAGGAGAGATGCACTGTGGCTCTCCGGGCTGCCCGAAATCCCACACAGCAGCCTGTGATTAAGCATCTCCATGTGGTGGCCTTGTGACCTTGTTGGGAAAGATACCTTCCCCAAAACTGTACAAGAACATTATGGCTAATTCATGTTAAAAAGGGATAAAAGTAGAGTCAAGGTCAGCTATTCCACTGAAAACAGATACCCAAAGACAGAAAGGGATTCCTTACCAAGGGCTTCCAAGCGTTCCGTTTGCTCTTCTCTCCATTTACGGATACTTTCAGGCTCTGACTGCAATCGATCCACTTGTGAAATAGCTGCATAACTGTCTGTTGGCCCATTACTCTCCTTAACACAAAACACAGTTGTGCTCTATCAGTACCAAGACCTCCTCCCAGAAACGCACTTCACCCAAGTTAGAACCGCTGTTTATGTGCAACACTGATGGCTGTGGTAAACGTAAAGGATTACCTTACGAGCACCACCACCACCTTACGTGCCAATAGGGAGCTTTCAACATTATGCACTCAATCCTTGCAATCCACAAGGGAGCCTGAGTAGTTCTTATCCTGTTAATAAATGGGACATGAGTGGGAGATAGGAAAGCTGGGGAAGTGAGTAATGGACTTACTAGGAAACAGTGTGATCAGTTTTATTTTCCTTACTTGACACAGAGATTGTGATATCTTCAAAATAACAAAGGTAAATACACAGCACGGCAAGGCCTAGAACCTGACACTTCTAAATGTTATTATACAATACAGGGAAAAGTACACTTCATACCACCTAATCAAAATATAGTGAATTCTAGGAAAAAGAGAGTCCAAAAGAAAATGTATAGTTACTACAGTCACACCAAAGAAAATAAAAAGGCAGGCCAATGTTAGTCACAGTGTATGGGGAGGGGAGGGAGACACACAGGTTCTTTACAGTGGTTAAGATTTGGAAGCTAATAAATAAATTGATAAAGATTCAAAAAGAATCTAATGTTTATAAAATTATTTCACCTACTGAACTAGGGAATATTACCAGTTTAACTTAACCAGACTATAAACAAAGATGGAAAGAAAATTATTTACAGCAGTATTTATTAGTAACTAACTTATTGTTAGTACTTTCCATGTTTCAGCCACATAAAAGCTTTATCTCCCAAACACCTTGCAAGTCAAGTTTTTATTCCCATGTCAGCAGTCGGGGGATTAAACTGAGGCGCAGAGAAATGACATGTCCAAATTCACAGCTAGTAAGGGATAAAGCCAGGACTGATCCCCATTCCATCTCACTCTAAAGACCAAGCTCTGAACCAGGGACTGGAAACTATAGCCAGCTCGGCCACCTGTTTTTGTAATTAAATTTTACTGGGACAGAGCTATGCCCATTCGTTTACATACTGTCTACAGATGCTTTCATGTTACAGCAACAGAATAGGTTGACAGAGACCTTATGACCCACAAAGCTTAAAATGTTTACTATCTGGTCCTTTACAGCAAAAGTTAGTCCACCTTTGGCTTAAACCAATTAGACTAATCCCATCCTTCCTGACAGTTAACTGGTTGAAGGGTGGGCAGAAACCCAGGCAGAAGCAAAGCACCACGCTATTTCCCCAGGCTACAGTGATTACTTCCATCTGGTCAAGAGGGAAACATAGGACTTTAGTTGAGTGGTTGGGAGAAACCTCCATGTTATTCTAGATAGTATGACATGCACATGTGAGACCTGGAAGTGCTGTAGCCATTCTGCCACCGTCAAAGAGTATAAAACTGCACACTGAGCTGGCAGAACCAGAGTCCTAGAGGAACTGAGTCGGAATCCAGGTCCGAGGACCCCTAGCGTATCTCAGAGTTCTTTCAATTATATGAGCTAGTGAATTCTCTCTATTTAAGCCAATGCAAGTTGGGCTGGTGACCAAAAACTCAGGGATACAGAGGGAAAATAATGGTAGTTGTCACAAATACCAGCCACCCCCCACCCTCAAGACAATCTAAAAGCTAAAAGGTTCCAATGCTGGCCCCACCACATACTACCTTTGTTACTTTTAGACTCCTGGTTTAACCTCTGTATGCCTCAGTTTATTCATCTGTAAATGGGAATAACAATAGTTCAGGTCCCTCAGATTGTTGTGAGAATTAAAGAAAATTCAATATAAACAGTGCTTGACACTACATGGCACAGGGTTTAAATTAGCCGCCACTGCCACTGCCACCACCACTGCCATCATCATGAAGGGTCATTTCTTGAGAATAAAGTTCGTAACACTAGGGCCAGGTCAATCACATTTTAAAAGACTACTCTATCAATGTCACCTCTCTTCAAATCCTTCCACTTTGGCAGGTAACATACCAGTTACTAATACATCCAGGAAAGTCAAAGGAGTGGGGTCCTTTCCAGGTCAGTCAATTCAAATCACAGGAAAGGAAGACTCTCAACACTATCATGCAACATAATCAGAGTACTCTGTACCTGGTAGTATTCGCCATTCATGATTCCTTCAACAGCATCTGCAAGACATAAGATTTCAATCTGTCAATCAGGGCTGGTCATATGCTGGGCCAAAGGGTTACAGAGTATGACACAGTGCTGTAAGTACTCTAAGTTACTATCCCTGTGCTAGGTACCAGATAAACAATGGACAACTTTCTATTTAATGAAATCAAGATGTGCTTACACAAATGACTTCACCAAAATGTGGACAAATCTGTCCAAAAGCTTTTGATAATTGTCTTCTGGCTTAGAGATAACACTTAGAAGCCCGGCAGAAGAGCCTCACAGAGCAACAGTTTCTCTATGCAAGTTCTAGAGAAGGCAAAGGATAAGGGTGGCCCGGAATCCTTCACAGCGAGCAGAGATATGCAGCTTCATATTTAAACCAAGGTGCTTTCTGGGGGTCAGGACTCTCCATCCTTTGGCTAGAATAGGTTTGGCACCTAAGGGTCTACAGTTGAGACTTCTTGCTAATTCCTCTAGTTTACTTGGAATTAGTCCAGAACAGTAAGCTTTGGGCATACCAAATTAAATCAGTGTTTTCAAGGATGCAAGTTACAAAAACTCAGATTGTATACAATCTGATCTTATTGGCACAATTAATTGTTCATGAGCTAAATGAGAAAGTCCATCTCAGAAATATGAAAAATGTCTAAGTTAAGACCCAGAGATTACCAATCCATACAGTACAAAATGGTGGTCCACAGGCTGAACATATTTTATTTAAAATACAAAGCACTAAATCAGGAAATTTCACAAAATCAGGATTCCCAGTGTGTGTGTGGGGGTGTGCAGACAGAAGATCTGGCAATACTGGGCCTGCATTCCTTAAATGAAGGCAGCCGTTACGTGCAGCATGCTCTGGACAATCTGCCAGTCCCCACTAGCCCCATTTTTTTTTTTTAACCCATTCTGTGTGTCACTAATTCAGTTACCTGACTGGCCCAATAAGCATGTGTTTCTAACCCATGCCCTGACCCAACAGCCGTCACTGATACAGCCTGTACCAGGCTGCACACCAGCCCTTTGGAGTGGCTGCTCTGCCTCCCCTCGAAAGCTTCAATACAGGCACCATAAAAATGCAGCGTCCACCTACATATTCTACGTATTCTCTATCTGTTGGCTGACCCGTATTTACTGCCTACTATGTAGGACTTACAGTATTTTGTCCAACTGTTTTCAAACTATGATGACCATGTTATTGCATGGGATGGGAGAGGGAAGAGGAGAAAAGAGATGAACCTAAAAGATACAAGAACCCAAGCAGTAAAAGGAATGCAGAGCAGCTAGTGTGGGCCACCATCACAAGGCCCTCAGAAACATCAGGTTTTCCTAGAAGCCAGAGGCAGGGTGCTCTCAGTCGCATTCTTTCCTTTGAACAGGCAAAGATTTCATCAAACCACTCCAGTTTTCTTGGTTCCTAACTAATTAAACCCAACCTGAACCACCTATTTTCCAAATCAACCTCGTTCTCTTGCTTCTCCCAATTACCCTCCTCTTAGCTTTGGGAGTACTGAAAACTTTCATTTCCCCAGCATGCCTCCCTGATACCAAAACATCGTTTTAAAAAAAAGGAAAATGGAGACAGAAGAAAATGCCACATAATTTCATTACTCAGCCTATTGGTTTCTATTTTTTTACTTTATCTAATGCATACACATAAAAATTTCTTCCCGCAAAATGACTCCTATAACAGATGCTTTTTAGTAATCTATTCATCTATATCATTAAATTCTCAACTTTTTTAGTATGAAAACACCTACTACTTACTGCTTCCAATGTGCCAGGCACAATGTTAAACACTTTCTATACATTAAGTTTAATCCTCACAACAAATCTGTATGTATCAGCACTTCACAAACGACCTTAAAATACATGTAGGGTTGGTTCCTTGAGAGGTTAAGTAAGGTGTTCTTGAAGGGGCAGATAACTAATGACAGTATTTTCACTCTTAAATTTATTTTTTATGTTTAAGATATATAAGAAAAACATTAAATGCATGTATCATGAGATAATCAGCATTTTAAAAGTGGTGCAATACCTGGGCAAGCAAGAAGTCAGAGGAAGGATCATCTGATAACCTGAGGCATGAAGACAAACCACAGGATCTAAGCACTTACCAACCCATCACAGCTCTGATCCATGTTTCACTTGAGGGTTATCTATCAATCATTTCAACATATTTCTTGTACTTTTCTTAATTTCCTTACTTGTTTTACTCCTATGCTTTATTTGTAAAAGTACAAAAATGAGTTTCTTGTAGTTTTTGTCAGTGGCTTTTTTCTACTTTAAGCTGTTTCTGTGCCACCTATCCCTATCATTTTTAAAATATTCTATCAAGTTTTGAAAATGTAAATTTAGCAAAAAACTAATAAAAGTATTTGCAGGGGGCATATTCAATCCTTCCTCAGCAATAAATTTCTTGACACAGAACCGATGGATCACAGAATATATATTCTAAAGACCTCTAAACACCAGCCATTTGCCCCCTTTGGTCCACCATTTGTATTTCCACCATCACCACGAGTGCCCCATTTTTCAGACCTTCACTGATACTAGAGACTGAGGTTTAGCGTGTTTTAAAATTTTTGCTAATCTGGTATCAGGGAAAAAAACCTTAAGGTGGCTTTGTTGTGCCAATCTTCTGTGAGGTGATCACCTGACATTTGATTTTCTTCTTTACTAAACTGCCTGAGTTTTGCCCATTTTCCTGCTATCTTTTGATTTCTAAGTATTCTTTCTGTATTATTTGTTTTCTCACATTGCAAATATTTTCCCCATTATCTTTTTGTATGGTTTACAATAGTTAATGCCTAGAACTACTTAACTTGTATGAGACACTATCAGTTTTTTTTTCCTTTGTAATTTCTCTGTCTGCATTTATGATGAAGGCCTTTCCTACTCTAAGACAAACATTCACTTTTCTTCTGGTACTTAAAAAAAAAAAAAGCCTCTCTTTAATCCACCTGGAATTTATTTTTTTTGAGTAAAATTTAAAAAGTGAGATACGGGACACGGGTTCGAGCCCTGGTCCGGGAAGATCCCACATGCTGCGGAGCAACTAAGCCCATGTGCCCCAACTACTGAGCCTGCGCTCTAGAGCCCGAGAGCCACAACTGCTGAAGCCCGCACGCCTACAGCCCATGCTCCACAACAAGAGAAGCCACCACGATGAGAAGCCTGCGCACCGCAACGAAGAGTAGCCCCTGCTCACCACAACTAGAGAAAGCCCATGTGCAGCAACGAAGACCCAACGCAGGCATCAATAAGTAAGTAAATACTATTAAAAAAAAGTGAGATAATTTTAAATCTTCGGGCCTACAATGGCTAGTCTGGCCAGGCCTACGTTTTGGTTAATATATTACAACTAACACACCAACTATCCAGTTAATATTTATTTCAAACCAGGGCCACTGTCAGTAGGAGAGACCTTGGTCACTACTCCAGACACAACATCAGAAGCAATCCTCATCCCATAGCTCTTTCTAAGTCACATGTTGCCTGTCCTTTAGGTCTGAAGGCTCATCCAGACTCACTGGCAAGTGCTTTGAGCTTTTATTAGTTACTGTACTACTGTACTGACATTCAACTGGCTCAAATCAAAGGATCATCTGTTGCTATGGAAACATGCAGAAGAAAGGCCACCCAGGGCCTTGATTTATTAGGACAACTAAGCTAACCAACTTGATGCCCCAGAAGGAAACTTTCTAGGGCATCTCTAGAACTCCAGACAGAAACAAGGGCCGGAGTAAGTTTCCAGAGGTGAAAGACACTTTATCCCAAACCCACCTTCAACTTCCCATGTTCCCGAACCAATGAAAGTCAAGCAGACCTGGGTCTGAATTCCTGTGGAGTCATGCATTAGCTTGCCACTTTAGGAACCCTGCTTAACTTCCACAACCATCAGTTCTCACCTGAAACAGGATGACACTACCACTCTGCCTGCAGAGTTACTGCATGGATCTGAAAGTACACAGAGAACCTGGGGCACAGCAAATGTGCAGTATCACCAAGGATCATGCATACAATTTCCCCGAACTTCCCTCCACCACTGCTACCAAGAAAATTACTCTCCACCTCCAGAAAGCTTTCCTTTATGTACCTCTCTTCCTCTGACGAGTGCCTCACTGCCATACTCTCTAAGTAGCTCCTTAATCACCTCTCTTAGCCTCCTCCATCCTCAGCCCTCACGACTGAGGGCTTTTCCTCGGCTCTAGACTCGAGCTGCCTCCTTCCTGACCGTTTGTTCTTACTCAGTATCCCCAAGCCACTTCACTCAGCTGGTTACCTCCCACCTCTAAACTAATGTTCTTCTCTGGATGTCCTAACAACTGAGGGCGTCATCCAAGGCTCAGGCCTAGCCCCTCCTCCATGGGAGTTTTCCCCAAGGCTGGGAGAGTTTAGGTATGTTCCTCTCTCCTCAGTCTCTGTTAGTGCCTCCTGCCTATATATCTCTGTACGGTAACGCATCAGACACAGAGCTCCCTCCTAAAAGCTGTGTCTTCAGCACACCCGAAAGACTATAGGCTTTGTAACACCTTTCTCATATAATAACAGGCAGGGACTGTGTGTAGTCATAACATACCAGGTTCTGTGTGTAAGCACTTTATGGGTGCTCTCCAATATAATCCTAGCAATCCTGTGTGGTGTGTATCCGCACCTTTTACAGAGAAGAAAACTGAGGCAGGGCAGTGGCAGCGATGGTTATGTAAGTTGTCTGAGACCACAAAGCTAAACTCACATTCAAGCAGTCTAGGACAGCACAGAATCTTAACCCCTAGAGAGAGAAGAAAAGAGAAAAAGAAAGAAGATAAAGTGTCGAACTAGTGCTCTAATCCTCAAAGGAAGTGCTGAGCATTGCACTTTTTTCTGACCACTGCACTATTACCAACCTCAACTACACTGTCAGAGATCTGGCTTTAAGTCACTAAATGCTTAGTTCACCAAGAAAGTCCTTCCTAGGAACTAAGTCAGCAATCATCCCTTCCTTCCCTTTGCTGAAAGCTTGATGCACAAGGGATCTGTGTGTCCAGCTCTATTCTTTCCCTTTTACCCCTCCCATCACCAAGATCTGCTGGTTCTATACAGGACCCCTGCACCTGACATTTTTGCACATTCCTTTGTATCTACTGTGTGCCAGACATCCTGCTAGGCACCAGGGATACAACAGTGAGCAAGAGTCAACACCGTCCTTCAATCAGGACAGTCTTCTATGAGTCCTGATACCCCCAACTGTCCTCCCCAGGGCAACCACAACTGCCTTTCAGAAATGACAATCTCTTATCCCACGCCACCCCTGCTTAAACAACTGCAACAGACTATGGCACAGCCTAAGGTGGGGGGACTTGGCGCTCAGCTATTAACTTGCCCTTTTTTCTCAAGCAAGTCGTTTCTCTGCAGGACTCAGTTTTCTCCTTCTATTCAATGAGTGAGATAAACGAAGGATCTAAAAATATTACGATTCTCAGGCAAATGCTGAAGACCTCCCGACAACAACAAAGAAACCGTAATCACCTAAAGCCAAATTCATTTTCCGGCCACAGCCTAGTTCAGCCCAACCTGTTTGCTATAAATTGCATTTTCAGGTATACTACCCATTCTCCTGTAAATTCTTACTGGGCAACTGATTTTCTCAGGAGGCAGCATGATGTAATATAAAAATTCAGGCTGCAAACTAGCAGTCTCCCCACCCCCACTCCCCAAACAGGTTCTGCTTGGCTGAAGACTGAGATTTCGGAGCCCGAACGGTTTTACGAAGACCACTCACTACTCTAGTGCACCAAAGCCGCAGTCTCCAATACTCCTTATTACCTCACAGCCCACGTTTCTCTCATTTATGTCACCTGCCTGGCCCCTTAAGGTCTGAGTTTAGAGTAGCATAAACACCTCTATCTGTCCCACCTGTACTTTATTCTCCCTTAGTTGGAACGTTTTCTAAAGAAATGAAAAGCCGCGTCCCGTTTCTTCTAGCTCATTTCCTACTTCCCTATACGATTAAAAAGGTCTCTTAGACTCATCCTTTCCTCCTACCGCCACAATCCGAAGCACCGCACACAGGTAAGGCATTCATAAGTCAGACTGGCAGCCTGCCACGTGCTCGCTTTCTCTTTTTTGCTGGAGCCTGGCTGGGGAAAGGCCACACTACTTTTTCCCTTCACCTCCTGGAAGACCGATCCAGGCTAATCTCAGGTTCTGCTTAGGCAACACTGCCTACCAAAGCTCTTCCCAGAGGAAGGAGAGCTCCGGAAGTCCTAGCAGTGATACGTTCCACAAGCGGTAAAACTCTTGCCCTCTTTGGCCAGAGTTTCTCCAGGGCTAGACCGTCTTTCTCGCGTTCGCTATTCACTCCTCCTTTCCCCCACCTCAGCCAACATTCTGTACACCTTAAGTGCTGAAACACTGAACTGCGTTGCCATTTTCGTTTCTGTCTCGAAAACGATACCACGATTTTTTTTTTTTTTTCCGGGCTTCCTCCCTACTAACTGGTCTGTGTTAGGCTCAGAGTGGCCTTTAAGTCTGGCCAAAGTGCGCCAATGCGGCTGTGCCTCTGAGGCCAGGCTCAAGGCACAGCAAGTGCTCAATGAAAGATCTCTGCATTGAACGGGCTTCTTCGGACTCCTCAGCTTATCCTATTTTCTTGACTTTTCCCCCCGCCCGTGCCCGGGAGCGCTCAAACACACTCACAGAACGGACCAGGCTTGCCGAGCCTGCGTTTCTGCATGACTGAGCCGGGGTCCCGTCTCCTTTTTGCACTCCTCCTTAACCTCTCGCTCAGCGAGGTACATGAGTTACACAGAGCTTCTCAGACCCGCTCCGGGCCGAGTTTGCGGACAAGTGCTCCCGCCCCAAACGCGCCCGCACTCACCCGGACCCCCCGGCGGCTCGCCGTGCGGCTGGGGCCCGGGGGCGCCGCCGTCCAGGATAGCGAAGGCCTCGTCGTTCTCTATGCCTGCAATCTCGCTCTCCTGCTGCGCCAAAAAGGCCGCGGCAGGGTCCTCTTCGCCGGCCACTCCGTTCCCCAGCGCGGGGCCGCTAGCGTGGGCGTCGAAAGGATCTAACTCAGCCATGGCGGGCAGTTCAACAGCACGGTCACCGACGTTGAGAGACACACCAACCGACCAGCCAACTCCGCGTCCGGCAGCGGCCGCTGTGGTGGCGACTGATATCAAGCGGGAGGAGGGAGAAGACGGAAGCGGAAACCCTGCCCCAATATCCGGTCGGTCTAGGCTGTGTTGGAGAGCCGAAAAGGTAATAACCAATCAGAAGACAGAAGTGGTTCAAGAGCTAACAAATCAGCCGGAGGAGGGTTGGGCCCCCGAGTGAAGCTCGTGACTCGGGAAGCACCTACGTGGAGGGTGCTGAGCCTGGCCGGCCCCCGGCAGGCGGAAGTGGTGCGTGACTTAAAGCAGCTTTGCCTGACCCGCCTTTGGGGCTGGACCGACACGGGACCGCCACCTCACAGAGGACTCTGAACGGGGAAGTGAGGTGAAGTTAGGGCGGCGATGATTGGCCGATTGCAGAAGAGTCAAGCCACTTAGGCTTTCTGAATCTCAGTTTCCTCATTTGTAAAATGGGAACAAGAATCCTGCGCTATCTCCCTCCCAGGATTACTGGGAAAACTGACTCCTTTTACGGCTGTGTACTGGCTTTCTAGAAAGATTTTTATTTGTTAACCCATTGACCCAGTCTGGGTTGTTTTCTCCCCTAGAGCCGCCTGACTTAAATGTAATCAATTCAAATACACTCTGACGTTTCTCCCCTATAGTATTGTTATAAAAAGGCGAATATATCCCCTTATACAAAGCCCTTTTGCAGCCAGTACTCTTTTCAGAGCTAGACAGAAGTTTCTAGGACTGAAAAATTCCTTAAGGATCATCGGGTTCGTAGGGAAGCTGAGGCCCCCATGAGGGGTCAGTCCCACAGGGAGTCAGTGGCCAAGAGGGAACCCAGGTCTCCTGAGCAATCCCGAATGGTACTAGCCACAACATCTTATATGTGCGCACCCTTCCCACCTAAGAACAGCAGGAACTTGCTTAGAAAACAAAGTGCTGTCGGTATTTCTTTTAAATCAGGGACATGTTAATAACATGGCTAGTTAATTTTGTCTACACCCTAGGGAGGATAATCCAGTGATTCCAGTTTCTCGTGCTCATGTTGAGGAGGGGCTTATCCACTGGCCAAAAGAAGGACCTTTCTCCTTCACCACCACCACCCTAAAAAGTCGAAAACAGAAACAAGCCAAAAGAACCAGCCAGAGGTCAAAGTTGCCTCCAGAGGTAGTCAGCAAGGGACAAGAAAGTGGTTCCTAAAAGTATACACTGATCTTTGTTGACCCAAAAGGGTAATTGCTTCCTTATAGCATGTATTTACCTTTAAAGTCGTTTAAAGTATGAAGTGTAGGAAAGTTTTGAAGAAAATCATTTAAGAAATTTAAAATTTTAGGGCCCGCACCTGACTCAGTTTCCCCCCTCTTTTTGTTTTAATGCTCATGCCTAACATAAATGAACTCATCCCTAACAGAAATTGGCAACAATGCATCAAGTAGTTTCACGTTCCTCTTCTCTTTGAAACAATATATCCTGCCCCT
Source organism: Lipotes vexillifer (assembly GCF_000442215.2). Classification (NCBI taxonomy): domain Eukaryota; kingdom Metazoa; phylum Chordata; class Mammalia; order Artiodactyla; family Lipotidae; genus Lipotes; species Lipotes vexillifer. The sequence continues at coordinate 1,280,086 of NW_006783413.1, read as the reverse complement.
GTTAGGAGGATAAGGGACAGGGACTACCCTGAGAGGGCCCAAGGAAGACAACTTTTGGTTGCTCACAGCAGTAGTAGCTGAGGGACAGACAGCATTCTCTCGGGGGCAAGCACGTAACTCTGGGGAAGCTGTCCTGAGAGTCACTTGCTAGAGGGGGCACCATCTCTCATCATGCAAAACCAGCAAGTGTTTATTCACTCAAAATTGAGGAAATCAGCTGCGGTGTTTAGGGATGACTTCACAGGGGAGGTGGCTTGGAGTTCAGTTATGATATTTGGGTAAGGTTTAGAAGAGTTACTCCTGGCGGCCTAATGTTACAGTTGTGCAAGGTTTCATAGCTTGGCATGTCTGGGGGACAGAGAGTAAATTCGTTTGGCTGGGCCTGAAGGGCTTAAGTAGAGGAATAATTGAAGGTAAATATGGAGACATATGCTGGGGTCTTGAATGCAGTCCATGCTAAAGAGGCTTATTAGCAATAGGAAATTATGGAAGGTTCCAGAAAAAGGAATGCTTTGATCAAAGTGCTGCTTAGGAGGTTAATCTGATCCCTGGGTGCAGGATGGATGGGAACAGAAGCTGTGGGAAAGAAGTTGAGGAGTGGCATGACAAAGGTCCAGGCAGGGCAGTGATGTGGACTTCGATGATCCAGGGAGCACTGATGGGAAGTCCCTGCCTACCACAAGAGGTAGGGACTGGGAGAGTTGCAGGGGGAAAGGATGAGATCATAAATCATACCTGAAATCACCAAAGCCACTAGTTTATGCTCTCTGGGGGAGTTCCATTAATTGCCAGGAGACAGAGAAGAAGATTTAGGTGATATCCAGAAGGTAGCTAGAAGTATACACAAGGAGGGGAGCTCCTGGCCTGGAGTGGGAGAGATGGGGTGAGGGAAGTACTGGGTGACACAGCTGGGAAGAACTCTTGGTTCTAGGGAGAGGCAGAGATTGGACTGTGCAGGGTCTTTCCTCATCACTCTGCCAGAGCCAGACCAAGGGCCACACAGTGACGTCTGATGGGTCTTGGTTGAGAGGTTAAGACACAGACCCCACTCTCTAAAGCCAAAAAGTATCTGATCCAGAAGAAGGGTGGTAAGAAATGCATACAAATTACTCTAAGATAGGTGCAAATGGTGATGTGGTATGGGTGTGGAGAGGGCAGTGGTGAGCAGGCAAAGAACTGAAAAGAGGAAGGGAGGCGAGTCACATTTGGTTGAGAAGTCCTAGAAAAGTTTCATACGGGAGATAAGTGCAGTGTCTATCTCTCATAGCTTGGCATGTTTGGGGGACAGAGAGTAAATTAGTTTGGCTGGGCCTGAAGGGCTTAGTAGAGGAATAATTGAAGGTAGATCTGCTGGGGTGAGGGCAGGGGCCATGTATGCCTTACTTATCTTTGTATTCTTATGGTCTAGCATTATACCTGGCACATAGCAAGTGTTCAATAAACATTTGGTGCTGGAATGGAGTGGTATTTGAGATGGATCTCAAAGGAGAAGGGCTGTGAGATATATATGATGGAGAGGAAGAAGGGCAGGCTGTGCTCTGGGAAGTGATTTGGCTAGGTGATGGAAGATCAGGAAAGTAAATGGATACAGCTGAAGAAAGTGTGTTGGAGTCAAATCATGGAGGACTTGAGAGCCCAGGTGAGGATTATTACTACATTTGCAGAAGCTGTGGGGAGCCTTTGACGGACCTTACCTGGCCAATGACTCGGTCAGAACCCTGTTCTGGAAGAATCTTCTGGCAGCTCAGGCAGTTAGCATGGCAGAGGGTTCTAAAAACAGGGAGGACAGTTAGGAAAGACTGCTGCAGTGGTTCAGGAGGGAGATGCAAGGGGCCAAGGATGATATTCTAGGAAACAGAGCAGTGGGCTTAGGTGGAAGGAAAATAATGGAGGTAATATACATAGTATAATACTTGGTAATAGCAGAGAGAGGAGGCACAGAGAGAGAGAGAGGAGATTCACAGATAACTTTTATAGCTTGTGAAACCATGAACAGAAATAGCCACAACAGGAAAAGCCAGTTGTGTGGAATGGGAGGAGATGAGACAAATGAAGAGTTCAGTGTGGACATATTGAGCACGAGGGACCTGTGGGATATTCAGGAGACATTCCACAGGATATTGGAAATCTAAGTCTGACGTTCAGGAGAGAGGAGGATCTAATTCCAGCAATGGTGGGCAAGTTGTTCTGGGCCAACTGTTCTGCTGAAAACAACTAGAAGATCTGGGAAAAAAGTTTTAAAAATCTCTTTGAAGGCATCAGAGGACTACCAAAGCAGTGAGGAATTGTGGGCCAAAGTTCAAGAAGGGGAGGGAAGCCAAGAAAAGTGAGCCTAGCATTTGGAGCCATTTTTCCTCTCAAGGAGACTGTTAGTTGTAAAAGCAGAGGCTGAGAAACTGAGTAGAGTTTTCAATAAACAAGTCTGGGAGAAGAAAATAGTTGAGGGCCTACCAAGAAGAGGGGGCCCTGATAAATGTACCAGGCTTTCTGTTGGGACCCCAAAGGGCTACTAACTAGGAATAAAGGGGGAAAAGGCCTTGACTGAATTAAAATGATCCAGGCTTTCTAGTCCCCTTACCTTAGAGCTGCCTGCCAAAAGCAAGAGTAAATTCTCTCTGACAGAAAAAAATTTCATCCAAAAATAAATAAGCATGAAAAGACAAAACACATTCAGAAATATTTTCAAGGACAGGCATATGATAGAAATTCCAGAGGATTCAGATAATGGAGTTATCAGACCTAGACTTTAAACTAGCTATGATTAAAGACTTCAAGGAATTAAAATAATGAGAATTTCAGCAGTTCAAAATTTTGAGAACTAAAATTTACAGTGTCTGATATTAAGAGTTCAATGGATAGGTTTAATAGTGGATTAGACATAGCTGAAAAGAGAATTAGTGAACCAGAAGACAGAGCAGAAAAATATCCAAGCTGAAACAGAATCAAAAGGATGAAAACTACAGAAAAGAGCATAAAAAACATGGGTTATGAGGGACAGGTTTTATAATGTAATTTTAGCAAGGAGAGGACTTCCCTGGTGGTGCAGTGGTTAAGAATCTGCCTGCCAATGCATGGGACACAGGTTCCAGCCCTGGTCTGGGAAGATCCCACATGCCGTGGAGCAACTAAGCCCGTGCGCCACAGCTACTGAGCCTGTGCTCTAGGGCCTGTGAGCCACAACTACTGAGCCCGCATGCCACGCCCACTGAAGCCCACACGCCTAGAGCCCGTGCTCCACAACAAGAGAAGCCACCACAATGAGAAGCCCACGCACCACAACAAAGAGTAGCCCCCCCACTCACTAGAACTAGAGAAAGCCCACGCGCAGCAACAAAGACCCAACACAGCCAAAAATAAATTAATTAATTAATTAAACAAAATTTTTCAGCAAGGAGAGTAGAGAAAGAATGGAGCAATGTTGGAAGAGAAAATGGCTAAGAATTTCCCAAAATTGGTAAAGGAAATCAAACCACAGATTTAAGAGAATCACCATGAACTCCAAGCAAGATAAAAAGAAAAAAAACAAAAAACGCTCCCTAAAAGAACTGTTTAAAATCTACATGCCTCGTGTGCATTTTTAAATTGACATCTAATTTTTTTCATAACTTAATTAGTTGCAAGGGATAGAATTTCTTATATCTTGTAATAGAGATCCTTTCAAATAAAATAATTGCATTGCTCTTCTAAATGTATCTGGTAGCATCTAAATATCATAGTGATTTGATACTCACCATAATCCATTAAAAAATGATAAAGCCTTTCATTAATATTAAATTTCATATTCTTACTTTTGCTCCATAACACATACTACCATTCCAACACTTGCCCCTATCATACTTCCTGGTAACAAAAATATGTAATATAATTAACTTTTTAAAATATCCTATGACCATAAGGCTCTGAATGTTAAAATTTTGTTTTGCATTGACACCATTATTATTAGTATACATTTAACCAAAGCAATGAAATATACCAGAAAATTTTATAAATAATTACTAAATATTACTAAATATAAAAAGTAAAATTGTATTAGAACTTCATGTCTTAAAGATCTTGATGGGCTTGTATTATCTATTGTGTAATTAGAATTTAGTACCTTAAAATTACAAACATTTATTATTTCACATAGTTTTTGAGGGTCAGGAATCTGAGGGGCATCTCTCATGAGGTTGTCTCACGTGGCTGTTGTCAGGAAGTGTCAGTTCCTTGCCACATGGGCCTCTCCAAAAGGTTGCTCATGACACAGAAGTTGACATCCTCCAGAGTGAGTAATCCAAGAAAGAAAGAATGACCGAGACAGAGGCATGGTATCTTTTTAATAACTTTATTGAGGTAAAATTCACATACCATACAATTCACCCATTTAAAGTATACAATTCAGTGGCTTTTAGTATAGTCACAGAACTGTGCATCTATCACCACTATCAATTTTAGAACCTTTTTATTACCCCCAAAAGAAACTTTGTACTTTCAGTCTCCACTTCTCAGTACTCTCAAATCCCCCAGCTCTAGGCAACAACTAATTTTCTATTTTCTGTCTCTGTAGAGTTGCCTATTGTGGACATTTCATAAAAATGGAATTATACAACATGTGGTCTTTTGTGACTGGCTTCTTTCATTTGGCATAATGTTTTCAAGGTTCATCCTTGTTGTACCATGTGTGAGTACTTCATTCCTTTTTATGGCTTAATAATATTCCACTATATGGATATACTACATTTATTTATTTATGAGTCGAGCATTTGGGTTATTTCCACTTCTTAACTATTATGTATGATACTGCTATAAACATTCATGTACAAGTTTTTGTGTGCATATATGTTTTTATTTCTCTTGAGTATGTATACCTAGGAATGAAATTAATGGGTGTGTATACCCAGTATATATATTACTGGGTCATATGGTAACTGCATGTTCAATCATTTGAGAAATTGCCAGACTGTTTTCCAAAGTGGTTGTACTATTTTACATTCCCATCAACATTGTTTGAGGGTTCCAGTTTTTCCACATTCTCACTAATATTTCTTATCTGTTTTTTTAAAGTTATTATAACCATCCTAGTGGGTAAGAAGTGGCATCTCATTGTGGTTTTGATTTGCATTTCACTGATGGCTAATGATATTGAGCATCTTTTCATGTGCATGTTGGCTATGTGTGTATCTTCTTTGAGGAAATGTATCCAGATCCTTTGCCCATCTTTAAATTGCTTTTTTTCCCTTTTATTACTGAGTTGTAAGACTTCCTTATATATTCTAATACATGTTCCTTGTCATATATGTGCTTTTCAAATATTTTTTCCATTTGTGTCTTTTCACTTTCTTGATGGTGTCCTTTGAGGCACAAAAGTTTTTAATTTTTATGATGGTTATTTATGTTTTTGGTAATATCTAAGAAACTACTGGCTATCCAAAGTCATAAAGGTACCTATGTGAGACTGATAAAAAATTTTTAAAAATTCAAAATCAGGAATAAAAATAGGATCACTGAAGAGTCTAAAGACATTATAAAGATCATACAAGTATATACAGACAATTGTATGTTAATAAATTTGAAAATGTAAATGAAATAGAGAAATTCCTAGAAAATACAACTTAAAAATAACACGAGGAGAAATAGAACTGAACATTCCTATAACTAGTAAAAACATCTTAATAAATTAAAACACTTCACACAAAGAAAATTCCATTTGGCTTCATTAGTGAAAATTCCAGTCTTCACAAATTCTTCCAGAGAATTTTAAAAAGGAGAATACACGTCTTAACTCATTTTATGGGAAGCATAATCTTGATACAAAACCCAACAAAGACAGTAAGAGAAAGGAAAATTATAGGCGAAGTCATTCATGAATATAGTTGAAAAAACCCTGAGTGGGAGTAGGATGGAGTAAGCACATCCCTCTTGGTCTTTCCCACTGAATGCAGCTATAAAACCTAGCCAGAATAAACGGAGCAGAAGCTATCTGAGGACTCTGAAAAGGACTCTGGCAAATTGAGGAAGACCGAAATATGGAGCTCTGAACTGGCAATGAGCTCACCATTTTTTATCCTCTGGTCCTCTGCCACTTGACCGCAGACATAGGCACAGCTATGAAAATGCGTGGCAGAGTGGGCTAATAAAGCTCTAGCTTTTACTTTACTCTGGCTGGCGAATCAAAACGAGTAACCCTGGGGAACTGAAGAGTACAAGGGAGATCATAGAGAGTGAGGAGCTTGGGAGAGTGACCCCATAAAAAATTGTTTACAAATTCCTCGGCTCAGCCCTTAGTTTGGTTGATCTGGTCTTAGTCAGCATATAAAAGACTTACAGAACTGAATTTACCATCATCCAGGTCCCAGACTGGCCACTGGGTTGTGCAAACATGGGACAGATCCAAATACCATTGCAAAATCTTTGAAGATTGAAATGAAATTCTAACCACAGCTCACAACAGGTCAGTTGGAACTTATGTCCTGAAACTAATTAGGTCAATTGCATACTAATACAAAAATATCAACATTCTTCATAGGATTTAAATAAGACTCAAGAGTCTCATGTCATGGTATTCAAAATATTTATGATACAATCTAGAATTACTTGGCATAAGAATAACCAGGAAAATCTCAACTCACAAATAAAAAGTCAATCAACACATGTCAATGCCAAGATGACTTAGATATTGGCATTATCTGACAAAAACTTTACATCAGCTATTATAAAAATGCTGTAACAAATAACTGTAAACACCCTTGGAACAAATGGAAAACTAGAAAGTTTCAGTAAAGAAATGGAAAATATAAAGAATAACAAAATGGAAATGTTTGAACTGGAAGATTTTAAAAACAAACTTAAAAACTCACTGGATAGACTCCAAAACAAAATGGAGATGACAGAGGTAAGAGTTATTGAACATGAAGATTGATCAGTAGATATTAGTCTGAACAGTGAGGGAAAAAAAGAAAAAAGCTGACAAGAGCCCCAGGGACTTGTGGAACCACAACAAAAAGTCCAACATTCGTTCCATCAGACTCCTAGAAAGAGAAAGGGTGCAGAGCTGGAAAAAATATTTGAAATAATAAGAGCTGAAAACTCGCCAAATTTGTCAAAGGCATAAATCTACAGATTCAAAAAGCTCAGCGGGGGGGTGGGGGGGAAGCTCAGTGAATCCCAAACAAAATAAAGCAAAAGAAATTTATATCTAGACTCATTATGATAAAACAGCTGAAAGCTAAAGAAAATTAAAAATCTTGAAAGCAGCCAGACAAAAATAACACATTACTGACAAGGGAACAATGATTTGAATGAATGTTGAATTCTCATCAGAAACCATGAAGGCCAGAGGAAGTGGCACAACATTTTTAAGGTGTTGGAAAAAAGAACTATCAAGCTAGAATTTTATATCCAGTGAGAATATTTCACCTTCAGTGAATATTTCATGAAGATTTCATAAAGATAAAATAAAGTCATTCTCAGGAGGAAAAGTAAGAGAATTCATGGCCAGCTGACATGTTCCAAAAGAAGTGCTAATGAAAGTTTTTCAGAGAAAAGGGAAATGACACCAAAAGGAAACTTGATACATCAGGAATGAAGAAAGAGTGACAGAAATGATAAATATCTAGGTACATACAATAGACTATTATTTTTCTCTTGAGTTCTTTAAAATATGCTTGATATTTGAAAGCAAAAAAACAACAGTGTCTGATGGGGTTTTCAATGTTTGTAGGTATAATATATAAACAACTATAATATAAAGGATATAATATAAAGTAAAAGGATCTATATGGCAGTAAGGTTTTTATATTCCACTTGAAGTAGGAAAATATTAATTTAAAAAAGACTATTGGGAAAGGTGGGAGGGAGGGATAAATTAGGAGTTTGGGATTAACATATACACAGTACTATATATAAAACAGATAATCAACAAGGACCTACTATATAGCACAGGGAACTCTACTCAATATTCTGTAATAACCTAAATGGGAAAAGAATCTGAAAAAGAATAAAATATATGTATATGTATAACTGAATCACTTTGCTGTACACCTGAAAGTAACACAGCATTATAAATCAACCATACTCCAATATAAAATTTAAAAAATGTTTAAAGACTACTAAGTTCAGTATGTACATTGTAATCCCTAAAGCAACCATAAAGCCTTTATACAAAGAGATATAGTCAAAACACAATAAATTAAGATGGGATACTAAAAAAATTTTCAAATAACCCAAAGGAAGGCAGACAAATGAAAGAGGGTAAAGGGAGAAAAAATAAAAAGATAGACCTAAATCCAAACGTATCAATCAATTGCATTAAATGTGTTTTAAACACACCAATGGAAAAAAAAAACAGAGGTGGTTAGAAAGAATAACAAAACAGGAACCAATTGTATTCTACCTATAAGAAACTCACTTCAAATATAATAATATAGATAGATTCAAAGTAAAATGATGAAAAAAGATATACCATGCAAACACTCATGTCAGACAAAGTCGACTCAAAGCAAGGGGAATTACAAAGGATAAAGGCATATATTACATAAAGATAAAAGGATCAATTCACCGAGAAAACATTACAATTCTAAATATGTATGTAAAGCAACAACGATCTCAAAATACATGAAGCAAAAAGTGACAGAAGTGAAAGGAGAAACACAAATCCACAATTATAGTTGGAAAAAGTACAATGTATGATTATAATGGAATTAATGTAGATATCGCAAACAGAACGATATTAGGAAAATTCCAAACCTTTGGAAATTACACAACACACTTCTAAATAACTCATGAGTCAAAGAGGAAGTCTCAAGGGCAATTGGAAAATATTTTGAACTGAATAAGTGAAAATAAAACATACAGAATTTGTGGGATGTAGTTCTTAGAGTGAAATTTATAGTATTAAACGCTTATATTCGAAAAGAAGAGAGGTCTCAAGTAACTAATCTAAGTTTCCACCTAAGAAACTAGAAAAAGAAGAGCAAAATAAACTCAAAGCAAGCAGAAGGAAAGAAATAATAAGAGCATAAACCCATAAAACTGAAAACTGAAAAATTGAAAATTAATGAAATTAAAAGCTGGCTCTTTGAAAAAATTCAATAAATCTCTCAGAAGACTGGCAAGAAAAGATAGAGGACATAAATTACCACTATCACAGAATGAAAGACCTGGCAAACATTAAAAGGATAATAAGAGACTATTATGAACAACTCCATGTACATAAATTTGACAATTTAAGTGAAATGGACAAATTCCTGAAAGCCATAAGCTACTCAAACTCACCAAAGATGACATAGATACTCTAAACAGTCCTATAACTATCTAAGAAATTGAGTTTGTAGCTTAAAACCTTTCATGAAAATAAACCTCCAGACCAGATGGCATTGATGGCCAGTTCAACTAAATATTTAAAAGAGTAAGACAAATTCTACACAATGTCTCCAGGGGAAAGGAAAAAGAGAGAAATGCACAATATTGTAAATCAACTATATTTCAATAAAAAGTTTTTAAAAAGAGAGAGAGAGAAAAAGGAGCACTTCCCAACTCATTTTATGGGGCAAGCATTACTCTGATGCTAAAAGTAGACAAAGGTAGTACCAAAAAAGAAAAGAAAACTGTAGATCAATATCCCCTAAGAACAGAGATGCAAAAATCCTACAGAATGTTAGCAAACTGAATCTAGCAACATATAAAAAGAACAATATATCATGACAAAATGTAGCTTATCCCAGGACACAAAGCTGGTTCAATATTTGCAAAATAAATCATTGTAATCCACCACATTCACAGTCTAATGAATAAAACTCACATAATTATATTAATTCACACAGAAAAAATATTTGACAAAATTCAACATTCATTTTTTATAAAATCTCAGCAAACTAGGAATGGAGCAGAACTTCCTCAGCCTGATAAAGGACATCTATGAAAAACCTATTTAATGGTGAAAGACTGAATGCTCTCCCCCTAGGATCAGGGATAAGTCAAGGATGTTCCCACTCATCATTCCTATTCAACACTGTACTGGAAGTCCTAGCCAGCAGAGCAAGACAAGAAAAAGACATAAAAGGCATACAGATTAGAGAGGAAGAAATAAATTTGTCCCTATTTGTAGATGACATGATTGTCTACATAGAAAATTTCAAGAAATCTACCCAATAAACTCCTAAAATAAGTGAGTTTAGCAAAGTTGCAAGGTATATGGTCGACACACAAAAATCAATTGTATTTCTATATAGTACTAGCAGTGTATTATTAGAAACTAAAAAATTGAAAATACCGTTTATAATAGCCCCATATGATAACTTTACAAATAAAAACCTGAGTGAATATTATATAGTGGATGGAATCCGGTAATATTTTAAAGAAATTATATAATTACTGAGGCTAATAATTATATAAATGTATATTGTATTTTATATAAAAATATATATGTAATATGTCATAAGCAAGTTAGGTTTATCCCAGGAATGGATGGATGGTTTTACACTGACAAACTAATAAAAGTGAATTGTCCTAAAACAAGGAAAAAACATGCTCATTTCAATAGATTCAGAAAAATATTTGATAATTCAACATCTATCACAATAAAATCTTTTAGCAACTTGGAATAGACGGAACTTCCTTAAAAAAAACCAAGTCATTATTTATACATGATATAATTGTGTATATGGAAACTATGGAAATATCTCCAAATAAATTATTACAAATTCTTTCTATATTCTGGATACAAGTCCTTTGCCAGATAGGTGATTTGCAAATATTTTCTTTAATATGTGGCTTGTCTTTTCACCCCCTTAGCAGTGCCTTTCCCAGAGCAAAAGTTTTTCATTTTGATGAGGTCCAATTTACCAATTTTTAAATGGATCATGCTTTTGGTGTCATACTTAAGAAATATTTGCTTAACCCCCAGTTACAAAGATTTTGTCCATGTTTTCTTCCAGAAGTTTTGTACTTTTACATTTTACATTTAGAGCTGTGATTCATATTGAGTGGAGAGAAGATATTTGCCACATGTACAACTGATAAAGGGCTCACATCTAGAATATCTAAACATCTCCTACAATCTGCTAAATACATAATGAATATACAGAAATCAACTGTATTTCTATAGACTAACTATAAAAAGAGGAAATGAATTTTTAAAAGAATACTACGTATTTTTAAAAGAATATAATATACATAACTATATATATTTTAATAACATTTGTTAATTTTAAAACATCAAGTACCTAGGAATAAATCTAACAAAAGTTGTGTAAGATCTCTACAAAGTATAAAACTTTAAGAGGAATTAAAGAAGTCTCCCCAAAATGGAAACATACCAAGTCCGTGAATTTTAAAAACTGATATTCTAAATATATAAAATTTTCCTAAATTGATCTGTAAATTCATTGCAATCACAACCAAAATCCCAAAAGTTTTTTTGGGGGGGATCTTGACAAATGAATTCTAAACTGTATAGGATATGTTAAAGCTATAGAAATGGAGGCTGTGGTATTGGCATAAGGTCAGACGGATAGACTAATGGAATAAGAGAGCTCATAAGCATGTCCACCCACGTAAGGACATGTGATTTACAATGCAGGTGGCACTGCAGAGAAGTGGGAAAATTGGTACTGTTACAATTATATATCCATATGGGATATTCATGTCCTCTGGGTAGAGAATGGTTTCCTCAGGTATCACGAGCAGTAACCAAAAAGACAAATCAGACTAACTAAAATTAAAATATACCATTATGAGTGAAAGGGCAAGCCACAGAGTGGAAGAAGATATTTACCACATTTGAAACTGGTAAAGGACTCATATCCAGTATATATTAAGAATTCCAACAAGTCAAAAAGAGAAAATAGTCAACCAAATAGAAAAAAAGCAAAGATTTCACAAAAGAGGAAATCCAAATGTCCAATAAACATTAAAAGGTGCTTAACCTATAATTATCAATCAAGAGAATGCAAATTAAAACTGCATGGAGATAATACTTCATAATCTGATCGGCGATAATAAAAGTCGGACAATACCAAGTACTGGCAAGCATGTAGAATCAGCAGGACTTCTCATGTACTGCTGATGGCAATGTAAATTGGCACAATCACTTTGCAAAATAGTTTGGCATTATCTAGAAATGAAGACAGCAATTCCACTGCTAGGTATATGTCCCAGATAAACTTGAGTACACGTGCACCAAGATACATTCACAAGAATAGCATTGCCTGTAATTGTCCAAACTGGAAACAACCCAGATGTCCATCAACAGGAGACTGGATAAATGAAAGGATACGTTCATATGACAGAAAACTATACAGAAGAGCGATGGGAAGAACTACACCTACATACAACAACATGGATCAACTGTGAAAACAATTTGACTGAAAGAAGCCAGACACAAAATAATTCACACTGTACAATTCTCTTATGTAAAGTTTAAGGACAGGCTAAAGTAATCTGTGTATTAGAAATGCTTATGTAGATGGTAAACTATATAGAAAAGCAAGGAAGCCATTATCATAAAGGTCAGAGGGGAGAGAAGGGATATAATCAGGAAGGGGGCCACATAGGAGACTTTTGAGGTATTGGCAATATGATATTTCTTGAACTCAATAGTGGTTACATGGATATTTACAATATTTACAATAATTCGTTAAGCTATACAATTATGTATTGTCACTTTTCTATGTGTGTTATATCCCTAATAAAAAAGGTTTCAAATGTTTCTTACAAGTCTGAATAAAGCATTCTAATAATAAAATTTTTCAAATTTATTTTTGGCCGCACTGCATGGCATGTGGGATCTTAGTTTCCCGACCAGGGATTAGACCCGTGCCCCCGGCAGTGGAAGCACAGAGTCTTAACCACTAGACCACTAGGGAAGTCTCAAATTTTGTTTTGATTTTTAAAATTTTAATTGTAATTCTTTTGGCCATGCTGTGCACTTGAGGGATCTCAGTTCACCGACCAGGGATTGAACCCAGGCCCTCAGCAATGAAAGGGCGGAGTCCTAACCACTGGAGTGCCAAGGAATTCCCAATAAGCGTTCTAACTTACAGTTGATATATTTACTTTTGCTCAAAGATATAACACTGTTCTTTTGAAAGTAAATGTGGGGGACTTCCGTGGTGGTGCAGTGGTTAAGAATTCACCTGCCAATGCAGGGGACATGGGTTCGAGCCCTGGTCTGGGAAGATCCCACATGCCGTGGAGCAACTAAGCCCGTGTGCCACAACTACAGAGCCTGCACTGTAGAGCCCGCGAGCCACAACTATTGAGCCCATGAGCCGCAACTACTGAAGCCCACGTGCCTGGAGCCCGGCCCACAACAAGAGAAGCCACTGCAATGAAAAGCCCGTGCGCAGCAACGAAGACCCAATGCAGCCAAAGATAAATAAATTAAATAATAAATTTTTAAAAAAATTTTTAAAAAGGAAAGTAAATGTAGAACTTTTTATGTCATCCTTTAAATGGTACCAAATATGCAAATAGACCCAGGAGAATGGGAGTGCTTTCTTATTAATGAGAATGGTGAAAATGCAGAGAGGACATGCTTGGTAGTGGATATTTTCTAACATACTTTTTAAAATCTTAAATATTCTAAGATAAATGGCTAGGTAGGAAGGCATAGAGCCTTGTCATGATTCTGTGGCCTGAATGAAATAACACATAGAGACTTGTCATGATTCTGTGGCCTGAATGAAATAATGCACTACAACTGTCATGTTTCTGAGCCTTGCTATCTTTGTTTTGTCTTCACAGAACTCTTCCTCAGGAGTAATACTTTCTCTGCTGACAGTTGAGCACAGAAGAGGCAAGGTTATTAAACAACTGTAATCAAAAATAAGCCCCTGAAAAGATATCCAGCATCATTAGGCATCAGGGCAATACAAATCAAAACCACAATGAGATGTTACTTTCTCCCACTAGGATGACTATATTTGGGAAGACAGATAATAAGAAGTGTTGGTGAGAGCTTCCCTGGTGGCGCAGTGGTTGAGACTCCACCTGCCGATGCAGGGGACACGGGTTCGTGCCCTGGTCCGGGAGGATCCCACATGCCGCGGAGCGGCTGGGCCCGTGAGCCATGGCCGCTGAGCCTGCGCGTCCAGAGCCTGTGCTCCGCAATGCGAGAGGCCACAACAGCGAGAGGCCCGCGTACCGCCAAAAAAAAAAAAAATCACTAAAAAATTAGAACCCTAATACATTGTAGGTGGGAATGTAAAATGATGCAGCTCCTCTGGGAAACAGTCTGGCAGTTCCTCAAATGGTTAAACATAGAGTTAAAATTTGATCTAAAAATTCTATTCCTGTGTATATACCCAAGAGAAATGAAAACATATGTGAACACAAAACCCTGTACACAAATGTTCATAGAACACTATTCATTATAGCCAAGAAGTGGAAACAACCCAAATGTCCATCAACTAACTGATAAGCGGATACGTACCATGTGGTATAACCTCGCAGTGGAATAATATTCAGTTGTAAGAAGGAATGAAGTACCGGCACATGCCACAACACGGATGAACCTTGAAAACCTTATGCTAAGTGAGAGCTAGGAAAAAGGTCATATTTTATATGAAACGTCTAGAATAGGCTAATCCATAGAGACAGAAAGTAGATTAGTGGTTGCCTAGGGCTGGGAAAATGAGGGGGTTGGAGTGTTACAGGTAAGGGGTACAAGGTTTCTTTTTGGAGCAATGAAAATGTTCTAAAATTGATTGTGGCAATGATTGTACAACTCTGTGAATATATAAAAGCCATTGAATTCTACACTTTAAATGGGTGAATTGTAGTATGTGAATTACACCTCAATAAAGCTTTTAAAAATATGTCATCGTACCATTGTGCTATTTAACATTTCTGAAAAACCCAACTTGGACCAAAATACCCCAGTTTCTAACACCAGATTTCACACCTTAGCAGAAACACTGTCTAGAAAAGCCAGAAAAATACAATAAACTCTTCTTTGGATATTGGTGTCCTGATGAAAGGAGTTTTCGCTGACACTTCACTGACACCCGTTTATACCCTTATGTGGCATCCGGGGCAGTGCATCCTGGGAAGATTTGGGATGGTTAAAGTTTGCTCTGTGTGTGTGTATGTAAAATGTTTGACAGATAATTTTGAAAGGGAAGATGGGAAAAGGGAGCTAGAATGAAATCTCCACCACAGGTGTATTCTCAGATCAATTTTAGGAAAAAGTTGAGGATCTGGAAACTGATTCCCTTAAAACGATGAATGTCTGAATTTCCCTTGGGAAGACTTCATGAACCCCAGTTTGAAGACCTGGATTGCAGTACAAAAGTCATGTCTTTCAAGACCATAATCTCTGCTATGAATTGCTAAAGTTCCCCTAGCAACAAAAGAATTGCACTCTGATTCCTACATTCAGCTGTGTCAGCCTCCTCAAGGTGATAAACGCTGATGCTTCAGCCTCATGGTCTAATTTTAATGTGGGAAGGAGGAAGGAAAGGCCACATTGGTTAATATATCAAATTATAATCCCACTATGCTAAAAATCTCCCATTTTAGCAAGCACTCTAGTGATTCTGCTGCAGATGGGAGTGCCCAATACTGTCCAGTACTGCAAGGAAAAGAAAGAATGCTAAGAAAAAGACAGAGGACAGTGTCATCAGGAGACAGTTTGGTGGCATGGTGGGAACAGAAGCCAGACTGAGTGGGTTAGAGATTGGTCTGGAGCCAGAGAGCAGAAGCAACATTTAGGAAGCTCAGCTGAGGAGAGATATGCACAGATATCAAGAGGTGGACCTCAGAACTGAGGAGAGTTTGTTTTCAGAGTAGGAGAACCTTGATAGGAGAACCTTTACGGGATGAAGAGAAGACATCAGGAAGGGGATGTGGAGAGAGATGGGCACTGGGGACCCTGAAAAGTTGTGAGGTCACAGAATGGAGAGACAGGGAGGGGGGCTTCCCTGGTGGCGCAGTGGTATAAGAATCCGCCTGTCAATGCAGGGGACATGGGTTCGAGCCCTGGTCCAGGAAGATCCCACATGCCGCGAAGCAACTAAGCCCGTGCGCCACAACTACTGAGCCCGTGCACCACAACTACTGAGCCCATGAGCCACAACTACTGAAGCCCACGTGCCTAGAGCCCGTGCTCCGCAACAAGAGAAGCCACCGCAATGAGAAGCCCTCACACCACAACGAAAAGTAGTCCCTGCTTGCCGCAACTAGAGAAAGCCCGCGCGCAGCAACGAAGACCCAACGCAGCCAAATATAAATAAATAATAAAATAAATAAATTTATTAAAAAAAAAGAGAGACAGGGAGGGGTCAACTTTGAATCATGGAAGGACACCTCTTCCTCTGAGGTGCAGAAAAGAAGCAGAAGCTCTGGGGGATAACGGATTGTTTATGGTGCTAGGTAATTTGACCTCTATTTCTTTGGAGTTCTGGTGGCAGAATGAGAGGTAAGTGGCTGAGAAGAAAGAGAAAGGAAGGGCCGGGCCCCAGGACACCAGAGAAGCTTGGAGAATCAGCACTAGGGAGTGGCATCTGGTGTCATAAGAGGTGACTCTGGGGTCAGCCAAGCCTGCTGGGGTGCTGATGGGGCAGCTGGGCTTAGCTGTGTGGGTCTCTAAGACCCTGTTCTTCCAGCTGGGGGACGCAATGAAGTGAGCAGAGGCGGGGGCTGCCCAGGATTGGAGAAGTGAGAAACGTGGGAGAAGTTCCAGGGGAGAGCGTATCAGCTGTGACGTCCAAGGTCCTGGCCTGCAAGGAGGAAAGTAAGACTTGGGCAGAGGGGTAGGCTTTGAAGAGGGAGGCCACCTGTCAGGGAAGTCAGGAAGATGCTTTGAGGCAGGTGGAGTAGGACTGAGTGGGAAAAGGCAGGGGATGGAGCAGATATGAACCATAAGGATATGTAAAGTATCCTGCACTGTATAATACAGTCGCCACTAGCTTTGCGGGGCTTTATGTATGTAGTGAGTCCAAAATGAGCCATGCTGTAAGTGTAATACACACTGGCACAGGGACCTGCACAGAGAGGCCTCAGTGACTGGTGTGTGTGTGTGTGTTTGTGTGTGTGTGTGAATTGATGAGTGGACAAGTAAATTCATGAAAGGAGGAGTGAATGGGTGAATGAGGATTATATATAGTGTTCGAGGACGTGAGTCAGTTTCTTCTAAATTGTTGAGGATTACATGCAAGTACACGAATGAAAGGGAAGAGCCCAAAGAAGAGAATTGAGGAGAGCTCACTAAGAATTTGAGGTAGGGAGTCTCAACATTTTATGGAACCTAACTTAATATAAAGACCCAAGAACCTAGACCCTTGCCTCACTCCTCTTTTTTTTTCTTTTTAAAAAATACTCCCACAGCACTTTAATATATGCCAGGGACTGTCCTAGGCATTTTGCACATCACATCACCCTGTTAGGTAGGCGCTCTTACTTGTCCCCCTTTTACAGATAAGGGAACTAAGGCACAGAGATGTCAATAGCTTTCCCAGGATTACCCAGTAAGTGATGGAACTGGTATTTGAACCAGGCCATCTGTCCCTAGTGTCCAGACCCCTAACTGCTACACCATCCTATCTCTCATCCCATCATCTCACCTTATCGCCAATCTTCTCTCCAACAGAGATGCAGGTTCCTTTTTCTCTCCCATTACTCACCTCTCTTCCACCCCCAGCTCCTCAGAACTTGTATTCCTGGAGAAAGTTCCCAATGAACCTTGCTTACTGGAAACAATTGTAAGTAAACCCCCAACTTTCCCACAAATGAGACACAAACACACCATAGCTGCGTGGCCAAACACAACAGCCAAGTAACCCTGCCTCCCCTTCCATCCCAACCCCACTCCCTTTGCCCGCATCCCTGAGCCTGGCTCACACTGCCTTCCCCCTCCCCGGCCCGGGAGGCTCCTGTCCCAGACCTGAGATTGGCCCTCCCCTGCCTTCCTAGGCAGACTCAAGGGAAATGAGTGTTGGAGGAGTCTGAGGCTTCACAACTCTAAGTAAATGCTTTAACTGTCAGTCTAGCAGATGCCTGCAAGGTGACTACAGGGGTATAGAATAGAGGGCCTTCCAGACATCACTTTGGCCAGTGCCTGGGAGATGCCTCAATCTCACCCACCAGGGATTCCCTTCCAGTCTCTGCTTGGATCTCTCCAGTGACGGAGTAGCCCTGAATTTCCACCCACTGGGAGCCACTACCCAGGAGATGCCTTGATCCCACACATCAGGGACTCTTCCAGCCTCAGCTTGGATCCCTCCAGTGACAGAGTGGCCGTGAATTTCCCCCCACTGCGGGTAGCTGTAGCCCAGCATCTCCACCTTTAGGGCCAAACGAAGACTAAGAAGGAACCAACAGGCCATCTTCTTCTCTTTCTCTCTCTCATTAAATTGTGAATAATAATGCATTTACTTATTCTCCCACTTAAAAAGCCGTTTAAATCCTTTGAAGAATCTTGCAAGGTAGCTTGGCTAGACAGCAGGCAGGACAGTCCAGGGCCTCTGGTGGGGGGGCCAGGGTCTTCCACTCACCTGCGTTTTGGTCCAGCATGTAGGCGTTTGGACTGATGGTGTAGTCCTTTGTCTGGACATCACTGGCTGTGGTGACACCTCCACATACAAACACCTTGTTGTCTCCAATGGAGCATATAGCATGGGACACATCCAAGGGGCAGTTGTTGGGCAAGAGAGGCACTAAGGTAGTTGTCTTGTTGGCCTTTATCTTCTGCAGGTTGATTTCCACACTCTGCCGGTGGCTGTACACGCAGAGGATGTTGTCCTGATGAAAAGAGAGCAGGGGCCGGTGGTTGAACTCGATGGGGAAGGTGATACACTGGACCACGTTCCCAGTGTTGGTGTCAAAGCAGTCCACCACCCCGACCCGGGAGATGTAGCCCTTAACCAAGCACCGCCCAGTGACAATGTACAGTTTCCGGTCACCCTTGGAGATCACGGCTGTGCCGTCCATAGGGATGCTCATCTTCCCTGCCAGGCACCAGGCCTCCTTGCACTCATCATAGCGATAGATGTTAGAGACATACCTCCTTGGGGCAATGCTCCCACCCACTGAGTACACTGTCCCCCCGCAGGTCACCATGGTGTGGAAGACAAGCCCAATTGGCAGGTCGGGCAACTTGGTCCAGGAGTTGTCATCCATGTCATACCGCCAAGCCATCTTCAGCCCTGAAATCTGCTCAGTGGTACCACCAGAGATGTATATGTAGCGACCAGCAGAGGTGGCACTAAGTGCTGCTGCCCGATAGGGCATCTCTGAGAGCTTCAACCACAGGTTCTCCTGAATGACATAAGCAAACACTCCATCGTTGAACTTGCCGTGGGCCTTTTGGCCACCTAGGATGACCACCGAATCAAGCAAGGCCCCTTTCCGCTGGTAGCTCAGCAGGCTGGTTGGCCTCTCCTGCCTGTGGTCCACAAGGACACTCTCGATCAGGGTTGCGTGGGCTGAGCTGTTCTCCATGCCCATCAGCTTGTTGCTGGCATACAGCAGTGTCTTGTTGGAGACAGCATTAAGATTGATGTAACTGAAGAACTTCTTGAAATACCTCTCCCGCTCATCCTTCTGGAAGTATACCCAACTGATGAGTGCATTGAGGGCCTGGTCCTCGTTGAGCACATGCAAGTTCTCATCTCGGAGCAGGCGGCCGAAGATGACAGGTGGACAGCGCATGAAGTGCACGGAGGCCTCAGGGCTGGCCCAGTAGTGGAAGTTGTCGCGAATGCCCGAGTAGGCCAAGTCTGATATCTCCTTGAGCTCAAACAGCTCAGCCAAGAAGAGGTAGCGCAAGCAGTTGGCGCGGCGGATGGACTTAATCAGGAAGTCACTGCAGTGAATTCGAAGGCGTGGCGTGTTGAAATACTGGGCCCCACGAAGCAGCTCCTCCACATTCTTCTCCGAGATGACCACCTTTCCACTATAGAAGTAGTCCAGGAGCTGGGCCACCGTGGCCGGACTCAGGTAGTCGGGGTCAATGGTGATAAAGAGCTCATCAGTTGTCCTCATGTCGTGGTTGGAGATGAGACTCCTCACCAGCGGAGAGACCGCGGCCAGCACATTGCGATGTGCGAAGAAGACGTGGTGGTCCACAGTCAGGGCCGTGTCCCAGTACTCTTTGCGTTTTCTCTGTTTGTTCAGGTTCTGCAGCACAAAGCTGTGGTAGTTCTTCTCGGTGAACTCCAATTTCATGGCGCTTCTTGCTGGCTGAGGCAGAAGATCAGCAGCAGGTACTGGAGCACAGACTTTCTCAGGCCTTTGGGATTCAGACTGACGGTTGTTTGCAGAGCAGTTGATCGGGGAGGAGTGAGGGTGGGAGAGAGGATGATGTCACAGAGTGGATGAGGTCATCACAATGCAGGGCCCCCCCAGAGGCCTTTCTCAGAGGCACAGGGCTTTTCTCCCCTCTGATGGCCCTGAGCTGCCAAGGCCAGATGCCCAGCTAGGGGCTAGTGTCAGGACCCAGAACTCAGGAGGAAACTCAGAGATGGGTCCCAACTCCCACGTGGGACCTCCAACCTCAGTTCAGGGCTGCTTCTGGAATGTCAGAGCCAGTTTGGGCAGGGGTGGTGTGGAGAGGGTTAGGAAGGCCGGGGGTGGGGGGGAAGGAAAGGGATTATTAGATCATCTAGAAGAATGTACATTGTACAGGAGGGAAACTGAGGCCCAGGGAAGAGAAGGGACTTGCCCAAGATCACACAGCCCATTGGAAGCAGAGCAGGGCCTGGAACCCAGGCCTTCTGTAATGTAGGATTTTCCCCACCCTTCCAGGATGCTCGTAACTACTCAGCTTTCCTCTGTCTCTGATCCTCAGGCCCCAAAGCACATTTCTCTGCCAAGGCTCCTGGATGTCAGAGAAGAAAAGCTCTGTCCTTTGGCTTCTGACCTTTGTGGTTACAGATACCATTCTTTATAAAATAGAGGGAGAGGCGGAGGCCACTCCCAGGAGCAGGGACACAGGAGTAAGCTGCGTACTGGGGGCTGGGAGGGCCTTCAAAGCCCTGATTATTTCAGTTCCACCGAAAACTGGGACATTCTCTCCACATTTCCAAGTCTCTAGCTTGTAAAGTATTGGGGGTTGTGATGGGTCTGCTCTCTCCATCAAGTGTGGACTTCTCTCTAAACCTCAGTTTCCTCCTCTGTGAGATGGGAATAATAATAGTACCCGCTTCAGAGATTAATAAGAGGGCTTCCCTGGTGGCGCAGTGGTTGAGGGTCCGTCTGCCAGTGCAGGGAACATGGGTTCGAGCCCTGGTCCGGGAGGATCCCACATGCCGCGGAGCAACGAAGCCCGTGCGCCACAACTACTGAGCCTGCGCACCCTAGAGCCCGTGCTGAGCAACAAGAC
>NW_006783413.1:1247514-1258618 GCF_000442215.2 Lipotes vexillifer | reverse complement strand
CCACAACTAGAGAAAGCCCGCGCACAGCAACGAAGACCCAACGCAGCCAAAAGTAAATAAATAAATTTTAAAAAAAGATTAATACGAGTTTACAAGAGAAAAGGACTAGAAGTGTTAAGCACAGTGTTTGCCTCGTAACAAACCTTCAGTAGTTGCTAGCCGCCATTACTTTAATATTACACCACCAGTTCGCCAAGCTCCGGCGTCCCCTGGCTGGCTGCTCCCTTCGGAAACCCTTGTGGTGGTTCTGAGTTAGCGGTGGTTGGGAAGTCTGCAATCCCATCCCCTCCGGCCGGGCTCCATGCGCTCCCTCGGCCACGCGGTGGCGCTAGAGGGTCATCTCCCGCCTGGGAGCGGCGCACCGCCCCCCACCCCCTCCTCCTTGTAGCCGGGCCTCCTAAGATCAACACAAAACACAACTGTGCCCATTTTCCAGAAGTGGGTATTGAGCCCCAGACTGCGGGCGCAGGGCCGGGCGGCCAGAGAGGAGCCATCCAGACCGGGCGTCCCCCTCGGCGCCCCGCGGGGTGGGGTGCTCGCGGGCTCGGCCAGCTCGCACGTCCACCGCACTCCCCGCCTCCGAGCGGGCGTGGGTCCCTCGGGGTTCCCGAGGCGCGGCTGTACCCAGGAGGGGATAAGGACCAGTCGAAGCCTCCCACGGAGGAGGGCCGGCTCCTGCGGGCCCCACGCGGACCAGCCTTTGGGGGCTCCCGGGAAGGGGCTCAACACGCAGACCCTGGCGGCCTTAGCGTGGTCGTGCAGAGAGGACCTGGCCTCGGGCCGCGTCCTTTATCTCCTCCAGCCTGGGTCCTGAGCCCCACTCCTGACCCTCAGGCCGTCCTTAGCGTCCCTGCTAGGAAAACTGTCGTTGCAGCCTGGGGAATGTGAGCCTGCCAGGTCTTTCCCTCCCTGGTGTAGTCAAGTTCTCATTATTATTCACTGTCTCCCCCTCATCCTTTCATTCCAGACCTGGCTTTTTCTTAATTTGAAAATTATTTTAAAGTACCTACCTTTTAATGCTGAATTTGTTCACCTTGATGTCTTCAGGGTTAGAGGCACTCAGTCTCTTGAGATACGTGTCTGCACAGGACTAAGACTTTCTGTTCTCCCCAAAGAACAAAGCTTGGCTTTCAGCCCCCCCACAGACTAGCTGTGTGGCTGAGGTGAGTTCCACCTGGTCCGTTCTCTCCCTGTGAGGATAATTGAGCTCTAATTACTTCTCCAGCTCTGATCTCTGGAGAGGGGCAGTGAGAGGCAGCGGTGACTCAGGCGGAGGAGGATGAGGTCTCTTGGTGCTACTGTCAGACGCTTGTCACTCCCACTGACTTCCAGGCCTGCCCACCCAGGGTCAGGCCCTGGTGCTTCACCATTCCTTTGCCTGCACACCCACTTTGGTGGAGGAGGTGGCCATGCCCCTCTGTTTTTGTTTCAGGTCCCAGAACACCATGGAGGGAAGGTCTTTCATCAGATGCTTCCTTCCAGTTAAGAAAGTTGGGCTTATGGGATGTCATGGAGACCTGAGAGCATCCAGTAGACTTAACTCCATGTGCCAGACCTTGTACAGCTGGACAAATTGGGGCCCAGAGGGGGGAAGGGGCTCGTCCAACTCAGTTCGCAGAGCTAGGGCTGGGAGCCAGGGTTCTCAGCTCCTTCCTCTGCCCTCTGGCTGCAAAGGAGAGCTGGCAATCTGGCTTGTCTTCTCCTGTTGAACTTGTGGGAGTTGCCATCTTTAAGAAATCCATTAAAGAAGTTAGATTTGTGCCCACCCGCTCAGCCAGCTTTGTTGTCTGGCTTGTCTTCAGCCTGGAAATCTCCCCTGGTCAGCTTGTTCCTTACTCCAGCCAACTGAGGAAACAGACTCCAGCCTAAAGAGGCTGGCAGCCTGCCAGTGTCCACCACCTGGTTATGTATGTGTGTATCGGGCAGAGTGTGTCCCTAGGAGCCCCAGGAAATTCAATGACTGGTCATTGAGTTCGTGTTGTTCGTGGTAGCTGCCCAGGTGTGGCCAGAATAGGACCTCATCTCAAGGCCCTCAGCTGGGTCTCTTTACTCCATCCATCCTCAGCTTCCTGCCCAGCTCAGCATTTTCTGTTCATGGAAACTCCCTAAGGGAGGGGACTCTAATATTCTAATCTTCTGGGGACCATCAGTTGATATATCAACTTGTTGGGAAGCCCTGAAGAAAATGAAGGGTATGTTTTAAAGATAGAGATTTGGCCTGGAACTAGAAAGGTCAAGAAGAGTCTTTCCGTATTTCCACCTGTTTTATACAACTGGCTTTTATACAACTCTGACAACTGGCTTTCTCACTTCTATATATTTCCAACTCATAACAGGGCTTGCATATAGCTTTGGCTTGCCGTGGCCTTAATTCAAACTCGTGGCATCCGTATTTTTTCAGTTCCACTGGTAAATTCTCTCCATATTTCTTGGCTCAAATTCCCAGTCCATGGCCAGCCTAGGGATTGGCTGCCCTTGGATCACATGTCCACTCTAGACCAGTCAGCTGTGTGATGGTAGGTCACCTGATTCAAAACATAGCCACCTAAGGAGCACAGTCTACAGGGGAGAGGTTGGAGGTATTCAGAATCTTGAGTTACCTAAGATGGGAACTCAGAGTTATGGATTACCTTAGTCACTGATAAAGAATCGGGCATGAATCACATGGGAGTATTAAACAAAAAAGATTTTATCAATATCCCTGGGTGAAATGAAGGGCACAGCATGAGCCTGTGTTCACAGTGCAACAGAGACCTTCAAAGACTAGCCTGCACAGACTCCCAGCCCTGCCTATCTCACCACCTGGAGATGCCACGGTTTCAGGGACACACAGCTTGGCACCTGGGTTGGTCCCTCCCACATGGACCACGTGAAGTCGTTATTCAAGAGGACTTTGTGTAGTCTGAGGCAAAACACAGAACTAAATTAGCGACTCTAAGCCCCCACATGGGAGATATCTCCCTGGAACATTTGGGCCTGTCACACATTCTTGGAGGGAGCAGCAACACAGCTGCAGCCACAGCTGCCAGGAACACGCCCCGGGCTCCCACCCTGTGTGCTGGGGGGAGGGCAGAGGCTGGAGGGCTTCCTCCGGGGGCCCTGAGTGAGCTCACCCTCACCCCCACGCTCACTGACTTCATCCTCCAAGGCTGCTTGGCCAACAGCCCAGGCGGTGTGAGGGGCTTTTCTCCCAGAACAGGCCCTGGGCCACCAGGCTGAGTGGGGGATGGGTGAGTCCCACGCCTAGCCCAGCTCCCTAGAAACCAAGGTGGTGCTGGGGGGCATATTGAACTCTGAAATGCCAGAGGATTTTAAGAAAAAAGGGAGGGTGGTGGGTGGGCAAGGGGTGGTGGAAGGTAGAAAAATGCAAGGAAGTAAAGCTTTTTTCTCCATTTGTTCTTTGGCAATCCCACCAGAGAATTCCAGGAGGCGTGCAGATGACATCATGGCTTACAACGGAGAAATCTCAGTAAGTCTGTGAAATGGAGCCCCTGCCTACCCCGTGTTTCCGATGGAAGCTGCTTTATATTTATGTGTTTAAAGCTGTATCTTGTGTCACATTTAATGAGGGTTTAATATTCTTAAATATCTACCAAAAGTAGATTACAATGCATGAAGGTCACATAAAATGAACTTCATTTTCTCAGCATCACAAACATTTGGAATACAGAAAGTCCAGGGATGGATATTATAAGTAAGAAAGGTACAAAAGGAGTTTGCTTAAAAAATTTTTTTAAAGTTTAAAAATTGATTTTCCCTCCCAGAGTCCAAATAATTGTAGTCTAGGGAACCATCAAGGTAAAGGCTTCATATGCTCATTTCTTTGGTAAGAATGAATTCATGCAGAACTGTAAAACTGAGTGTGTGCTCAAGAGACTCATAGCATCACACAAGCAAGCACATACACCCACAGGGACAGACACACAGCTGAGTTTTTGTTGTTCTAGGCACTTCAAATCCAAGTTCTTAAGTCTGCCACCTTCCCATTACATTGGACAAATTACTTCTTTGGAGGCAGGACATTTTCTTCAAAGAAGCCCTGGTTGACGACATTCCCTGCTGGGAAGTACCTAGCCACCACGAAGGAGGACCCATCACTTGCAGATGCCTTCCCCACTCCCATCTTCTTTGTATTCTTCCATACCATGGCAGTGAAATGTCCTGTAGGGGAGCAGTCATGGGGAGAGGGAAACAGATTAGTTAGCAAAGCCTGGAGAATGATGTTTCAAGGGACTCTTGAACCCCTGTGCCATCTTGCCATGCTGTGAGAGGCTTGATCTTCAGCCACCAATCAGAGGAAGGAGACACAAAACACTGACCAATTTTCTAATGCATCAGGTCCTCTCAGTCGGCCACAAAGACCCTACTCATCTCACTCTCTGATGCCCAAAGATTTCATGGTCTCCCAGAGATCATGGCAAAGCCCAGAGACCCCAACAATTAGGATGCCACCCTACCTGGCACCTGCTTCCACCCCTCCCCCCAAACTGTGCTCTTCAAGGTCACCAATGATCTCCATGTTCCTCCCCAATGGTCACCTTTTGTCTTCATCTTACTTGACATCTCAGGAACATTAATGGAGTCGACTCTTCCGCTTTTCAAAAGACTCTCCTCTTGCGGTTTCCTCTCTTGGCATCCCTGTCATGTCACTGCCCCTTCCTCTTCCTCCTCTATCTCACGTGTGAGTATTGGAGGACCCGCATTTCCCAAGGCTCAATCCTGGGCTCTCTTATCTTTTCTTTTTGCACTCTTCAGGCAATTTCATCTTTCCCTGGCTCCCAAATTTCTTTCTCCAGCCCAAATCTCTCCTCTGTGTTCCAAACACAGCTACTTACTTGACATTTCCACTTGGATGACTCACAGACATCTCAAATTTAACCTGCCCAAACCTCACTCTTGATTTTGGTCCCTCCCATTTCCATGTCTGGTATCTCTGTGCACAAAATCGTCAGGGTGGCTCTGTATTCCTCCCTCCCGCTCATTTCCCCACAACAACCCATCATTCAATCCTGAAGAATCGGAAGGGTGAGCTGTGACAAAGTGAGAGAGTGGCATGGACATATATATACACTACCAAACGTAAAATAGATAGCTAATGGGAAGCAGTCGCATGGCACAGGGATATCGGCTCGGTGCTTTATGACCGCCTGGAGGGGTGGGATAGGGAGGGTGGGAGGGAGGGAGACGCAAGAGGGAAGAGATATGGGGATATATGTATATGTATAACTGATTCACTTTGTTATAAAGCAGAAACTAACACACGATTGTAAAGCAATTATACTCCAATAAAGATGTTAAAAAAAAAAATCCTGAAGAATCTAACTCCAAAATACATCTCTAGTCCATCCACTCCCCAAACTGTGGTCTCAACCTCAAACTATTCTCACTTGGGACCACTGCAACAACCTTCGCCTGGCTCTCCAGCATCCACCCTTGCCGCCTCAATTCACTTTCCACTGACATAGCCAGAGTGATCATTTTGAGACATAAGTCATATCTGTTTACTTCTCTGCTTAAAAATCCTTCCATTGTTTCTAGTCGTACCTAAAATGAGAGTGAATGCTTTGCCCCAGTGGCCTCGATTCCATTCCTTGAATACATCCGGTTATTTCCGACTATAAAGCCTTTGCACACACTGGCTGCTGTATGCAACGCTCTTCTGATGACCAGCGTTTTCTTGTCCCTTAGGTGTCAGCCCAAATGTCACTTTTTCAGGGGCTTCCCTGGTGGCGCAGTGGTTGAGAGTCCGCCTGCCGATGCAGGGGACACGGTTTCGTGCCCCGGTCCGGGAAGATCCCACATGCCGCAGAGCGGCTGGGCCCATGAGCCATGGCCGCCGAGCCTACGCTTCCGGAGCCTGTGCTCCGCAACGGGAGAGGCCACAACAGTGAGAGGCCCGCGTACCGCAAAAAAAAAAAAGTCACTTTTTCAGAGAGGCCTTTCACAGTCACTCTTATTTCCTGAACACCTCCCTCCCCAGAGTCTTATTGCTCCATTTTCCCCCTCATATCATTCTTACCATTTGCAGTGATATATTTGATTATTTGCTAATTGTTTGGCTCCTTCACTAGGCCATGAGCCCCACATGGGCAGGAACCAAATTGGTTTATTCATCAAAGTACACGCAGTGCCCTGGCACAGCCTGACACATGGAAAATGTAAAATAAACCTTTTTTGAATGAATGAGTGAATGAATGAAAAGCATATGGAAGAACCATCTTGGACTAAGTTCTGCCACCACTGGAAATGCAGGCTTTCTACAGTTTGAGCTCTTTGAGACCTTGACAAGTTAGAGCCTCCTTCAGTTCCCTCTGCTCTGAGCCAAATAGCCCAGCTCCTTCTCAAGCTACTGCCTGCCCCTCCAGGTGCTTCTGTGGCTTGCCAAAGCTTCCCAGCATCATTCTCTCACTGTTCAGGCTGCCTGCCCCTCACTCACTGGTATTTTCAAACTGCTAACATAGCTTAGCTTCTAACTCCCCTCCTGCTTTGGGGTCAAAGAGCTGATGCTGTAACATACTCTTTGCTCAATGACCATAAATTCTGGTCTCCTGGGAGTAGAGACTGGGAGTTCATCCTTTGTACCTTTCTCATAGAGGTCCTTTGACAGGTCAATGGGATATTTACTGCCATGTCACAGAATGGCATTCATTTTCGAAAACAACCCCAAAGAGATAATATTTCCTCTTTGAGAGAAGGCACCATATCTGTCTTATTGACCATTGGGCTTGGCACATAGTAGATGCCCAATTAATATCTGATGAAGAAAGGAAGAGACAGAGGGAAGGAGTAAAATTGTGATCAGAGTAGCTAAGCTTCCAGTGCCTGGTTAGGAAAGAAAGAGGGCAACCGCTTTATACCTATTAAGATGGAAATTATTTAAAAAACAAAACCAAATAACAAATGTTGGTGAGGATGGGGAGAAACTGGATCACTTTTGCTTTGCTGACGGGAATGTAAGATGGTGCACCCACTGTGGGAGACAGTATGGCAGTTCCTAAAATAATTAAATACAGAATTACCGTATAATCCGGTAATTCCACTTCTAGGCATACACCCAAAAGAACTGAAAGCAGAACTCAAATATTTGTACACAAGTGTTCATGGCAATATCATTCACAACAGCCAAAAGAGGGAAAGAAAACAACTGCCCGTCAATAGATGAATGGATAAACAAAATGTTGTATGTATACACAATGGAATATTATTCAGCTTTAAAAAAGAAATAAAATTCCGACATATGCTACAACATGCATGAACCTTGAGGGTATTATGCTAAGTGAAATAAGCCAGACACAAAAGGATAAATATTGTAGGATTCTTACCTATATAGGTAGAATAGTCAAATTCATGGAGGCAGAAAGTAGAATAGTAGTTACCAAGGCTTGGGCTGGGGGTGGTAGGAAAGGATAAGAGTTATTGTTTAATGGGTTTAGAGTTTCAATTTGGGATGATGAGAAAGTTCAGCAGATGGATGGTGGTGATGAGTGCACAACGACATGAATGTACTTAATCCCACTGAACTGTATGCTTAAAAATGGTTAAAATAGTAAATTTATGTTAAGTGTATTTCACCACAAAAGAAAGAAAGAAAGAAAGAAAGAAAGAAAGGGAAAGAAAGAGAAAGAAAGAGGAAGAAAGGAAGGAAGGAAAGAGACAGGCTGGTACCCACACTCTTCCATTCAGGGAAGAGACAGAGTTGATATTTCCCATTGTGTCTTGTATTTGGTAAGGACTAAATAAACTTTCATTAATTAAATTGTGTTTTTCCCCCTATAAATGAATTCCATTTTTATAATTTTGAAATTTAGGTATAGTTTATTTCTTTGTCTACATCCCTAAGAGATTTGAGGTTACTAAATTCTTTACGAAAATAAGCAAACATAAACACTAATCAGTAGGGTTGATGTGATACAATCAAAGCAAGAATTAAAAGAAAACAAACACTAAGTACAATTATGCATCCTGACCACTTATCCTTAAGCTCATGTTAACTGCTGCTCAACACACTTTGATTCTCACCTCAGAAAAGAAGAAACACTACTTTCCAATTCACCCTTGGTCCTTACACTTTTTTTTTTTTTGGTCCTTACACTTTTGAGTCACATCTCTTTCCCATCTCCAGGCTGTCAGCAGCTTTGCCAGGTGTCACTGCTTCTATAGACTGTCTTGTCTTTTCTTCTTCTTTTCTCTTTTGTTTTTTTCAATTTGGCCACGCCATGAGGCATGTGGGATCTTAGTTCCACAACCAGGGACTGAACCCAAGGCCCCTGCACTGGAAGCAGGGAGTCTTAACCACTGGACTGCCAGAGAAGTCCCTTACACTGTCTTTTCATTAAGGCTCATGCCCTTTTTCATACAAGGCTTTTCTCCAAGAGACCACATGCTTTGGCCACTGACCCACCCGCTCTCTGTCACCCAGACAAGGAAGAGCTGCCATTTATCCACTGGTTGCCAAGAAAATAATTACAGACACCACATGCGCACCAGCAGTGTGAATGCCCGTGGAAGCCTATTCCAAATAGATGAGACTAAGTAATCTTTCTTCTGACTGGAGAGGCTTCTGTCTGCACAGAGATAATTAAGCCTGGGTATTTAGAGATGAATTAAAGGACACAACTTCCTTAGCAACCATCAGATACACACTGGTTTCTAACCCTAAACTACTAACAGCTTCCTTCTTTTTCTTTATTTTTCCTAAAGGGATCACATCCTCTTTCCTGCTTATGGACACAAACTTCCTAGAATATGCATTTGAAGAAGAAGCTGAATAAGTTACAGTACATCCTTGCAAGAGAATAATGCGTAAGAAAGAGAAATCTCTTGCTGTGTTGATATGGAACAGTCTCTGCCAAGCTGCTGTGTGAACAAAGCAAGTGCAAAACAGATCATCTAGCTGACACCAGAGTATAAAGAAGGGAAAAGAGAGCATTTACACAACTGCTGGTTCAGAACATCTCTAGAATGATACACAAGAAACTGGTATTACTGGTTGGGAGGGAAAGCGCTGGAGGCCAGGGACGGAAGGAAGACTTTCCACCTTATACAGCTTGCAAATTTCATGTCATATAAAAGTATTATTTATTCAGAATAAACAAAGCCTACTCATTAAAAGAAAACATAAAGGGACGGCAAGAAGCTATTTTTCTCCGCTCAGCACAAAGCATGGAACAGTGTCCTTCATCACAAGACTTTGACCCAGGTGGGGTGGGGTAGGGACAGATAATAGGATATTTCGAAGGCCTTTGCACCTACAACATGGACTCAGGTCAGGGAACCCCTGAACCATGGTGCAGCAAGAAGCTGCTCTGCGGGAGGCTGACTCATGGGGGATGGGCCTGAGCATCTTTAAGGGTCTTGCGAGCCCCGCTTATATCACCACCCAAAGCTGTGCTCCTGTCTGAGGATCAGGCTCTGTGTGACCCAGGCATTGTCCACTGGCACCTGGAATGGCATAGGGGCTGGAGGCTCTGGGGTTTTCCTCTTTAGGGCTGGGAGATGTGGGGCAACAGACAGGATCACAGCGGGTCAGTGATCACGGAAAGTTGAGTCCCATCTCCAGCTCTGACACTTGAGAGATTCCCACCTTGGAGCAGGGGCCATGTAAAAAGCATCAGATTGAGGATAGAAGGTAAACAGAAGTCTCTTCCCCTTTGTGGGCCTCAGTTTCTCTTCTGCAAACGGGTGGAATTAAGCCCCACCTTCAAATGGTGTTGCAGGGTTACGTGGCCATGGAGGCAGAGATGCTTTTCACTGTCAAGTGGCGTGCACACACGAGCAACGCCAATCACTTGCTCTGACACATGTCTGATTGCTCAAGAATCTTGCTCAACGGAAAAGGACGTCCAGATGCTGTGAAATAAAACGTCTTCTGGACACTGATCTTTATGAAAAGAAGACCAGGTTCTGCCTACACGTCCTTAATCACTGGTAGGAGGTTGTCACTGTTCCCTCCCTCACCTCTCAAATCTAATTGCCACAGAACCAGCAATTCTCACTCAGGGCCTGACAGTGGCCTCCTTGTCCTGCCCTGCAGGGCAGACGCTTCTACCTCTCCCCACACGACTGCAAGAACCCCTGCCCAAAGGGGTGAGTACAAACCACAGGAAACGGTGACTGGCTCTGAGAACATGTCACTTCCTGCTTCTGAAGAGTCCTCCAGAGGGTAAGAAGCCGTAAGTGGCTCCACCCATGGGTGGGATGGGGTGGGGTAGAGGAATGGGGGGTGGACAGAGAACCCCCTTTTCAGTTTCCCTGGTGCCTTCTGGTCAGAGAAATTCACAGCCCCTTCCAACCCATCCTGGGCCCTGGGTGCATGTGAGTCGGTCCTGAGGAAAGACAGGAGCCTGGTGATTCCTGCTGAGGGGCAGTGGGGAGCCCAGAGCTTGGAGTGGCTGCCCGGGGCTTAGCAAACTAACCATTTACTGCTCACCGGGGAGGCCTATGCAAAGGCTGATGGTCCCATGGTCAGTTCCCTGCATCTAAATACTGGCTCTCAGAACGTCCCATAGAGGCCTCCGCCGTGTCCCTCTCTCTTGGGGACAGGGAAGAACGGGGAGTCGACCCTAGTTCACACAACTAATAGTGCCAGAGCTGAGACTAGCTCTAAGCTTTCTGCATTCCAGGCTCTCCTGAATGACAAACTCGAGTATAAAGGTGAAGGGAGAATGCCTGGGAGGCTGTGAGGAGTGAGGTGCAGAGAGGAGGGAGGGATGTGAGGGTGCTGGGGGAGGAGGGAGCTCAGACCAGGAGAAGAGCCAGCAGCTTGGCCCTTTTCTTGATGGCCCCAGGAAGCCACTGGCAGTTTAATCAGGAGAGCAGCGTGGGCAGAAAGGGTCTTAGAATATTCTGGCTGCTGGGGAGCAGGCTGGAGCAGAAGCGGAATGACTGGTTAAAAGCACTGAGGCATCACTCCTGGAAAGAAACACTCAGCGACCTTTGAAATCCACAGCCTCCTTATACCACACTCCAGTCAGGTGAAGAGCTTTGAGCTGGTGGGACAGGAATCGGCAGCTTGGGTGCTCTTGGATGGAGGGATGTGTGTGTGTGTGTGTGTGTGTGTGTGTGTGTGTGTGTGTGTGTGTGTGTGTGTGTGTGTGTGGGGGGG
>NW_006783413.1:1242505-1247384 GCF_000442215.2 Lipotes vexillifer | reverse complement strand
GTGTGTGTGTGTGTGTGTGTGTGTGTGTGTGTGTGTGTGTGTGTGTGTGTGTGTGTGTGTTGGGAGAGGTGTTGGGGAAAGAGGGTTTTGCCCTCTGGGCAAAGTCAAACCAGAGAAATATGGAAGAGGTGAAACAGGAGAGAAATGATTGATTTTTAGAGGGTTAGCTCCTCTCTGAAGTCAGACCCAAACTGCAACCCAGCCCAGGGCCAGGTCACTGGTGTGACCATGTCACTCACCTGTCCCGGAAGTGAAGCCAGGCTGCTGAAAGTTGTAGTTCTTTATTTCACTGTACCATCTATCAGCCACCTCCTTTCCTGTATGGAAAAGACAGTTTAAAACTCAGCAGCAAAATCAACCGACTCCCTATTCCTTCCATCTCCTCCCATTAACCTCAAAGCACCCATCCCACAGTTAGACGTCTCATAAAGCACCAACGAGCTGACATGGGGACTCCTGCCCATGAGCACATCCAGGCTGTAGGGAGGGCCTTGTTAGGGGTTGGAAAGAGCCCTGGCCTGAGGTCAGGGGACCAACATCTGTGTCCTTGCCCTGACACTAATTCACTGTGTAATCCTGGGCAAGGCCTGCCCCGTACTATACAATCGGGTTGAATGCAACGTACTCCAAGGGCTTCTAATGATGCTCCGAGTTTCCCAGAGACCACACCTTCATCCCACCACAAGTCTGGCTCCTGAAACACCCACAGGAGGAAATGTAATTGGGCCGGTGGGTCAGGGTCTCCACTGCAGGCAGAAGGGTACTCCCCTGGAGCATCCACTGGCCACAGCATTTCCCTGGGAGCAGCTGATCTCAGGGCCAGAGAGCTAGGAGCCTTGGACCTCAGAGCAGTAAGTCCTGAACTTGAATGAGTGCACGAATCACCTGGGGCTCTTGTTAGAATGCAGATTCTGACTCTAGGGTGGAGCCCTGAGTCTGCATTTCTAACAAGTTCCCAGGTGCTGCTGCTCATCCGTGGACCACACTTTGAGGAGCAAGTCCTTCGAGAACAGTGGCTACACAGCGGCCGCAGCTGGGGAGCTGTTCAAAATTACTGATGCCTGGGGCCGGCCACAGGCTGACTGTATGAGTGTCTCCGGAGGAGAGATCCAGGCACTAGTATTTTTTGAAAGCTCCACAAAAGATCCCAGTGTGTAGCCAGGGTGGGGAACCACTGCCCTAGAGATGTCCTACCCAACCCTTCTCTGTAGAGATGGGGAAACTGGGGCCAGGAAGGTAGCAGATTTGCTCAAAGCCCCACAGGGAGCCAGCGCGAGGAGCCCTGTCTCCTGCCGGCTCTCTCCCACCCCTCTCCCTTCTCCCCACCAAGGCCCAGGGCCTGAGCCTGGGGAGGGGCTGCAGGCCTCAGGCTCCTGCTTTCCCGGGGAGCAAGTGCACACTTCTCCTGGAGGGACTCTGCCCCAAGGAAACCAAGAGGACTCCCAGGGCCTCCCTGGGGAACTCCCAGGAATGTGAGGCCGGGGAGGGAGCAGTCATTCTCCCGTGGGAGTTTGGAGAAAGCTTCAGAGCACGAGGTAGCTCTCTCCAGCATTTTTCCTAAAAAGCCACAGCAGCCTTGTCAGAGCCAGGAAGCTCAAGAATGTTTGGTCAGTGTGGTGGGATCACCATTCCAGGCTGTGACCTTGGATGAGAAATTGTCTTTCCCATTATTATTACTTTTTCCAGCACGGAAAAAAGCTCTATTGCATTTTTTCTCGTGAAGAAAGTTAATACACAAGCACTGTAAATATTTTCAGAAAAACGTGAGGAACGTAAAATCCTTCTGAGGCTGGGGATGCTTCAGGGCCCGCAGGGTCAGGCTGAGACTCAGCACAGAAATGGTCTGTCTCCCTGCCCTCACTCCTCTGCTGGGAGCTCTTCTGGAAGGGGGGTGGGGCCGGGCAGTCTGACTCATCTCTGTGTCCCTGGCAGCCAGCACAGGCCTGGCCCTGAGCTGGCCATCGGAGACCTTGTGGTGAGCTGCAGTCAGCTCCTGGGAGCAGACAGACAGCTCTGGGGTTCTCTTCCCTTTTTCTGGGCCTGTGGCTGCATTACGGCGACGACACCACGGCGGGCGCTGGGGCCAGAAGGGGCCTGCAAGCTGGATGTCCTAGGCCCGGCTCAGGCAGGAGTGGGGGGAGCTGAGAAATGACTCACCTGTCTGATCGTAGGATGCCCATGCCAGGTTCTCCCCGCACTGGCCACGACTGGACTCCGGGCTGTGCTTGAGGATCCTCGTGCTGGCCAGGGCCTCTGAATACCTGCCAGAGTCCACGGTGCTTCCTTAGAGCGAGTACGGCCCAGGGAAGCCCCCAGAGCAGGAGCCCTAACCTGGTGTGGCTGAGCTTCCTTCCCTGCCCTGGGCTCGCCGAGGCGATTGGGAGCATCACGCCTGCAACTCGTCTAAGACCCCACTCCAGTCCCATTTTACAGAAGAGCACACTGAGGCTCAGAGGAACAATGGGACCTGCCTGGGTAAGTGGCAGAGTGGTTATTCAAGTCCGGCTGTATTTGCCCCCCAACCCACGTCCCTCCTGCCTTCCAGAGACCATCTGGGACTGCAGCAGTGGCAGCACCGGGAAGGGCCCGAGTTGCCCGGGGCCCTGGGGGGGACTCACTGCTGAGCCTCCCGGTTGAGCTTCTTGCAGAGCTTCAGTGGGGCGACGCCATGCTGCTTCCGGTACTCATTGTGGGCCTTCAGGACCTCATCATTAAACTGCTTGGAAGCTGCAATGATTTCAAGATGGAGACTGTCTCAGCGTGGAGAAAAGAGCCACGGAAAGTACGCCAGCAGGCTTCAGAGCAAAGCCCAGCTCAAACCTCAGGCCACGTGCCCAGGCTGCTGCCCTGGTCTCTGCACATTGATGCCCCCTGGACTACGCAGGGCCCCATGGGGCGTGTTAGGCATTTCGATCTTTATCCAAGGCAATGGGAAGCGACTGAATGGGGGCGGGGGAGTGAGCTGAGGAGAGCTGTGTTTCTGGAAGACCCTGCTGGCTGCTGAGTGGGGGATGGGCTGGAGGTGCAGAGCAGATGGTGGGAGGCAGGACAGGAAGCAGCAGGACTTCTGCAAGAAAATGTTTAAAGGAGACTGGGTATCTCAGAGCGGACCTACAGTGCATGGTGGTGGGGACTGGCAAGGGCTGGAGGTGGGAGCCCAGAGAGAACAGGCCTGGCTGGGGTGGAGGGGTGCCTGCACTGTCCCGAGAGAGAGGGACAGATGAAGAGAAGAGGACCAACCAGGGTAGGACCGCATTGGGAAGCGGAGAGAGGGGAGAGTGTGGGAGAGAACGCGGTGGTGGGGTGGGATCAGCTGGGCTCAGGCTTGCAGGTGAGGGAAGAGGTGGAGCTTGTGTCCAACTGGGTCACAACCTCAGAAAAAGCAAGGCCAGGAAGTGGTGAAGCCAAGGGTTAGGCCAGGTCAGTAGTGGACAGAGGTCACTTCAGTTCGGATCTGAAATGGAACCCCATCCATCCCACATCCTCCATCCATCTCTCCACCACTCATCCATCCACCTATTGTTTCATGATCTAAGCATCAGCACCTAACCACCCATCCATCATCCATCCAATCCCAACCCATCCCTCTGTACATCTGCTCTCTGCGTGCCTCCTCTGTGCGAGGTCCCATATTGTACGCTGGGGGTCCAGAGACAAATCAGCCATGTCCTGCCCTCAAAGAGCTCACACACAGAAGGGAGACAGCCTTGTAAACAGACACTAGCCAACAGTGTGGTAGGGCCAAGGTGCAGGTGAGCACAGGTCAAGAGGAACTCAGAGAAAAGCAGCCTAACATGGTCTGGGAGATCAGGAAGGTGACCCCTGATTTGAGGCCCCACAGATGCCTGGACAGGAGCTGGCCAGGCTAAGATTGTGAAGGCGCAGAGCACAGCCTTAGGAATCTGTGAGTACCCCCTCTCCCTGCCCCTACCCCCCCCACCATGGAAACGGGGGGTGAGCTGGGTGAGTTATGAGCGATGGCCACAGAGGGTCCATAACACTGAGCTAGTCCCCTCTGGCGGGAGCCTGCCCCTGAGGCCTGGCCATGGGCAGGGAGGGTGTAAACCGGAGGATGAAAGAAGCACCCCTCCGTCCACTGGCCCAGGTCACCTTCACCAGCCACCTTTCTCCTCCTCTGCCGTCTTCCCCAAAAGGCCGTGGAGATGAACCAGCAGGGGTCCTCTTCCCCTCCCTCAGCCAGATCCCTCAGGTCTCCTGGGCCTTCAGATAGAATCCCACTGGGCCTCTGAGGGGATGTGAGGGAAGAAGACCCGGGGCTTGCCCTCTGGAGCTTTGGGCTAGACGCCAACCCAGCAGAGGGAAGGAAACTGCAGGCTACGCCCGTGGTGGTCGAGCTTTCCAAGGGGTTTCCAAGATATCGGACAGCGAGTGGTCCTGACCTCAAACATTCCAGGGCCCGGCAGGGCAGTCCAGTGGGGTCCAGTCACAGTAATGTGGAGTGAGACAGGGACGGGGTGGGAGAGGGGTGCTGAATGCCAGGATCTGGGAGATCTGGGTTGACAGGCAGAGATGGGGAGATGCTGTGACAAAGGCATGGAGGTAAAAACCCTGGTGATGGTAACTGGGCACAAGGCAGAGGGTGGAGCTACCACCTGAAGTCTCAGGCTCTGTGGCCAAGAGGCTGGCTAAGCCCTTGTTGGAACGAAAGACAAGGGTTTTGTGTTTTTTGGAGGGAGGGGGTAAAAGGGAAGATGCTGTCTAATGGGTATAGAGTTTCAGATCTACAAGGTGGAAAAGTTCTGGAGATGTGTTTTACAGCAATGTGAATATACTTTACACTACACTAAAAAATGGTAAGGGCTTCCCCTGGTGGCACAGTGGTTGAGAGTCCGCCTGCCGATGCAGGGGCCACAGGGTT
>NW_006783413.1:1226527-1242001 GCF_000442215.2 Lipotes vexillifer | reverse complement strand
CCGCCACCTGAAAAAAAAAAACCGCGGGTGCAAGGGGCGGGAGCCACAACAACTCATGGGAACCGCACTGGGGCCTCACTGACAACATGCTAAGGAGTCAGCTGGGTGGCGTGGCAGCCAGAAACCCACGGGCTCCGGGGCGATGTGTTGCACAAGCCAGTGTCCAGCTGGAATGCTTCACCCAGCCCAGGCCCCACCTTGCATTAGAGGCAGTGAGAATCTGAAGTGTGTTCAGAGATGGTGATGAGGTGAAGGAGGGGCTGGATATGTGGTCTTATAAGGGATGGTTGCAAGTACAGGAGAAGATCAGACTTTGGAAGACACCGTAGAGGGCCCTGCTGAATTCTGGGGCCCCACAGGGCAGAGCTGGGGCCAGTGGGTGGAAAAGCCAGGATGACAGATTTCAGCTCAGCCTAAGAAAGATCTTTCTCTCCATGAACGCTTTCTGAAGACTGAAAAGGCTACCTCGCAAGGTAGTGAGCTCTCCAGCACTGGGGACAAACAAGCAGGTGATGCCTCTCAGAGGGATTCAGGCACTGAAGACCCAGTCAGATGACCTTTAAGTCCCTTCCAACCCTGAGATCCCATAAGGTCCCATCAGGGTAGGGGTGAGAGGAGGCAAGATGACCGACTGACCCCAAACTTCCAGGAGTTCATAGCTTGTCTAACGAGTGATCAAGGTAAGTGTATGTGTCCATGCAAGGGCAGGTGTGGATACACACAAAGTGGCAGAAGGTCTCTATCTGAGTGACAGACCTGGCCAGGCCCATACTAATATCCCTTCCAGCTCCTATGTCCCAGGCAGGCCACGGTGGGACACTATGGGAGATGCATGGGACTGAGTGGCATGGGCAATGGTGACCACAGATGTATCAGGGAAGGCTCCCTGGAGGAGGTAATGAGGAGGCAAAAGCGCAGAAAGGGCCAGTGTGGAAGGGACCTGGTGTATCCTGGGGCTGTGAGGAGGAGGTGGAGATAAGGGGAATGGGTGGGTCGCTAAGGTGAAGCCCGTTTAAAGACAGTTCTGAGTGCTGGGGTGAGATACACTGGACTCTGGAGTGCTCAGGCCCTGCAGTCTCCTTGGCAGAGGGGACATAAGGCTGCTAAAAACGAGGTCACTGCGCTCCCAGAATGTGGGAAGTAATGAAACAAAAGTGAAAGTTCCTGCGCCCAACCTAAGCTCATGGCCCAGAAGCTGAAGCCAGTCATTGATCCCAGCAGAGCCAGTGCCGTGGGCCAGCGTTCCTAGGAAGGGGTCAGGAGGGGTGCCCTCTCTCCCTGCCTCTGGCTGGGAGGCCTGGGGGCCCTATGACCACACCCCTTGCTGACTTATTGGTCCCCTCTCACCACGGCAGCCAGTCCCAGTCCAGGCGGCCCCTGTGAGCAGAACCTCAACCTCAGGGAGGCAAGATACCACTGATGACCACACCCAGAAAGAGGCACAACTCACTTCTGTAGAAAAACCTGAGAGCAGATAAACGTAAGGGAAAAAGGAGTCAAAGAAAACCCACCCATCCCTGCCTGACGCAGGGATGGCCCTCAGAGCCACCCCATGGTTGTGGGGGGAGGAGAAGGGAGGGATTATGCCCTCATTTTGTGGGAGGGTAAACTGAGGCTCAGAGGTCACACAGCCTCAGGGTACCAGCCTGGAATGAAGGAGGACCTTTCTTCTGCTCGATGGCCAACCATTCTAGGTGCCAGGCCTGTGCAAGATCTGATTTACTTCTCACCACCACTGTGGGAGCTTCCACTACTGTACCCATTTTTTGGATGAGGAAACTGAGGCTCAAGAAGGAAATAACCTGTCCACATTCCTACAACTGGTCCAGAGGTAGGCCCACGAGGAGAGAAACACTGCCCTTAATGCCACCCCACCCCAAGGGTCAGGAGACAGAGGAAATCATTGAGAAGAGAAA
This sequence comes from Lipotes vexillifer, assembly GCF_000442215.2. Classification (NCBI taxonomy): domain Eukaryota; kingdom Metazoa; phylum Chordata; class Mammalia; order Artiodactyla; family Lipotidae; genus Lipotes; species Lipotes vexillifer. Next base: position 1,240,085 of record NW_006783413.1, on the reverse strand, counting down.
GATAGGGCCACCAGACCCAGGAGGAGGATCAGCCTAGTGGGGTTGGCAGCCGCCTTCAAATCTCTGAGCGGAAAGAAGAGGAAGAAGGAAGAGGAGAAAAGAACTAAGATTTCTCAAGAGCCTCCTCTGTGCCAAGGCCTTTATAGACAGACCGGCGTGAGGGGCCCCAGAGGAAAATCAGGGTCTGTGGAGTAGAAGCTCCAGGGGGCAGACCTGGGGCTTAAGGCCAGAGCTGTTGAAAGGTGGAAGGGGCTGCCTGGGCCTGGCTCCTGTGGCTGAGGGAAGGCGGCAGGCCAGGGTGGTCTCTGCCGCTTGGAGGGTGCAGGCATCTTGGGTGGGGCTGGACTGGGGGCTCTTGAAGTTTCTTTAGGGCAGAGCTTCTAACTGTTGAATAAAGACTCTAAGGAGGTCCGTGCCCCTCCTCCCTCACAGCTGGTGGCTGGGACGGGCTCCTCCCTCAGCATCCATCCTCTTCAGAGGCCTCCCAGAGCCCAGCTGACTCATTTCTCAGCCCTCGCCCGACTCCCCACCAGAGAGGCCCAGGACCGTCAGGGGCCAAGGCAGGAGTTACGGACAGGCCCCTTTGGTCCCCTGGCAAGAGGCTAGAAAGCGTTTGGGGCAAAGCTGGTTTTGCTAGTTTATCAGGAAGAAAGAATAAAAAGTAGATTATAAAAACAAACATATGGGCTTCCCTGGTGGCGCAGTGGTTGAGAGTCCGCCTGCCGATGCAGGGGACACGGGTTCGTGCCCCGGTCCGGGAAGATCCCACATGCCGTGGAGCAGCTGGGCCCCTGAGCCATGGCCGCTGAGCCTGCGCGTCCGGAGCCTGTGCTCCACAACGGGAGAGGCCACAACAGTGAGAGGCCCGCGTACAGCAAAAAGAAAAAAACACACACAAAAAAACCCCAAACAAACATATATACACTAATATGTATAAAATAGATAACTAATAAGAACCTCTGTATAAAAAATAAATAAAGTTCAAAAAACAAACAAACAAACAAAAAAGCAATGAGTTTCCAGATGAGTAGCTCTTTTCAGATTGGGTTCCAGGAAGTTCAAGAGGCAAATCCCAGCTCTGCCTTTTATTAGCTGGGTGACCGTGGACAAGTTGCTTCATCCCTCTGTGCCTCACTGACTCCATATACAAAATGGGGATAACAGTATTCACCTCACAGGGTTGTTGTGAGAATTAAATAAATTAATCTTCGTAAATGCTTTAGAACAGATCTGGAGCAAAGTGAACAACTATAGTTCAACAAAAGGTCAGCTATAATTATTATCATTACTGTTGGGCAGAGGAGCCTTTAGCCTCCTAAAGGAGGCTAAAGTCCAAAGTTCCTCCTGGCCTTGGGGGAAACTGCCCCCATCAGATCCCTTCCCTGATTTTAACAGGAGCAGGGCTGCTGGTATTTAACCTGGCCTTTGATGACCTCTTTCAGTACCTCTGAGCTCAGATATTTACTGAGCAAGTGAGCACAAGAACAAATGAATGAGATTTTCACACCATCACTGGGTAAGCCTGAGGACAGGATTCTTCTCATTACAGAGGAGGAAACTTTGGTCTTTAGGAGGACATGTGAATTGCCCGAGGTCACACAGTGAGTCCACATTAGAGCCAGATCTAAGAATGTCCCTCCTTTGCCCCGGATCTCACACACTTTCTACCTTACATACATCTTCCTTTCCCTAAGCAAGAATGACAAGGATGTCCCAGTATCGGCTGCCCCTGTGTGATGGGCAACAGTCACTGAAGGGCTGAAGGAGCCAGGGCAGGGAGAGGGCTTGCTCTCACCAGCAGACAGGTGGTCCCCTCTCCAGCCCTGCCTGCCGCCACTCAGGCCTGCCCGCCAGCACTGGGCAAGTCCCTGCCCAGTGCCGGGGCCCTGCTCCCCCACCTGTGTGAGAAGGAAGGATGACATCTGTGGTTTTCAAAATAGCTTCAAAGCAGGGAAACCCTTTCTTTGAACCTTTCTTTGGAATCAACAGATGAAAATGGTACTGCTGGGACTGACCTGGCCACATGGCCTCCCCCTGCAGAGGTGTGAGGGCCCTGCTCAGTAGAAAATTCCTGGATTAGTTGGTCCCTGAATGTCTTTCTGCTCTGATAAGCTCTGGGGCTGGGAGATGTGGGTCAAGGGATAATAAGATTCTTAGAGATAATTAGAGGGTGTGTGGATGTCCCTAAGGGCCAGAGTCCAGGCTGAGAAGCAGGATGACAAGTGGTCATTGTGGTAGAGGGGACAGCACCCAGCTGGGAAGTCAGAGAGCTGGGTACACATCCCAGTTTGTCCACTTATTGGTTAGGGTGTGAGCTTGGGGGAAGTACTCAACCTCTGTAAATCTATTCAGCTGATAACAACTGCCTCACGGTGCTGTTACGAAAGTTAGTAACACATGTGAAATACCCAGCTCCAAGCCTGGCACACAGCAGGAGCAGAATAATTGGTGATCACTATTATTAGGGACTATATTAGAGGCTTTCACTGAGCCCCAGGCCATTGCCTTTCTCTGCCTGGCTGCAAACTGAAGCCCAGCAGGGAGACCAGGGCCAGTGGCCGGACCTGGAAGTCTCTGAACACGGCCCGCTACCCCAACAGCTCTGGGGTATATCTGAGGTTGAAGATTAAAAAGAGATGGGCTCCTATGTAGTGATGAGGAAACTGAGGCCCAGAAGAGGCAGGCTCCTTATGAAGGTCTTTGTGGAACCACAGAAAGCCCCTGGGTGGATACACGTCTGTGATGCCGCCTGTCTTTTGGGCATAGACAGCCTCAGGCTGGCGGCCTGGAACATCAAGGTCGGGCCCGTGTCACCCAGAAAAGTCATTTTCTCTTGGGGACCCTTAGGGGAGCCAGATACTATCCAGGGGGTTCAGAGTCTTCAGGGCGGGGACGGGGGGGAGACAAATAAAATGCATGTAGCTAAGGGCCAGCATTCTGAAAGGTCCCTGGGTATATGTGGAGGTTGGGCATGGGAAGGGTGGTGGAAACTGCCTGAACCACCTCTAACCTGTCTTCTACCACCATCCTGCTCGACTCTGCACCTCCAGTCCTGGAAGGTGTCATCACCTTCCTGCACCCAGATTCATACCGCTGACCTTTCCATCTTATTCACAACGAGTTAGTCACCAAGTCTGCTAGAGGCTACCATCTCAAAAATCCATCCCCACTTCCTCTCCCGTCCCTTAGATGTCTCTGTCATCTCTTGCCTGAGTAACTGCAGCAGCCTCTCCCTGACCCCCACCTCCACCCTCTTCCCATCTGATCCACTCTCCACCCTGGAACAGCTCTAGTCCTGCGGCTTTGAGATCGATGCTTTTCAATGGTGCCCCCAGGTCCCATTGTAAAAAGTCCAAAGTTCCAAGACTCTCTGGGGTCTGACCACCTCTTCCAGGAGCCTTCACTGGACGCCTGGGCAGAGATTTCCCCTCCCCTGAGCTCCCACTTCTCTTCACCTGTACCTGTCTTGTGGCTTAGATCACTTTCCACCTCTTACTGGAGCCATGCGGTGCCTGTCTATCCCCCCAATCCGCTTTATGGTGCATTTCATAATCTACATGAACACTCCTGAGGGCAGGGGCCACGCCCTCCACAGCACTGGGTCCACAGCTTGGTACAGAGCTGATAGATGGTGGAATGGAAGGATGAGAGCGAGGGAAGGAAGGACGGAGGGAGGGAGAGAGGGATGAATGAACAAATAGAAGACAGGCACCCAGCAGTTCTGGAAAACTGTTTCTTAGGGAAGAAGCCAGAAACAACTGATTAAAATGTAGCTTTAGAGAATTTGTGGATTTTCTCCTAATCTACAGAGAAAGGAACTGATTTCCCAAGTAGGGATCTCAAAGTGCCCTCTCACATCTTCCACGCCCTCCTCTCCCCACACCCGCCACCTATCACATTCTTCTTTAACTGCAAGTCACCTTTCCATACTGTAAAGACCCTGGGGATGATATAGGCCATCCTCCTTGTATAGATGAGGAAACTGAGGCCCAGAGAAGGAAAGGGCTTTGATTGAGATCACACAGCAAGTGATTAGCAGAGCCAGGGCTGAAAGCCAGACCTGTAACTACAGATAAGGGCAGGTTAGGACCAATGCCAGAGAAAGCTACTTACTCCCAACACTGGTACCTCATAAGTCCAGATCTTGAGGACAGATTCAAGAAGAGACCCAGCCTTACCCATCTGAGGCTGACAATCTCAACTTCCCACGAAGCAGAACTTTTGAACTCTGTTCAAAAGCTGTTCATTAAAAAGCCTCCTGTGAGGCAGGAACTATGCTGAGATAGACATGGTTCCTGGCTGCCAAAAGTGAGGAGTCTGTGGGAAACAGGTCTTTGGCTGGGTAGTGTCCCAACCTGACTGCTGGGAGGGCTGCAACAAAGAAGACACCAGGTGGGGAAATCGGGGTGGGCTCCCAGCACAGGAGTTGAGCCTAGAAAGGTGGGGAGGATTTTCAACTTCACCGAAGTGGGAGAGGTGGAGCGCTCGTGGTGGTGGTGAGCGCTGGGAAAGGGAACCCAGCGGAAGAACTATGCCCAGAGCACAGCTGAGTGCAGGGGGAGGAAAGGGGCGATGATCAGCTCCCAGAGGGCCCCGCCGTGGGGCTGAAGAATGTGTACTCTTTCACCTGCGGACAGTGGGATGGAAGGTGTTAGGGAATGACGGCAGTTCACCGGGACAGCCACCGTAGTGAGGATGGGCCGCGACAGGTCAGAGAGAAACAGGAAGCCGTTGTTGGTAGCCGTGTGTAGCCTGACTGAGTCTGGCACCGGGTAGGGGTGGAGGGGCACTTAAAGGAGAAGGGACAACGACCGAAGAAAAGGATGCTCAGAGCTGTCTTTCGGAGGGTTGGTCGGGGCAAGCTGTTTTGCAGGAAGAGATGCTGTCACAGTTCTGTGGCTTTTTCCAACTCTAACCCTGTCCTGAAACAAAGCTAAAGCCACGCCTTGGCCGGACGCTGAGCACTAATCCCATCAGCGCCTGGAAGCCCTCCCTGACGCAATCTCTGGCTCGCAGACAGGAGGACCCTCCCTCGGTCTCGCCTTCCTCCCTCTCTCCCGAGGGCCCGACGGCCGCCCCGGCTTCCTGGCTGCCCCGGAAATTGCCCGCGTCGCGAGCCCCTCCATCCCGCACCCAGTGGTCCCGGAGCGCGGCCGGAATCGTGTCGCCCCGGCGGAGGCTGTCGACCCGCTCCCCGGGGATCCAGCCCACCGCGGGAAGAGTGACAGTGAAGACCACGGAGCCTGGGGCTCCGAGCCATCCCCGCACCCCGGCCCGGCTGGCACGGCGGGCTCACCTGATTTGCCCATGGCAGGCTCCGCGCGCTCTTCGGCTCCCGCTGCGCTGCGCTCCCTGCCGGCCCCGCGCCGCTCCGAGAGCCGAGGAGGAGGCCGGGCGGCCGCAGCTCCTCCCCCGGCGCGGCCCGGCCCCCGCCTTATAAGGCAGCGGCAGCTGCAGGAGGAGGAGCCTGGGGCCACACCGCCGGCTGCCTGGAGGAGGCACCGCGCGCCTTCTCGCCCTGCTCCCAAGAACTTGCCCCGAGCGGGGACAACAGCGACCGCTCAGGGCTCTCCAAGTGCGGACGGGGAGCCCAGGGCCTCCTGGATACCTGTCCCTCTCGGGACACTGAATGGGGATGCAGAGGGAAGCCCACGCCTCTCACCCTGTTCCTGGTAGATGCTCAGCAACTGATAACGCTACGGGGACCGCGGGGCTCACAGTCGAGGTGTGAGGGTCGGCTCCGACCCGCGTCACCAGGGGTCGGTGCTCTTCCCGCCACGGCCTGACCCCCACAAACCCCTAAGGCCCCGAGCATGCCGCCTTCCCCTCCCCAGTGACCCCGGGCTCCGAAGGGCATCTTCGTCCTCTCCCCAGCACACACCCTCTGGTGCGAGTCCAGGTGGGAGATGGGCACTCCCCAGCCCTTCTGCGTGGCCGTCCCAGGGAGGCTCCTGCAGCCCCGCTCTGACCTGTCCTCTTGTCCCTCGTTGCCTGTCACACCAAGCCAAATCCCCCACCCCTGAAGTCAAACTAGACTTTTTTGCGGGGTTGGGAGGGCTCGCCAAGCGGCTTGCGGGATCTTAGTTCCCAGACCAGGGATCCAACCCGGCCTGGCAGCGAAAGCGCTGAGTCCTAACCACTGGACCGCCAGGGAATTCCCCAAAGTAGACTTTGATATTCCTCAAACATGTTCTGAGTTTCCTCGCCTCCTTGCCTTCCTCAGGCTGTTCAGTCAGCATGGGCTGCTGGCCCATCTCTGCCCATTCAAGTCCTACCCTTCCCTCAGGGCATATGGGTCCCTTCAACTTCCAGAGGTCCTGACCTTTTCTGGCCTTGGGGCAGTGGTCAGTACACACCTGGCACTGGGGAGACTTGGTCTCAGTCACAGCCCCACCCCGTGTGAGAAGAGTGGGGAATAAAGACATAGCCTGGGGCACCTGTGTGAGATTCCCCAGAGTAACTCCTTATTGGGGAAGGGGCTCAGTAAACCCTAATTGAAGGAAGCTAATTTTAAGACCTTTCAAAAAGTGGGCACTGAAGTGAACTGACTTGCTTATTATAAGGGTAGACCTTCTTTATTTCTTTTTTTGGGGGGCTGTGTTGGGTCTTCGTTCTGCACGTGGGCTTTCTCTAGTTGTGACAAGCGGGGGGCTACTCTTCGTTGTGGTGCACGGACTTCTCATCGCGGAGCACGGGCTCTAGGCACGCAGGCTTCAGTAGTTGCCGCATGCAGGCTCCGTAGTTGTGGTGCACGGGCTTAGTTTGCTCTGCAGCATGTGGGATCTCCCCAGACCAGGGCTCGAGCCCATGTCCCCTACATTGGCAGGTGGATTCTTAACCACTGCGCCACCAGGGAAGTCCCTATAAGGGTAGACCTTTTAACACCAAGGGCTTCAAATGTCCAGTAGGGCAAGGCTGGGCACTGCCCTCTTTATTCCCTCCCCTACGTCAGCCAAATACATTTACTGTAGTTTCGTACTTTCAAACAGCATCAGAGGGGACCAAGTTGCTGCCCACTCTAAATCCAAAGAGACTTCTGGTGCTAGGTGGGGGTCTAATTCCCTCTGTTCAATTCCTCTCCCATTTTGCCAACAGATCCCCATTGAAATGACCAAATGAACCCAGTAGGAAGAATTCCATGTCACCTCTAGAATCTCTAGAAGGCGGTTTCCACTGTAAACAAAACTTCACGGTGGTGCATGGGCTGAGATAGCTGAGCACAGTGGAGCCACTCACTGCACGCAGCCAGAAGCCCTTGTGGGGACCAAGTTTCACTCACATCTCCTTGTATAGAGTTGAGGGCTAGAGGTGAGAGCCTGAGAATTGGTGGGGGACAGGATCCTAAGTAGTGGCATCTTTGGAGTCTGTGTAGGGTGGGATGTTGTGGGCTTTAGAGCTGGCTTTAGCAGCAGGCATGGGGAAGGGACAGTGTGCTGAATGTCAGTGCCAAAGTTGACCCCCTACCAAGGGCCCTGGGCTGGCTGGAGGGGTAGTCGCTGCCTAGCTGGCCCCAGAGAAAAGAGATATGGCAACAAAAGTCAGATGGAAATAGTGTTTGATCCAAGTTATTTTTTGTTTGTTTTATGTCCTATTTAAGAACTCCTTACCTACTCCAAGATCATGAAAAGTTTCTATATTTCTTCTAGAAGTTTTACAGTTTTAGCTCTTACATTCATTTTGATTATGGTCTATGGTGTGAAGTCAGGGTTGTAGTTCTCTCTCTTTCTCTCTTTTTTTATTTGGCATATAAATATCAAATTGCTCCAATAAAATTTCTTGAAAAGATTATTCTTTCCCAATTGGCCATATATATATATATATATATATATATATATATATATATATATATGGGCTCTCTATTCTATTCCATTGATCTATATACCTATTTTTACTAATATCCCACTGTCTAGATTACTACAGCTTTATAATGTCTTGAAATCTGATAGTGTAAATCTACCCGTTTTTTTCTTTTCAAGGTTGTTTTGTTCCTTTTAAGTCCATTTCCATGTAAATTAAAAAATCAGCTTATCAATTTAAAACAAAACAACTAAAAATAGCCTGCTGAGATTTTGATTGGGATTGCCTTGAATTTATAAATAAACTTGGGAAGAACTGTTACCTCTTAACAATATTGAGTTTGCTGGTCCACCAGTATGGTATATCTTTCTGTTTATTTATATCTTCTTTAATCCCTCTCAGATATGTTTTGTAGAATGTTGGTCTATAGTTAGTTTGCTATTCTTGTAATGTCTTTTTCAGACTTGGGTATCAGGGTAATGCTGGCCTTATAAAATAAGTTGGAAAGGGTTCTCCTGCTTTCTGGAAGTTTGTATAGAATTAGTATTATTTCTTAAATATTTGCTGCAAATCATCAATGAAGCCATCTAGGCATGGAGGTCCTTTTTTGGGGTGTGGTTTAAATGATAAATTCAGCCTTATTAATGGATATAGAACCTTTCAGATGATCTATTTCTTCTTGAGTGAGCTTTGGTAACTTCTTCTTGGTGGTGGTGATTTTCCTCCTTAAAATGATCCCCAGGTGAAGTGCTGAAGTGCTGTTTAGTGTTCCTAAGTGCAGGAAGGCTGTGGTGTGCCTTAAGAAGAAAATGTACATTAGATAAGTTTCTTCCAGGCATGAGGTATAGTGCTATTGGCCATGAGTCCAATGTTGATGAATCAACAGTATATATTAAATAGAATGTCTTTAAACAGAGACACAGATAAATCAGGGTTATTATTGATTGTCGGACAAAAAAATGTGACTAGAAGCTCACAGGAACCTAACCCTGTACTTTCTCTAGGAGCAATGGTTCAGTATTCTCTAATTCAGTGTTCCTGGCAACTTTATAAAGCATAATTACTACAAATAATGAGAATCAACTGTACTATTGATCTCAGAAAAACAGCTTTTGGGTTAATTGATTTTCACTATTGTTTTCCCATTTACAATTTCATTGATTTCTCTTTATAAATATATATGTGTATATATAGATATGCTTACTTTGGGTTTAATTTGTTCTTCTTTTTCCAGTTTCTTAAGGTGCAAGCTGAGGTCACTAATTTTAAGCCTTTCTTCTTATTTTAAAATAGTTAATTAATCAATTTTTGTCTGCGTTGGGTCTTTGTTGCTGCCCGCGGGCTTTCTCTAGTTGCGGCAAGCGGGGGCTACTCTTCATTGAGGTACGTAGGCTTCTCATTGCGGTGGCTTGTCTTTGTTGTGGAGCACAGGCTCTAGGCGTGCAGGCTTCAGTAGTTGTGGCACACAGGCTCAGTAGTTGTGGCTCGCGGACTCCAGAGCACAGGCTCAGTAATTGTGGTGCATGGGCTTAGTTGCTCCATGGAATGTGGGATCTTCCTGGACCAAGGCTCGAACCCATGTCCCCTGCATTGGCAGGTGGATTCTCAACCACACCACCAGGGAAGTCTGAGTAAGCCTTTCTTCTTTTCTAACATAAGCATTTAGTGCTATAAATTTCCCTCTAAGACTGTCTTTAGCTGCATGTCACCAAATTTGATATGTTGTGTTTTCATTTTCATTCAGTTCAAAATAATTTCTGACTTCCCTTATGACTTATTCCCTGTGACTTATGGGTTATTTTAAAATGTTATTTAGGGACTTCCCTGGTGGCGCAGTGGTTAATGATCTGCCTGCCAATGCAGGGGACACAGGTTCGATCCCTGGTCTTCCCAGACCATGCTGCGGAGCAGCTAAGCCCATGTCCCACAACTGCTGAGCCCGCGTGCTACCCGCACGCCTAGAGCCCGTGCTCCACAACAAGAGAAGCCCATGCACCGCAATGAAGAGTAGCCCCTGCTCACTGCAACTAGAGAAAGCCCGCACACAGCAACGAAGACCCAACACAGCCAAAAAAAACCCAATGCTGTTTAGTTTATAAATATTTGGGAAACAATATTGTTTAATGATTTCAATCTTTTATTACATTTACTGAGAGTTGTTTTATGGCCCAGAATGTGACTTATCTTGGTAAATATTCTGTGTACCCTTGAAAAGATTGTGTGTTCTGTTGTTATTGGGTAGAATATTCCACAAATGCTAATTAGATAAAGTTGATTATAGTGTTGTTCAAGTGTTTTATATCCTTACTGATTTTTTGTCTACTTGTTCTATCAAATATTGAGAGATGTTGAAAGTTTCAGCTATAATTGTAAATTTGTCTGTTTCTCCTCTATATTCTAATCAGTTTTGCTTCATGTACTTTGAGCCTTTAAATAAAAAGGTAATGCTCCAAATAAGGAGCATAAATATTGACAATTCATGTATCATTTTGATAAACTGACTCCTTTGTCATTATGCAAGGACACTATCTCTGGCAATACTCCTTCCTGTGAAATCTCTACATTGTCTGAAATCAATATAGTCGTTTTAGCTTTCTTTTTTTTTTTTTTTTTCTTGCGTTATGCGGGCCTCTCACTGTTGTGGCCTCTCCCATTTGCGGAGCACAGGCTCCGGACGCACAGGCCCAGCGGCCATGGCTCACGGGCCCAGCCGCTCCGCGGCATGTGGGATCCTCCCGAAACGGGGCACGAACCCGCGTCCCCTGCAACGGCAGGCGGACTCTCAAGCACTGCGCCACCAGGGAAGCCCTTAGCTTTCTTTTAATTAGTGTTAGTAGGTTCATTTAATTTCCATCCTTTAACTTTTTCTTCCTTCTTTCAGCAACCCAGAAGACTACTGTTTTACATAGCAAAACACCATTTTGCTTTAGTGTTTTATAGAATTATAGCCTTATTGGCATAAAACTCGATATTGACTTATTTGGAAGGTTGTATATATTGACTGGTATACAAAAGACAAAATTTGCACACATAGGCAAAAACTGTATACTTTTTGCTTTATTGCAACATTGTTCACACTAAATCTAATACATGTGAAGTACTTAGAACACTTCTTGACGATATTAAGCACTGTAGAAATGTTTACCACCACTCCATTCTTTAACTTTTAACACAGCTGTTTCTTTACATTAAAAATGGCCAGCTTGCTTCCCTGGTGGCGCAGTGGTTGAGAGTCCGCCTGCCAATGCAGGGGACACGGGTTCGTGCCCCGGTCCGGGAAGATCCGACATGCCGCGGAGCGGCTGGGCCCGTGAGCCATGGCCGCTGAGCCTGCGCGTCCGGAGCCTGTGCTCCGCAACGGGAGAGGCCACAACAGTGAGAGGCCCGCATACAACAAATAAATAAATAAATAAATAAAAAATGGCCAGCTTGTAGTTGACAAGATGTAGTTGGGTCTTTCTTTTTATCCAGTCTGACAATATCTGTCTTTTGATTTGTATTAAGACCATTTCTATTTGATAACATTATTTTCAAATTTCTATGGAACAAATACAAGGTTGACCAAATATTAGGCCTTAAAGTAAACCATGATAAATTCCCGAAAGTAAAAACTGTTCAGTTAAATTTTCTGAACACAATATAATAACACTGAAATTTAACAAAATATTAACTGAAAATTTTTGAGCTATTTAGAAAACTTTTAAAATCCCTCCTAGAGCACTGAAAGGTGAAGTCAAAACAGGTGTTCAGAGATGAATGGCAATTACAATACTCAGTTAAGAGCCTGGGGCATGGACTTGAAGTCACGTGGCCCAAATCCATGTTCTGACTCTGCTGCCCACTGACTGATTGTGATCCAGGTGCTTGAAATGAAGACAGTAATACCTATCTTAGACGATATTTTTTTGATTAAGTGAGATGCTACTTAAAAGAACTCTTTAAAAATCACTTATTTTTGTGTGTGTACTATTTCACAGTCCCAATTTAGATATGTAATAAGGTAACTTTTTCTCTGTATAGATCTAGTCCAAATTCTGCTGATGGTAGAAAACTTAAACTTGCATATTGACAGAAACTCAGTCACATCTATTTTAGTCTCTTGGTGGTAAATATTCAAGCAATCCAGAACCTTTCCTGGCCCCTCTCTACACCTCTGGGTCAACTCTTCCAGACTCAGATTCTTGGGCAGGAGCATCTGTTTGGCTGATCCTGAGTCACATGCCTTCACACAAGCTTTCAGAAAGAGAACAGAGGAATGTCTGCCCCCCTTCAGCTTCCAGTTAGATACAAGATCTTTTACACTCATATAGAGACTTCTCTACATGCTGAGCAGCCGAAACCCAGAAGATGTCTACCATATCTCCCTTTTCAGAAAGGGAAATTTTGTTTCTGTCCTAAATGTTTCCCCAGAGTGTGCTGCACTCCATGATTCAGCCCTTCTCAGTGTCTAAAGTCTTATATTCTTATGAATTCTTCCCTAAACTATGGTTTAAGATATGTATAATGCTTTAAGCCCTTCAGCCTTTGGGTCTTGATCTGCAGAGTTATTTGGAATAAAAAATTCATTGTAATAGTTCAATGGGTAGAAGGGCATGGCAACTAGAAAAGTGGGGGAAAGAAAAACCTTGGCAGAAAATCTCCTTATTTTATTGGGTTAGGCTCTCTTTGTTATTGTTGTTAGAAAATATATGGGATGCCGCCAAAGCTGTACTTAGAGGAAAATACACAGTATAATAAATATGAGTATAGCTTTGAATTAGACCTAAGTTCAAAATATCCCTACTCTGCTACTTACCAGCCATGTGACCTTGGAGAAATTATTTAATCTCCTCAAGCCTTAATTGCATCAACTGTAAATGATATTAATAATACTATTTAACTCAGAGAGAGGTTGTGAGAATTGCATGAGGTAATTCATTTAAAACACTTGACCACTATGCTTGTGTGAAAGGAATCCTTGGACAATCTTGAGGAAATGGTCTAGGAACCTTCTTGGTCATTCTTGGTCATTTTTCACATGATAATTCTTCCAGTGGGAACCGTCAGTAGAAGAGCATGATACACAGGCTTAAGCTATACTAGTTCCATGAGATAATAGATGTAAGATATAACCAAGCATGGAGTGTTTGCTAGATTTTACATTTTGCTGATTTGTAGTATAGTATTCCTGTTAACATACAGACCAAGTTCATCTCTCAGTGTTCCAGATGGAAAGAAAAGCTGTAGTTAGATGACATCACTGTCAAACTTGGATAAGCAAAGGAAGGTAAGAAGGTGGAAGGGAGAGAAGCAGTCGCCACAGCATATCAATGGAGCCAAACTCTAGATGAGTCTCTTACTGTATCCCCTTCTTAAGAAAGGGGACACACCCGACTCTCTGCCCAGAGCTTGGAAACCAGTAAAGAGAGAAGCTTCACCATTAAAGGGCTGAGAAAAATGTCTATAGATAGTGACTTATTACTTCTTTTTCTTTTGGCGGCACTGGGTCTTTTCTTCATTGCGGTACACAGGCTCTTCATTGCGGTGTGTAGGCTTCTCTAGCTGCAGCACACGGGCGTTAGTTGTGGCTTAGTTGCCCCGCGGCATGGGAGATCTTAGTTCCCCAACCAGGGATCAAACCTGTGTCCTCTGAATTGGAAGGTGAATTCTTGTCCCCTGTGACTTATCACTTGATACTTCTTTGATTTGAAAATAAAGGGACTTCAAGGAAAATCCCTTCGTACTGATAACTGTATTGCTGTAGACAATGTTTGTGTCCTGC